>NC_088866.1:9817583-10150748 GCF_032884065.1 Artemia franciscana
TTACTTATTTAGCTTATTACTCTGTTTTCTTTCTAGTATAACAGCGTATTTCACAGGCAGGCCTGGACAAAATATCGACTGTGGGCTGGAAGTAGCCTAAAACCAAAATCACATTTCTTTAGATTCAACTTTTCACAAATAGATACATAATGAATAAAGTTAGATTTTTCATTAATATATAAAACTATGTTACATTTAAGATAGCAAGACACACATTCTAATCAGAATATTCCATCTACATATAAAGCTAGATAAGCAAGTTAAACTAATTAGCATAGCTACTTCTAGCAATAACAGCCCCCTTTGGGTAAAACCTGCTATTCCTTTGACACCTTTAATTCATTAATATTAATATTAATAAAGTGCCGAAACCCTATAGGCAAGTTTGTATTCTCCTGATGAGCCCTTGTGTTGGGTTGTCGCCTCTGAATTATTTGTCTTTTTTATTGTTTTTTAATATTTGGTAAACAACGACTTACACTTACTTACGACACGACTCTCTGTCCATGAATTATTCTTTATGGTTGAATGTGTATGGCTATGCTGATTGACCTATGTAATTGGATGGATGAGTAGGGTCAAGACCCCATTCAAGTACTGATCTATATTAATTACTAAAGTAGGAAAACAGTCTTCCTTTCTCCTTCTCTCTTTCTTTTTGTTTATATAGTTTTTTGTTATTTTCTATGTTTATTTCTGTGTTTGTGCTGTTGCATTGGTGATTTCTTTTTTTATTATATAAGACTACTTTAAATTAAGATGGCAAGACATACATTCTAATCAGAATAATCCCTCTACATGCAAAGCTAGATAAGCATGTTTAATTAATTAAACATTAATTAATTAGTTAAACTAATTAGCGTAGCAACTACTAGCAATAACAGTCTCTTTGGGGATAACCTGCTATTGGATTGGCACAAGATGGTCGGCCTAGAAGCACTCTATTTGGCAATCTATAAAACCTAACCTGGCTCTTCTGAGATTCCTTTCCTGTAACCCTAGATAGAAAAAAGGTCGAACAAAGTTTTCCGCATAGTTTGTTATATGATTAGTCAAAAGATTGCCTAGAACTATCCTTGGATAATTCCTTTAGAAAACATCTAGCATATCTTCCTCGACCATTCCAATCACCCCTCTTTCAAGAGCCATACTTGACCTTTGTCATCAACGCGGCTTCGAATATTCTAATCTTAGTTCCAAGCTTATCCTTCGAAACTTAATTCAATAGCTAGAAGGCACCATAGGTTTTGTAAAATTTTACTTTTTAAATCTTGGCCATATCCCATCATCTTTATTAATAATGCAAACCAGATAAGCAAAGTCATCAACCTGACCGTTTTTCTCATTACCTTAGATCAGTTCTCACACTTAATTTATTCCTAGCCAAAGCAACTTCCGACTTTTTAACATCAGCTTTTAAGCCTATTTCATATTTTTAGGCCTATATATTTCACCAATATTTCTAACTAGAGCTCTCAAAGCATTTGCATCATTTATGTCTAGGAGAGTATTACCTTAAGAATTGATAGCCTTTACTCTCCTCCTTAGGACATAACCCATGTGGGTGAAAGTGAAGCCAGTGAGGTGGAGAAAACGAGTCAAAAAGATTTTCATTGATAAACGCTGTACTTCACCGACGATCCACGTACTCATTGTAACGAAGCGTTGGCAACACTGGTCAGGCGTCTTATTACTTCTTTTGTCTTTTTAGAGTTATTTATTCGGGTTGTTCGGCTTTTTTGTCATGGTTAAATGTTTAAGTTGAGTCGGCCATCTGTGAATACGGTCGATGGATTGGCACATATGACTTCCCCGAAGTGTAAAATACCGGGCTCTTGGAAACTAAGGTATCCGATTTCAATGCCACGTTATACAGTCAATACCTAAAGATCTTTACAACAAAATCATTTGTTGTTAGTGAATACGACAAACCATGGATATCTCCAGCTATTAAATCACTAATAAAAGATAGGTCTCGCCTCTACTCCCGTGGTGATATAATCAACGGCAAGAAATTGCGAAATCAAATAGTCTCTTTGGTAAAGAAAGCCAAAGCTCGGTATGATCGTGAAACCATGCCCTCCCAATTACTTACTTCAGACCCCAAAAAGTGGCATAACGCTGTGAAAAAGGTGGCCGGCCAAGCTTTTGACAGCAGTGTAAAGATCAGCAATGATGGCGGGTCCTTAATCAGTGCAGAAAAAGTGAGTGAATTCTTCACCAAGATCTGTACTACCTATCCTACTATTACGGCTCATAGTCCACCATACTTGAAAAATGTGAGCCTGAGAACAACATAATAGTCAGTGAGTTTGATGTTTACACGGAACTACGAAAGATCAAACCGAATACATCTTCATACCCTGGTGAATTACCTGCCAAACTGCTACGTGAATATGCAGCCTTCATAGCATTACCACTGTCCAGCATCATTAACGAGTGTTTTGCTTCTGGCTTTTTCCCGTCACAGTGGAAAAGGGCCTATATTAGAATTATTCCAAAAAAGCGCGCCCCTAGTGCATGCGACGATCTCCGTCCGATCTCACTTACACTTTGTTTGGCGAAAGTAACTGAGGCCTTTATACTCAAGTTTCTTCTGAAGCAAATTCATGGGCGTATTGATAAATTCCAGTACGGTGGACTCCCCAAGTGTAGTACTACAATCTACCTAGTACGGATGTTTGACTGCGTCCTCCAATGGCTTGAAAATAGTAGCTGTTCCGTCGACATTTGCGCAGTGGATTTCCGAAAGGCCTTTGACCTAATCCGCCACCGGACTGCAGGCATGAATCTCCAGGAAATGGGGGCCAAACGATGCACCCTTGGCCTTGTACTTGACTTCTTAACTGGCCAAAAACAAAAAGTCTTTGCACTCCACGAAAACGATTCGGATTCATCATGGTCAGATACTTCTTGCGGGGCCCCACAAGGCACAAAATTAGCTGGAATAATTTTCCTGGCTGTAATTAATTCTCTGCTTAACCATCACGACGACCGTTATAAGTTTGTAGATGATCTGTCCATAGTGCTCGCTTACCTGGTCGAAAACACTATCATAACAAAGCAGTTTTCAGACCAGTTATTTGATCAGCTAAAGAACGAATGCTCAAGTCATGATCTTACCATTAACGTAGCCAAGTCGAAGATAATTCGTTTCAACCCTCTGAAGCGGAATATAGATATGCCTCTAGTCCCTTTCTCGATTGTGAACGAAATAAAAATCTTAGGAATAACTTTCACTAGTGACTGAAGTTTCAGTGCCCATTTAATTTTATTAATTAATTTATTTATTATTAATTAATAAAATTTATTTATTTATTTATATATTAATTTATTTATTATATATTAATTAATTTATTTATTTATTAATTTAACCGTCCACAAGGCTAATGCAAGCCTTCAGACACTTAACAAAATGAGGCGTTTTGGGTGTGATACTAAAAGCCTTCTCCATGCCTACATGTGTTATGTTCGCCCGTTGCTCGAGTACGCGTGCCCGGTGTGGGGTCCATCTGCTATCCGAACAGCGTACCTATTACGCGACATAGAGTCCGTCCAGAAAAGAGCAACAAGGATTATACTCCAAAACCATGACATACCCTATGATCAAGCCCTCGCTAAATTAAATTTATCTCCACTTAAAGTCCGGCTTGAACACCTTATTCACCAATTTGGAAAATCCGTCCTAGCCAATAAGAGCCACCGATCTTTACTACCCGAAACAGCCCCTCCCAATAGCCGAACTCGATTACGAAATAAACTTGTACCCCCTAAAGTACGAACCAATCGATACGCAAACTCATTTGTGCCTTTTTTCACATCAGTTTTTAATGCTGAGTTGTAGTGTGTGATTTTTGTTTAAATGTATGATTTTGTGAAAAAACTGAATTTAGCTCTATGCTACGATAGTTTTTAAATATACCGATCTGTCTTTCTCTCTCTCTCTCTCTCTTATGTATTTTGTTTTCCTTTTATTCACTTATGCGGAGTTAAATCCGTTTCCCATCCCTTGCTTTCACTTGTATTCACAGGTTCTCGAGGAAAATTTTTTTCTACTTTTTAGTCTATTTTGAAAACGAGTCAAACAAAAAGAATCAAGTTTATCATTTTCGACATTTTACTATTCTCTAAGACAAGCATAAATTTATCTTATCTAGAATTCGAATCTAAGTTACTACAGCCATAGGCAAGTTCTCTTACCGCTACGCTATCAAGTCTTGTATAATTAAATAAAAAAACAAGTTTTTTTCAACTGAAAATAAGGAGCGACATTAAAACTTAAAACAAACAAATTATTTCGTATATGAAAGTGGTTGTCTCCTCCTCAACGCTGCGCTCTTTACGCGAAAGTATTTTATTGTTTTAAAAGTAGAGATGTGATAAAGAGTCAAACTATTTTTTGGTAACTTAAAAAGGGCACTAGAACTTTTAATTTCTGTTAGAATGAGCCCTCTCGTGACATTATAGGACCACTGGGTTGATACGATCACCCCTGAAAAAAAAAAACACGCATCCATGATCTGTCTTCTGGCAAAAAATACAAATTCCGCATTTTTGTAGATAGGAGCTTGAAACTTCTGCAGTAAGGTTCTCTGATACGCTTAATCTGATTGTGTGATTTTAGTTAATATTCTATGATTTTTAGGGGGTGTTTCCCCCTGTTTTCTAAAATGAGGCAAATTTTCTCCGCTTCATAACTTTTGATGAGCAAGACTAAACTTGATGAAACTTATTTATTTCAAATCAGCATAAAAATACGATTCTTCTGATGTAACTATTGGTATCAAAATTCCGTTTTTTAGAGTTTTGGTTACTATTGAGCCGGGTCGCTCCTTACTACAGTTCGTTACAACGACCTGTTTGATAGTGTTTGTTTTATACTTTTTGTTGTGCCCAATCATGCATTTGTGTTATACAAGAGGGTAGAATTTTTATAGTGTATTATTGCACTGTCATTGGAACTACATATATTAGTAAAATTTTGAACCTATTGAACGTTCGGAAGTGGTCCAAAAATGGCTTACAAATTTAACAGTTTTATTTGACAGAAGTGCAAACAAGTCGGTCAGTTGAGGAGAACGAGTTAAAAAGTCCATAATATGATATAGTTAAAAAAAAACTATATCTATATAGTTATAACTAGCCTATAGTTTTAACTATGATATAGTTAAAACTATATCTATATAACTGAAAAGTCTATAATATGATATGGTGAACCTCGAGAAAGTGAAATATTAACAAAATCTCGACCAGACACAATAATTTTGTTGTTACATTTCTTATTATTTCCATATGTTTCAGTTTTCACCACTCTTTAAGAAAACCGATTTCTTTTATTCATTTAGCCTCTCAAGACAGGGCCGTCTTGAGTCTTGTAAGCAATAGCTTTTGAAGGCCAAATTTCTTTCAAAATGTTTAAGCATGGTTTATCAAATGGTTGATAAACCATGTTGATAAACCATGGTCGATAAACCATGGTCGATAAACCATGGTTTATCAAATGGTTGTTGTTAGTACAATCAGTAGCGAATAAAATTACAAGAATATATCAACTCCAGATGGCGTCAAACAACATTAAACAAAAGCACATCCAGTAAAAGAATGAGAGTCAAAACATCAGTTCCAGTCGAGTTTTCTGGACATTTTTACCAGACCCATGTTTCCTATCTATTCAAAAGTGAGGAACTACCTCAAAAAAGTCACCAATTTAAAAACATTAAACCCTTCTTAAAAAAACACTTTGCTACTTGTTTTTGCTAATTTGGACGAGTTAAAGTGCCAAAGACATCAAACGAAAAAAAAAATTATGCCCCCTGCCTTATATTTTTGTCTATTCAAAGGCAAAAACTATGTTTTTCTGATTTTTTTTTTATGAAATTACTAAGTTTTTAACACAGCATCACGTTTTTTGTCAGTATTGTCACGTTGAATCGTGAGAATAAATAAGCAAAGCTAAATAGTTAAATTTGACAACGCTATTCGAAAGAGAGGAGCTACCTCAAAAAAGTCAGAATTCCGGCTGTCTTCAAACTGAACCATCTTTCCATCAGACTTGGAAGCAATCAAACGATGTACAAAGTTGTCACCAACGTAATCCCATACTCGGCTGTTGCCTAACTGCATTGCGTAACAGTGAAAAGTTTCCAAAAAGTGCCTAAAATTTAGAACAACAATTGTCAAAATCAAAATTTTAGCTAGATGTATATCCAAAAAGACTTAAATGGGATTTCTATAAAAAGTGTGTTATTGAACTCAATTGTTAAAAATTATTTTTCAACAATTTTATGAAAAAATGATGTTTCATAAATGGTTCCACGGGAAACTTCCAATCCCATGTGTGGAACCGTTATCAAGTCTCCCTTGTTGGACTAATCACCCAAATTTCACAATGCAATAATTTGACAACAAAGATCTTATTTTAGGGAACCGAGTTGCAAAGAATCAAGTGTCATTTTTGACAAGTCCAAATTCTACCAAGAAATCAACAACGAAAACTTCCGCACCTCGACATTTGGAGTGAAAAAAAAACTGATAATATATTCCAGTTTTTGTTGCCAGTTTTAATATTAAAAGACGACCCTGAACTAATATTTAAAGACAGTCAATTTAACTTCACCCTGGCGTTAATCACCTCATGAGACAGGCTCTAAGGAAAAACTTGAATCATAATATTTTTTTTCTTATTTCCTGTACAGCGACCCGGCCCAGAAAAAATCCTTTGGTTCCATTCTGAGTGTCGGGCCTGTGGCTACATTGGGCATGTTGACGAAATTGTTGTGCATTTTGAATTCACTATTTGATAACAAAATATTGGCTTTATTTATTTTAAAACTGGGCCCTCCATGTAATTTTAATTTATAGATAAAAAAAAATTAAAATGGAATCGACAATGTATTTCTCAATAAAGCCTTACAAAAGTAGCAATAAGGATAATATTTCACCGTTTCTTATAACGCCAAATGGAAATAAAAAAAAAAAACATTTAGATTAATCAACTCTGAAAAAAGCTAGCAAGACACAATCAAGGCTGGGGAGCAAACATTTTTGTAAGTGTAATCAACGAAAAATTTGTCAATTTTTTTCTAAGTGTTATACAATGATGATAGCGAAGTAATGATGACAGGCCACCATTCAGCAAGTAAAATATTATCGACAGGCTATCAAACACCAAATCATCAAGTTTTCCCATCAAAACATCAAGTTTTTAGCATCGTTTTAGGGGCCTTCAAGGCCCAGCTTGTATGGTTTACCGGTGAGACCCACTGCGGGGCAATTATAAGACATCGGTATTATTTATACGGAGGCTATAAATTTTCAAAAGTTCCAGTGTATATACTGTCAAGCGCTACACACGCCTATTTCTTGAATTTTAAAACACTTTAAGTCAGGCTATAAATTAAAACCTTGCTTTACCTGCTGGTGGGTTTTAAATTATCTGAAGGAAAATGGCATAAATTGAATATAAAATTGAAAATTTCGTATCGTATCTAAAATATTGTCCTCGTTGTGTATCTAAATCTTTGTAGATTTATAAATAATCTAGTTATATTTCGATCTATAATGTGTCAATCAACCATTAGTTTCAATGTTTGCTCACATTCCAGCGGCAAGAGACAAAGAATTAAAAAAGAAGAAGAAACGAACACAACCAAAAAGAAATTAAAAAAAAAACATTAGTAAAATTATAGGGCTTTAGTGAAGACAGGCCCAAGGCCCCTTCTTTGCAAACTTTGCTGGTCAAAATAATTGTGTCTATTCATGATATATACTCGTATATCAGAGGCAACGCTCTAGCGCTGCCTGTCGGCTATTAAAGAGCCACAGACCTTCAATATATTATTTATTGATTGATCTGTCTTCCCCAGAGCCATTTCTTATGAAGAGGTGGTTATACAAACTTTGGAGGGGACTCACTCAAGTGGAAACTGAAAGTTTAGGTGACCGTTTTAAGAGGCAAAAGTCATCGGAGGGCGACTAGCCCCTTCAAATGCCTTCTACCAAAGAAATCTGATCAAAATTTTGATATAGCCGTTTAGTTTAAAGATCAAGAAACTATACCTCTGGGGATGACTTGACCCCCCTCCCCTACCGAGCTTAACCTAACCTGACTTGACCCCCTTCCCCTACCGAGCCCCTGGAGCAAGGGCTGTAAGTTATACAAGAGGCCCATTGTTCACATATGGGCCTAGCGTTTTTTAATCGAAAAGGGGGCATGTTTAATCCTGAGTCTCGAAAATACCTTGAAACTTTCAGGAAATGTTGAACAAAATCAAAACGCATTATCTATTAAACCTGTTTCAGGATCAGGTGAGGGTATCAAGCTGAAACTTTCCTGGTCTGTTGAGGGGGATGTTAAAAAGTGATCGGAGAGCAACCAACCCTTCTCACCCTTTTAGATGCCCCTCTCCTTATCTTCTTTAGATGCCCCCACCCCAAACACCGACTAAAATCGTGAAATAGCCATTTTGTGTAACATATTCAAAGGGCCAAGTAGCTATGCCTCCAGAGATGACCTCCCCTCCAGTTCCCGGGGCGAGGGTTTTAAATTATAAAAGTTGCCTATTCTTTACAAACAGAATTTATTATTGAAAAAGGGGGGAGTGTTTGATGCTGGTGTGCCCAAAAGGCTGAGAGTATTAAGTCGAAATTTTCAGGAAATAATGAGGGGGGTGCTAAAGTAAATCAAAAGATAATATGTGCACCAACATTGTCAAAAGGGGGCATATGATATAAGTCAAGAACACTTCGGAGATTAAGTTCGAACTTTTGAAGAATGTTATGTATTATATAACATTCATATACATTATGTGCATTCAGGTTGTTCTAATGACATCTCTTCCATACAATACAAAGCAAACGCTCACATCAAAGTACAAAATAAAATGGTTTAAAGAGTAATAAACAAAGGGAGCAGAGAGATTCATCTGATTTATTATCTTATTCTATTTTCATTCATATACAATCTTCGGATATTCTCACAGGTGGATTATTTCGAGTATATTATCTATAAATTTCTTTTAAATACAAATCTTAGTTCAAGGACCGCTCCAAAACTTGACTTCAAACAGAACGAAATCGTGCTATAATAATACTGAATATTATCTAATAATATTGAATAGTACAAATTAATAATATAATTAATATATTGTATATTAATACATAAATATATAATATATATATATATATACATATATATATATATATATATATATATATATATATATATATATATATATATGTATATATATATATATGTATATATATATATATATAATATTATATAAATATAATATTTATATATATTATACTTAATATATAAATATAATAATACTGAATAATAATATTGAATATAATCAAAGGCAACACTTGGGTCAGCTTTTCAGCTTGAGACTCTATATTAAAATAATAACACTCATAATAAAGCTTTGTCAATCAAAAACGAACAAAAATTAGTTAGAGTCATATTAAATCCCAAGACGAGCAGAAATACCTTTCTATTGTAACTCAATGTTGAAACGAATATAAATTACTGTCAAAGGATAAATAAAATCCAAAAGGAACAGAAATAAAAAATAACCACAACAAACATGAAGATAGTGGAAAAGGACATAGATTGACGAATAAGTCAAATTCTAGAACAATGAAAAATTAAGATGAATGCTCAAGTCAGACTTAAAACGAACACAAACTACTACAAACATGATTTTAGCTACTGCTTCCCCCCTCCCCTAACCGTAGATCTTCTAAAGTGTATTGTGTCATTTGAGCTTTACTGAAAGCAAAATATATTTTAAACATTTTTTATGATTAAGACTGAAAGAAAAACAACCATCAATCAAAATCTTGGATAATAAATTGCTGATATTTCCAAGAAATAATACCATTAAATATTAGACATTCATTAGTTCTTTCCAGTCTTTCCAATCTTGACTATATTTATTATTTTATAATTATATAAATTCGATTAAAAGATAGATAAAAGCTGTCAATAGAACGCAAAGGCCGCAATAGACTTTGGAAGTATTCCGGTTACTAGGGGGTGGGGGGGTTCAGTAGCCAACGCCTTGTGTTCAAAACGAACACAAACGAACTTTGTGTATACAAGGACCTTATGTCTCAGATGCTCCATTTTCAATTCGAATCGGATCCGGGGACATAAGGAGTTGGAGGGGGAAAACAGAAATCTTGAAAAACGCTTAGAGTGGAGAGATCAGGATGAAACTTAATGGGAAGAACAGGCACAAGCTATAGATACGTGATTGACATAATTTGAACAGATCTGTTCACTTTGGAGGAACTGGGGGGTGTTGATTTGGAAAAATTAAAAACACTGAGGAATTTTTAACTTATGAACGGGTGACCAGATCTTAATGAAATTTGATATTTAGAAGAAACTCATGTCTCAGAGCTGTTATTTCAAATCCCGACCAGATTTGTTGAAATTGGGGAGAGCTGGAGGGGGAAACCGGAAATCTTGGAAAACGATTAGAGTAGAGAAATCGGGATGAAACTTAGTGGGTAGAATAAGCAAATGTCGTAGATACGTGATTGACGTAATCGTAGTGGGTCTATTCTCTTTGGGGGAGTTAGGGTGTGGGGTTCAGTGCTTTGGCGAGTTTGGTGCTTCTGGACGTGCTAGGACGATGGAAATTGGTAGGCGTGTCCGGGAGCTGCACAAATTGACTTGATAAAATCGTTTTCCCCGATTAGACCATCTGGGCGGCTGAAGGGAGAGGAAAACATAGAAAAAATGAGGTATTTATAACTTACGAGTGGGTGATCGGATCTTAATGAATTTTGATATTTAAAGGGACCTTGTGTCTCAGAGTTCTTATTTTAAATCCCGACCGGCATTAAGCCTCCGATTTTCCTTTTAAATCAATCTGTTGATTCTTAGAATTTTGCTAGAGCTCATACCATATGAGCTCTTGGCTCGTCCGACCTCGTCACAAGCACCATATGAGCTCTTAGCTCTTGTTTATTTAAAAATTAAACTATCCAGGCTGGCCATTTATTCTTATAAATAGGTCTTTCCCAGAAATATTTAAGTTTAAATTATTGAAAAAAAAACATTTGGAATATGAAATCATGCCCAAATTGAAAAGGCTTATCTTTTATTTTCATCGTTTTGATGAGAGCAGAGGCTATTTGACTATTAAGATTTTTCAGGGAACTAAAGGTAATGTCATTTGGCTTATTGTGCATAAATTTACACTTGGTAAATATCTTAAAAATTACAAACTTGAGCTAAAGGTGATGGATGTCATTTGGTTTATTGTGCATAAATTTACACTTGGTAATTATCTTAAAAATTACAAAGTTGAGCTAAAGGCGATGTCATTTGGTTTATTGTGCATAAATTTACACTCGGTAATTATCTTAAAAATTACAAAGTTAAGCTAAAGGTGATGTCATTTGGTTTATTGTGCATAAATTTACACTTGGTAATTATCTTAAAAATTAAAAAGTTGAGCTAAAGGTGATGTCATTTGGTTTATTGTGCATAAATTTACGCATGGTATTCTATTACCAAAAGAATTGTAACGTTTCCAGCCCAAGTTTTGACCAAACTACACTATGAAGTAAATACACCTTGGATAAATCCAAACAATGGATCAAGATTCCTCTCAAAAGGGATTTTTCTTGCTTTCTACTTCTTCATTTCCAAACAAGGTATTAGATATACCCTTTTCTTATGCACCCGAAAATACTTAATCATGAGGTTAAATGCTGCTACTAACTTATAAGCGTGGCCAGCAACGTAGCGACCACAGCCAACATGGCCACAGACTAAGCAAATCCACAACGACTCATTTGATCCACAGGACTGGCACAAATTATCAGTTGCCACTTCTGGTGTCTGGGCGTGGCGACAGACAGGACAACTGAAAGAAAAAAGGGTTCATCAAATTTTCTTGACAGAATTTCATTTTAAGTCTAAGATTCCAAAAAAGAGATTATAAACCAATTCACAAAGCCTAATTATCACTGTTGATGTTACGAAAGAATAGAAGATACGGTAAATAACTGATAAATCCCAACCCTTTATAATATAATAATATTCTAGATGAATACTATATGTTGGGTTATCACAAACAACCGAGTTTATCGAGTATATACCGAGTTTATACCGAGTTTATCGATAAAGTTTATCGAGGAGGAAGTTTATCAAAAACTTCTTCCTTGACATTATTCAATAAAAAGGAGCTTATATTCCATAGCTAGCGTAACTGCACTTATTTTACCATACTTAGACACAACGATACCTTTAATGTAGACAGGAAAAAAGAGAGAAGTTAAGAAAATATAAATAAAACAAAAACTATAGAAAACAAAACTAAGTAGACTGAATAGACTTAATTAATGAAAGAAACCTTAAGATTTATTGGAGAAGATTCGAACTGCCAAAAACGGTTTTCAGGTAGTGATTTTTTAATTTATTAAAAAAAATTTGCTTTATATTTATTAATTTATATTATAATAATTTATTTTTTAATTTATGCTCGCTTTTAGTATTTTTGTGTAATATGAATTTCAGGGTTTAAACTTTTGAAATTTTATGAATTTAAAAATTTAAAATTTCAGGGTTTACAGAGTGCTTAACTGTACTTACTTTACCACATTTGGACACGACAATACTTTTAATGTAGACTGGAAAAAAGGCAGAACTACTTCTTCTCATCTATGAGCTTAACCTCAAATGTAACGTCAAATGTCTCATCAGTTAAAAAAACATTTTCTAATGAAAGCAAAAGTGAAGTTGAATTTGAAACGAACGAAAATTGTTGCTTCGCAGCCTAAGTATCATAAATAAACCAACTCATGAAATTCCTCTGTACGATTATACAAAACTAACAGTTTACTGAAAACACAAATTACGCATAAGAAGCAAGGACACTTTATTTTTACATTCTGAATATCTTAAAATGCTTTTCGTTTCTACCGTAGAAACGAATTCTACACTGTATCGTGCTTTCAGTAAAGCGGTATTTTTACTTAATCGATTTATTTGCAATAGTGCTACAGATACATGTAGCATAGGCTGCGAAACAACAGTTTTGCTCGTTTTAAGTTTCAGATTCACTCTTCACTTCCATGAGAAACACTGTATTTTTTTTAGAATAAATTTTCACTCACTAATGTTATACTAGAAAAGACTTTCAAAACATAATTTTATAATAATACTTTAAATAAAATTATATTTTATAATTTCATAATATTTTTATAATAATTTATAATTTTATAATACTTTTGCAATACTTTTATAACACTTTCTATTTTATAATTTTATAATTTATTAATATATAATTTTAAATAAGAATATAATAAATAAATTAAACATAGTTTTTTCATTTCAGTAACACATTTTTATTATAGTGTTTAGTTAGAAAACAAATCTTGCATCAAATTAGCAGAAGTTATAGAGCCATTATAGCAATAAACTAGCATAACCTTTGTAACTGGAAAAGAAAAAGTGGATCAAAACAACCAACCTTTCTATTAAATGCAATAGCCCCCCTTGATCCAAAAAATAAAAAAAATATGATGAGACCTATAGCCACAAGTGTGATGAAGAACAAATTAGAAACGATAAATAAATTAGAAACGAAAATAAAAAAATAAATTAAAATTAAAAAAAATAAAATAAAAGATAAATCAGGATAAAAAAATAATTAGAAAATGAAAAATAAATTAGAAATGTTCCAGTTGAAAACACCCAACCCTCAGTAATAAAATTGTATGTCACTATTTTTCGTTCAGTCAAAGATGCTAAGAATTTAACAATTTGAAGCTGAGAGCTAAATATTTCTATCTTTTGCAATTGGAAAAAAAAGGGATGCAAGTCGCTTTATTGGTTACCTGAAAAAGACTTGACTAATTTTTAGGCGGAAAGATATATTATTTAAAATGAAGAGGTTAACACTTGCCTATTAAAAACCGTTATCAAGAATCTGAGCCTTGACGATATTTTAATGCTATATTTTCTAACTTACAAAAGACACGTGGATATGGTAACTTCCCTTCAAGTGAGCCCTTAAACATCGCTCTATGTTGTTTCCACGCCTCGCTAGCAGCGACTACAACAAAGCAGAATGAAAAAAGAGACATATCACTGCTTCCCATGCGAAAGGGATTTTTCATGTTGGTCAAAATTGGGGTTTACAACTCTCTTAAATGCGGTTTCAGAGTATAGTGATTCCAATAATACAATTTTCACTTCGGACCGACACAATTTTTTTTCGAAGATTCAGGCTATTTTTTGAAGTTCCCATAAATTTGTTTTCGTGACAAAATTAGATCATTAAGGTTAATTAAAATAATATTTTCCACTGCTGAACACATCTTTAAATTTTCGGTTACAACGGGCTAGGGTTTGTTCTTTTCTAGGTTGCCCTCAGGGGGTCAACCCAGAGATACACTAAGATATTACACCTCAAATCTTCCTAAGTAAAATATAATTTTTAACATTTACCTTGTGTCTTCCCATTGAGCCAAACACGCAGCATGAAAGCTATGATTGCACAAAATTGTAAGAATACCGTCCACACTTTCATCCATTCTCTCAAGACAAACAGGACAGGTGGGCAATTCAGTACAACCGCCAAGAGGTAGGCTTGCTCCTTCAGAAGACTTCTGCACCTCAACTCGAGCAATGTAGACAAGATGACAGATGTTTGTTTCGAATGTATTGAAAGCAGTTCCATTAAAGGCGTCGTAGAATTGATTGGCGCTTTCCTAAAGAAGCAAAACAGTTAAACCTTCCAAATTTGAGCTACCAACTGAAGCTCCGTTTCCTTGGTATGGCTAGATAGACATTAATATCAAGACAAGTTCATTTAGGACCAATAAGAACAGCTTATGAAAAAGTAAGCATGGTTGGTCAAAAATGATTTTTCATTAGAATTTGATGTCTAGCTGGGCAGGCATGTGAAATAGGCTTTACCAAATCAATGTACTTCATAAAACAAACCCTGAAAAGGCAACAAAGAACATTACATATCTAGCTTTAATTAATGTATATTAACTATCCAGTTGCATCTTAGTTGCGACATTTTTGCTTTTTACTAATCCTCACGGTTTGTGTTTTCTTGCCGTTGGGTCAAAATATAGCATGCCAATTCCCCTATAATGTTCGGGCAAGTTAGTTCTTTGTATGAGATCATTTAACCGGTAAACATAAAAAACAAAAAATGCCTAATTACTAATTTTTTTTTAATCGAAGAAAGATATCAAGAATTGGAGCCTCAATAAAAAAGAAAAAAAACAATAAAATATAAAAAAAAAATGGGCTGATACTAGAACATTCATGATACAAATTGGAAAGAAAAAATACTACAATATCGAAAAAAAAGGCTTTTAAAGCATTGTAACATTAAAGTACCTGAGGGCTGTCAAGTAAACAATTTGAAATGAACTCGTGAAATGACGGATTTGACACCGTTCAAGCCAACCCGGCACTTATACTTACAATATTGAATTTTACTCAAACTAACTTTCGCTGAGCATTCACGCAGTGTGGTTCTCCGCTGTGCAAAGTGAATTTGCTATAGCCACGCCCCTAGGATACAGTGTTTTTCACTGAGAACAAGCTCGATCGCATAGGATTTTAGATTCACATTTGATGAACGCGGGCCCTAGTAATAACTGGTTTTATTAAAGAACGGGGCCCTTGTGAGTAAGTTTCGCTCGATGATGTTTTAGTATATCAGATAGGCAAAGCGGCATTATCGTCAAAATTAGTAATGGCAGTGACAAAAGAGCATCTTGACCGGCGGATGGACGAAATGCTAGAGTTACTTTCGCTGTTACAGACTGAAAATAAACTATTCAGAGCAGAAAATAAACTGCTCAAGACTGAGCTCGTCCAAGTGAAGACTTCTACTTTGCGAATAGAACTATATGCTATATAGCATTATACACAGAATTGAAGCGTCGCAAGGCTCAGAAAATTTTCGGCAGACTGTAGCCTCATTTTTGAGGCTAAGCTTAGAATACAAAACACTAACCAAATACGTGTGAGTGCCATTTATCGTATTTCAAAGAAACCTAGTCGACCAGAACCAGAGAGTGTTCTGAACCTCCGAAGTGGGACACAGCGAAAAAAAGTTGTAGAGCCTATTTTCGTAAGCCTAGTTGGCTTCGACCGGTCGGTGATCATGAAGGAGTGTGGAAAACTTAAGGAGACAGAGTTAAGTATATCGACGGACCTACCGGCGGAGCTTGGTAAAAGAAGAAAGGAACTTTTGTCATTAGGGTACAAGCTAAAAATATCTAAAGTGATAGCTGAGAAAGCTGCAGAAACTCGTTTTGTCCAAAGAGGCATCAGAATGTGGTTGGATGTTAAAAAGTCTAAAAATTCACAATGGGCGAAATATCTAGATCAGTGGTTCTCAACCGGGGTCCACATGGACCCTAGGGGTCCATGTAATATTTTCGGGGGTCCACAGGTAAAACACAACAAATTGGGGGTCCACAATGATATTTTGGGGGTCCATGAAGAAAACAAACTCAGAACGCTCTTTATTTTTAAGAATTCAATTTCTACTGCAATTTACATTATTTTGAATCGGTTTAGTGACCTACTCGGAATAGATATACCGATTTGGGTTTCAATTCCTTTCAAAGTTAATGTTGCCGATATAGAGTTATCTTTGTAAGAGCCCCTCATTGAATTACAAAGAGATGAAATAATGTGTGCAAAATTCAAAGATGGAAAGTACAATATATGGAAAACAAATGATGTTGCTACAGAGTACCCTTTGCTCTGGGATAAAGCGCAATTCTACGTTATTGCTTTTCCTACATCTTAGCTTGTTGAAGCGGGATTTAGTCGTGTTTCTCAAATTTTATCAAAAGCTCACAATAGACTTGACATTGTGAAAAGGGGTGATCTTCGACTATCATTAACATCGATAGAACCAAATATAAAGAAACTTGTCGAGAAGCATCAATCACAGGGATCTCATTCAATAAACACGCCTTTTCCTTTTTTTTTAATCACACACTTAATTTCAACTGCTTTTTTTTTCATCCAGTTTACATAAATAATGTTGGAGTGAATTAAACTTCCTGAGGAGCTCTACTCTCCATGAGCTTAAGTTGCTTGCCAATCGAAGAAACTTGTAGAAACTTGTAATATTGTAGTTATTATCACAATAATAGTAATAATAATAATAATTATTATTATTATATTAGAATATTTTATTTGTATTAAATTAGTTTTCATTGAAAAATAAAGCTTAATTGTATGCTATTTGTTTGATAATTAAAACCTTAAAATTTATATTAGTGAAGAATAAAAAATTGTTCTTATGTCCAATAGCTATGAGGGGGTCCACCAAGATAAAAAGAGGGGAAAAGGGGTCCATGGGGAAAAAAAGGTTGAGAACCACTGATCTAGATGATTGCTTTGACCCAGTTAAACTGTCAACTATCAACCTGAGGAATTAGACTCAGAGTCATAATTGTGTGTGTTCCTTTCATTCATAAGTTTTGTCAGTATAAGTTGATTGCCAATTGATTAGTTTTCTATGTTGAATTTTCCCCCACCCTTGCCAGCGGTCGGATGTTGATTAAGTTCTTGAACCTTCCTTAACTTTTCGATATATTTTATATTTTTTCTCCTTCTTAAGGAGTTGTCAGTACAAGTTGATTGCCGATTGCTTGCATTTTTCTGTCTAAAATGTGTATTTCAGTGCTTTTTTTTATCCATGTTATTCCATTTTCTTAGTTTTGTTTTTCTCTTTCAGAGTTCAAAAAAGTTCCTACGGGTGTGTATATTTCTCATGGCTTTTGCTTTACTCCAAGATATGGCCTTGTCCCCTGGAAATTATTAGGTAAGTAATGAGTTCCTATTCTTCATCTCGGGGGTTAATCACTTCTTCATTACCACAAAATTATAACCGGTTAAAACAATTAGAGAATTCTTTTTTGGATTTGGAGAAAATTTTTGATGAAAAAATAAGTAATGAAGATGATTTGCCGTTATTTAGTGAAAGTAATTTTCCTAGAAGTAAATATATTGATTTAATAGATTTGACAAAGGGACGCTCTGAATCTCAGTTCTCTGTGCTTCAACATAACTGTCAAGGATTATGTTCGTCGTTTATGGAACTAACTTCAATGTGCCACCAACTGCAACCCAACATAATTGGATTATGTGAGACATTCCTTACGGGACAAACGGATAGCCTCCTAGATATCCCAGACTACACATCAAAGTTCCTACATAGAAAAGAAGCTCGCAGAGGAGGATTGGCTATTTATGCAAGAAATGAATATGCTGTGCATATTAACAACCAACTGAGCCGGAATGTTGAAGGCATTTTTTAAACACTTTTCCTTGAGCTATATGGACCTTCTAAGAAAACGATATTGATTGAAGAAATATATCCCTCACCATCTGGTTCTGTTTCTGCTTTTATGGATATACTAACTCAGATTTTATAGTTGATAGGAAACCAGAACCAAGATGTGATCATCATGGGTGATTTTAACATTGATCTAGCCTTTCCTCTAACAAACAGCTCAGTGGATCTTCTCACTATTGTGTCAGGGTCTAATCTTTACCCTTCAACTACAATTCCAACCAGAGTAACAGAAAATTCGCATTCACTGATTGACAACATTTTTTCTACATTACGTACGGCAATGGTATCAGTCATCACCAGCGACACATTTGATCACTTTCCTATACACACGGTCTTCAACACAGCAAGGATGTCAACTCCGCCCGTAAGAACTAACCAGGATCTACAAGTAATTAATCTTAAAGAGGAGAATCTTAAACTGTTAAATGATGAGTTAAAAAAAAAGTTTCTTGGGACAGTGTCCTAGCAAATGAAGATGAGAACGAAGGTTTTGAAATTTTCCACAATGTTTGTAGCTGCATATAAAACATGCTGTGTTAAAGGGAAACCAAGAAACCGTGGAAGAAAAAATACACCAACATGTCCATGGGTTACTGAAAGCTTACTCATGTGCATAAATCAGAAAAACAAGTTGTGGGCAAATTACAGAAACCACCCAAACAGAGAAAACCTAGAGAGATGTGAGACAGATAAGAAACTCCTTCATTCAGTTTTGAGGAAAGCAAAAAGAGATATGTGAATAACAAAATATCGGAAACTAGGAAAGATGGACGAAAAGTCTGGAAGGTCATTAATTCGATTTTGCGACCAAATGATAAGAGAGCAGAATTGCCTTCTAGACTTTTAGTCAACGGGGAGGCTGTTACGGAACCCACTCAGGTTGCAAAAGAACTCGGTATATTTTTCGCGGATAGTAGGAACTACATCTAATTCTACGAGAAGTTCCCAGAAACCCTACAAGCATTACCTTGGCTCGGCATGCAACAAATCAATGGCAATAATTCCTGTGACATTAACTGAAGTAGAGCTAATTGTGAAGTACTTGAAAGACACATCAGCATCTGGGTTTGATCGGATACACACGAAAGCCCCGAAAACAGTCCTCCCTTTTATCCTATAGCTATTATCTTATTCGAAAGACCTGTCTCTAAGAAGTGGTGTTTTTCCTTCGATACTAAAAAAGCAAGACTATTCCCTCTGCATAAAGGTGGCCCTCAGGACGATCTATCGAACTTCCGACCCATATCAATATTTTCTGTTTTTTCAAAAGTTTCTGAAAACCCCTTGCAAAGACTACTTTACCAGTTTCTCGAAAAAAAAGGATTTTTTAATAGTCGTTAGTTCGGCTTGAGGCCTGGTCATTAACAGAAGACGCTCTGGCATCCTTAAGCTTATTCATCAACAGGGCACTTGACTCAGGTCTTCTGACAGCTGCTATATTGAATGACATCAAGAAAGCATTTGACAGTATAGATCATACAGTCTTACTGGGAAAGCTGGAACATATTGGAGTGAGAGGAATAGCCCTTCAATGGTTTGAATCTTACCTTCAAAATAGTTGCATCCACATTGGCGACGACCCGAAGAACGACACTACTGTGAAATTCGGTGTGCCCCAAAGATCGATCCTCGGTCCTCTTTTGTTTTAGTCCATGTAAATGACCTAACTCGTATCCTTAACCCGAATCATGACGATCCAAAATGCTGTAACCTATGCTTTGATAAAACATCTGAGGACATTATTAACGAGCAAGATGAACTTATAGCTTTCGCTGACGACACTACGATGACCTGCTGCGGACTCGACATGCCTTCACTCCACCAGAAGCTTGAAAACGTCATAGAAGAGACCTATCTGTGGATAGATGCCAACAAGCTTGTCATCAATGTCGAAAAATCTTGCATCCTATTATTTTCTAGGGTAGGAACCCTTCACCCGGAGCTAACAGGAATTGTGACGTCTCATGGAAAGATTCGACGCCCAGCAAATGGATTTGCAAAATATTTAGGAGTAATAGCAGATGAAAACCTTTCTTTCCTTCCTCACATCCATGCTGTAGAATTAAAGCTTTCAAGGAATCTGGATATCATGAAAAAACTGAAGCACACATTCCCACGTAAAACCCTTGCCCTTCTCTACAATGCACTCACTACACCCCACTTATAGTATTGCGCAATTGTATGGTAGTCGGCGTTCAAATCCCATCTGAAAAAACTGGATTCCATCCACAAGTCCTGTGGTGGCGCAGTGGATTTGACCTTAGCTTGGTAATACGGGACCCAGAGATCGAATCACGCTGCAGGAATGCACTGCAGGGCCGACGCAGGGACCTTAGTAGTCAAGAAGCGTCGTTAATTCTTAAATAAATAAATAATTCCATCCACAAGAATGCCTTGAAGATCATCAAACACACAACTCTCGCTGAAATCGCTGTTTGAGCTTTCCGGTTTGGTTTTTGCTCTCAGATTCCTCTCCGGCTTGCTTCCACCGCCTTTTAGGAATCTATTCCGTTTGGTAGCCGAACAACATCTTCCAATTACAAGACTATCTGCAGAGATCCATATTCGACATACGCCAACACTGAGGTCGGATTTTTCGCCTGACATCGTCTGCGCTAAGGCTTACAATACCCTACCGCTTGAACTGAGAGGTAGGAGCTCCCTTGATTCTTTCAAAAAGAGAATAAAAATTATCTTGTTTTGAATTAGTTTAGATTGAATAAAGAATCTAAATAGAAAAATGATTTTAGGCATTATCGAGTATTTTTTGTGTGTGGGGATTGGAGTGGTTTGCTCCTGGATGAAAAGGTGGGGACTTGTAAGGATGTCTCTGTTGGTGGAGGCCATGGTTGTATCGAGAAGTGGAGGGAGAGCCATAGTGTGTATTTATTTTTGAGGTGATAAGGGACTCAGCATGAATTTTTTGCATAGAGATGAGAGATTATGATTATTATGACTGTTATCATTTTTTCTAATAAACCCAAATGAACTCAACTGAACTGAAAACTAACCATCCAAACTTGTAAGAATCTAAGAACCCCAGACAGTAAAATGAGGATGCTGATACTCTTCAAGCGTCTTATTCTAGAAAAAAAAAAGTTTCTCTGGTGATGACAGTAAATACAGAACAGCGTGGGCGTTACCAGCACCGGTAGACCGTAACTTGTAGCTACATTGTTGTTCTGATGTATTTGAAAATAGAATTCATAGCCATTGGTTAAATAGAACATGGACTGTAGTCTTCTACTTTGGATCAAGTATTGATAGGAAGAAGTCCTCTTCGTGACCATGCCGTGCAGTGCTAAACAGGATTGCTACCAGAGCCGATACAAGAAAGGCTAAAAAATTGAGTGTCCCAAAGCCAAAAAATCCCGCATTTTCCATTTTTTCTCTTTCAACTTTATTCTTTTTTTTCATACAAAACCTTATCGACCGTAAATTGAACCTTTCATCAATGGATTACAGTTGTTTTTAATAAATACTAGCCATGTTCCCCCCAAAAAAAATATTGGCTGCCGAATAACTTTGACACTGCAGCTACAAACTGTGATCCAATTTGATTTGTCCCTAATTTACGGATTTCTATTTTTACGGTGGAATTTCAGATATTAAAAAATTAAAAAAAAAGCATTCATTCAAGATAATCTACTAACTTTTTGGTGCAGAATTCAAATAACCTATTTCCCTCTGAAAGCTATTCTTTAAGTCCTGTAGTGGCACAGTGGGTCTGACCTTAGCTTGGTAATACGGGACTCAGAGATCCAACCCTACTATAGCAACACAAAGCAGGCCCGACGCAGGAACCTTAGTAGTCAAGAAGCGTCGTTAGTCCAAATACTTACTAGCTATTCTTAAATTTGCCCGTGGCAGCACAGTGGATTGATCTCTAGATGGCAATACGGGGCCAAGGTTTCTCCCAGCTTTACGTAAAACAAAAATGTCATTTTTGGAATATATAGAAGTTGGCATTGCTGAGAGGAAACGATGCAGGTTAAAAAAGAAAAAAAATATGCCTAATGAACTAACATGATGAGCTAAAAAATAATGAACTAACAAACTCTGTTATATATAATAGAGTTACTTTGAATCTACAATTCCATGTTCATTTGGATCCAATTGAAATTTAATATGGAGAGGATAAATTCTGCCATTGAAAACTGTCTTTTATAATAAATAGTTAGGGATAGGTTAATATGTAGATAACACAGACTATAAACAATGTATATATTGCTGTTAATTTCCAAAATCTGATTAATGTTGATATCCACTGGTGAATACCCGAAATTCCCTTTTCTCCGATTGGATTCAAATGGCTTTGCCAATCAGCGTTTTCGGTCTTATCCAAGCTGTGATGGTAAAAGTTAAAATTAGGTTATAAATCTCAGAGATGGGTTAAAACTTAACCTAACCGGTCACCATCAAACCTTGTATAAAACTGAAAAAGTTGACCGATAACACTGACTAAATTGAAGAAAAAAAAGTATATCGAACATTCACCGGTGATTGTCAGACATTTACGGTAACATATACCTATTCTTTATACCCTTTTAGCAAACTTATGATAAGCACAGCAATCTAATAAAAACGTTTTAAGAAATTTAAAAATTTAGAAACGTAGTTATAGGACAAAAAATAACTCTCTTAGAGCTATAAAATGTAAAAAAAGAAAACGGTTTACCTGACACTTAAATTTGAGTAAAGCCATATACTGATTAGGAGTGCCATCTTTTATTATTTTTATATGTTCCATAGTTGACCGACAGGGTGCAATGAACTGCAGCAAGTCTTGACAGCTTACAGTAGCCGGAATAGCCAAAATACAAATCATCTCGCTTTTTGGGACATAAGGATCTAGCGACGTCATGTGGCTATAAAATTATTACATCATTAAACAAAAAGCCTTATTCTTTACGCAGCCAAACATTTTTACGTATTACTTCTGTACTCAGGGGACATTGCAGAGTGGAGGGCTGGATACTATAAATATTGCCAAGAATATTAAAAATATAGATAGATGGTAACATTTACGAACGAACTAAACTGTGCCGATGTAAACTTAATTTCTTTCAAAAATGCTAACAAAAAAATAAAATCAAATTCAGTGAAAATTTATCGTGTTACATAAATGGGGGATTAACAATCCCTGTGAAGCACGGGAATATCCTTTATGATTGACAAAATGCCTGGCAAGTCAATTTAAAATATCAGGAGCACCAAGAACTTATGTGATTTTCCTGTTGTTGGGAAATGTGTGTTTTATTAGCATTAAGAATCTGGCGCGGTTTATTCTTGTGGTTATAACTCATCGTGAGGGTGTTATGTGATGACTTTATTCTATTCCAGTAGTGTTTTTGAATAGTTTTCTGTGCTTTAATCGTTTTGATCAAAAGTTTAAATTGAATCTTTAAATTGTATTTGCATGTTGTTAATTGTACTTGTATGTTTTTTGTGGCCATGGCCCTGCGAGGTTTTTGTGTCAAATACACTATATAACAAATACTTGTAATATTTGAAACACATAACCTGAATATCACTGACATCATAGGACTAAGAAAAACGTACATACTGGCCACAGATATAGCTTCATGATCATAAGAACTAAAATATAATTTAGCCAATGCTTTTATTTCGTATCTATCTTGACTTAAATATATTCTAAAACCCCACTGGCTATATATGACGTTTAAAAAATAGAAAAAATATACAGAAAAACATAAAAAGGCCATTGACTGAAAATTACCCTCGTCTGTCGTTTTTCCTAATTATTTTTTTATTTTTTCTTATTTATATATTTTTCATTTTTGGGTCAAACTCCAGCAAGATTTGGTACGATTTTAGCGTACCCTAGTTTCAGCTTGTTTTCAATCTCAGACAATGACCGTACTCGGATGAATTAAGCAATCCAAAAATATTAATACCACATCACCATATAGTATCAGCACAATTCTCAGAAATAAATCAGAATCAAGAGGGTTCATTCGGGAATTTGAATTAAATGCTAAGAAGCGCATTTTTCAGCGTTGCGACTCAATCTAATTTCTTGGTACAGTTGTGGAATGAACGGCAACGTTTTCTACAACGAGAATCTGTACCGGGTAACAAGGAAAAGATCATCAGAGTATGCGAGATAAGTTGCATTTGAAAACGTCAAAATTTGAAGATGGGATACACTTGAGTAAATAAAACAGGCCAGCTTTGAGAACATGGAGCGAGAGTACACATCCTTGGCTAACTCAAGGCATAACAGGAATCTTGCCAAAAACTCTCGAGCCTATCGTCAGGCGAAAATAAAAATTTTTAGACCATAATTCAAAAGAAGTAATATACTACTATTTGAACATCCCAGGGCAAGAGAAACAAGGCATAGGGAACAGCAAGTACTATCAAAAATACCAGATAAAGCCCATTAATGACCTCCTATTTTAAGTCGGTTTGCTTCTTGCAAAACAGCAGCAAATATCCAATGGGAATGTTAATAACCAACACGTGACTTAAAACTGAATTTATTAGGCTCATAATCTAGCTTATCTTAAATAAAAAGGACTAAAATATATTTAAACAATTTACTAAGACAGCAAGCAAGAGGGATAGAGAGGTAAGACTCAGGACTGAATCTTTACCAGGCTTAAGACTTAAGTGACAGTACCACATACAAAAGAATAAGCCACTAATAAGCTTCTAAGGGACATCTGAAAAAGCAGGTCTAAAGGACAATACTAACTGTATCAAATCTCAAATGATTAACATAAGCCCCATTCAAATCTAGAGACTTAAAATTTTATCTTTTACAGAGGTGGTTTTAGGGGTGGGACAGAGCACTTACCCCGGGCGCAGGAATTTTTGGGGCGCAAAATTTCAAATAAATAATCTAACGATTATATTTTTGAAATTTCATTTTTATTAAAATAAAGTAGAGGGTGCAGTTAACAAATGAAAATAATTAGTAACTTGTTGATTAATTAATAAAACGAAATAAACAAAAATAGAGTAAATAATAATAAATAAAACGATTCAATTAAAATAATTAACGAAAATTAAATAAAAATTATCAATTAATCAATAAATTGAAAATAATTTTATTAATAAACGAGAAATGTTGTTACAATGTGGCCTGCAAATTTTGTGGGAGGCAGGAGGAGGGGGCTAATCAATATTTCTCTATGGGCGCAAGAGAGACCAGAAGCGCCACTGATCTTTTAATACTTTTCACAAAAGACGCGGCACTAACAGGGACTATGTGTTTTTCCTATACGTTTGTCATACGTTTATCTCAGAAAACTGAGAACATATAGCGCAATTCAAAGAACTCAGCATTTTTCAAATAATGATTAAGCCACAAAACAATGGAAATTTGACTGGGCGAGAAATTCAGAAGAAACTTTCTAGAATTAACCACTTCATTTCACAACTAAGCACATTTCGGAGATTCTTTGGCCTTATATCTAACACTTCGTAAATAACTTTTAATTCAACGTTCATTTCATTTCCGATATTAAAAACATGTCCAGAATGTTGGCAGCCATGGGCGGTTCATGCCGAAGGCCACATGTCTGCCCTATTCTCAATTAACATTAAGTTAGGGTTTCCTTCCCACAAAGAGTTCTGGGTTTCAAACAAGTCCACGAAACAGGGACTGCACGCAAAACTTTGAGGCAAGCAAAACTATCAGGGTGATGCACGAGTTTGAGATGAACTTGCGCACTAGAGATGAGCACAATGAACACTTTGAGATGAATATAAATCAGCACTGCTACAAGGTAAGTGGTAAGGGTCCTTGATACAAGAGAGCAGAGTATACAGAAAAATTGCACTCGTTTTCACTCGCATCATCATTTAAGTCCAATTAGCCTTATTCCATTCGCTTCCATAACGATAATTATTATTAAAAGAAGCTGAAGCTTCTTGGGAAAGCCTGAAGCCCCATGTTCTCGGGAAAAGAAGACGAAACATTGATAGTAAAGCATAAGAAGGAATGGTCACAGTCCCTTTTATTTTCGAAAATTTCAACACCTGGCGATAAAAAACCTGGAGAAAAAAAGAGTGATCACTATCAGACAAGCTACTATTGTTGTGCATAAAAGAAAAAGTTCCATGTTTTTATTACAGCTTAATATCCATCAGGCAGACACCCAAGGACAAGGTTGCACAATGACGACTGTTTTCACTTATTGTAGTCTAAGTCCCCAGTTACGATACACTTATAAATGTTACTCTCAATATTTTCGAGAAATTCTCTTAGAGAGGAATACACCTTAGTAAATTTAGTGAGTAAAAAAACCTACTTCTTATCATGAACTAGATATATATTAATAATCATCGAGTGACTGTTAGTAACTTCATTGATAAAAGGATGTCAATAGGAGAGGACAAGGAGACAGCTACCCCATAGAATGTCTAAAAGATGTTTAAATTCCTCTGTCCTCCCTCCATTTTTGGAGATGAAAAAGCTACTAAATGAACTAATCTGCTACACATTTTCAAATTTCACAGCGATTGATTCTGTCTTCTCTTGCTCTTTCTTCAAACAAAATAAATGTGAGGCATACCGAAAATAACACTACCAATATAAAAAGGACATGCTTATCGACTTTTTTCGCACAAACTAGGAAACAGACAAGTTTGAAATTTTTCTTTTATTTTAAATTGTTACCGCTCAATGTCTACCCCCCTAAAAGCTAGTGACTGAAAACGATATGTGTGAATTCTGGAATCACTTTGCTGAAATCGAGAATCATTTTAAGCTGTGCTACTTTTTTTTAAATTAAAATATATTTAAAAAATTACAAGTCAAACTTACCAAAACACTTTTTTCTTATGCATACGTTTCTGCGACAATTAATTTCTTATTTTAATGTAATTCTACTTTTGATTAGATTTGTCTCCTTTTAAATCCAATCCTTTCGAACAGCTACAAAACCAGAGACAAGGAAAAACTTTCAGACCTATCAATTGGTATGCTCTTGATTTCAATCAGCCGCTGTTTGCGAGGGTTATCAAGCTCTTTTTGGACAATCCCAAAAATTTTGTTTTCGTCATTACTTTTTACTTTTAAGTTGTTTTTTTTTATACAACCAGCCCCTGTTGAATGTTTTGCCTCTAGTGATGTTTGTTGCCCTGATATTTACCGTGTCGATGGAATGATGTTACCGCCCGTCAAGGTTTCCCCCCTCCCTCCTCACATATTATCAAAATACTTTTTTTTTAATTTTCACTGAAAAGTGTTATTTGTGAAATGTTCACTGAAAAATAATTGACAACAAAAAATAACAATTAAATTACCCACCCCTTGATTTTGAACATTTTTGTGCGCTCTCGTAAATTTTCGCCAATTGACGTCACTGCTTAGGGGCCCAACCAAGGCACCGACGAACTGACTTGAGTTTTACCGAGAACCTTGCTTCTTTTGGGTATTTCATATCTGACCTTGCAACTCTTGTGAGTCGCGCTGTTTCCACGACTCATTATTTCTATAATTTACAACATTTGGGTTCTTTATACATTTATTTAGACACATTTTAACATAAATAAAAGAACCAAGCAGAGGAGGTGCGAACTACAAAAAAGAGAAGCCATATACTGGTCCAGAATTTTTGTAATTAGGCAGCCAAGAGGGCCAGATGGAACCAAAGGTTTTAAAAAAGAATGTTTTCAAAACCTCCATCAAACACGTGATGGCGTTGATGACAGGAGCGTATCTCCAGAGCAAAATCCGTCGGATAAATTAGTTCTAATTAAATTCATAGTAAAGAAAAATAAAGTCAAAAGACCTCAATATTTCATATTGAATCACCTCTAGATAATATATGGCTCAGTATCTCAAGCTGCAACTATGATATCCCAGTGTCTTTGACACATTTTAGCAGTATAACGGCATTGGCCTAATAATTCCATGTACTTATAGTGCATTTTTTTGTCGACAAATGGGCAGCATGGCCACGAAAACAACATAGAGGAATGGTGCAGTTCATTTTTACATGATTAGGAGACTGACAATTACAATAACAGAGAGGCGGATGGAGGCAGACACTCTGACAAACAGCACGCCTCATATTGTCTTTTGATTCTAAAGCGAAATGCGTTTAATAATCTACTGGCATTAAAGAAAAAACCTTAACATACCGTGACTGTCCGATATGTTATGCTTCAGTAATATCGTCACGCCCTGCCAACATGTTTATACCACAATCTAGCGGTCTTTGCGGTGGAATCTGATCAACGGCCTTGCTACGTTTAACTGGGTTGTTAAGTTCAGAGGAATCCCAGAAATCCCAATCGTTGCTGCGTTATCACTCAGTTTAAATGCGGCACTACCCGGTAAGGAGGGAATCTTCAGTTCGTACCATTTTTTAATTTATTCGATTAAGAGCCGAGTCTATTGGGCCAATCTTACAAGCTAGTCTACAATAACCTACTGCAGGAATAACCCGTACCTCCGTTGGTGACACAATAGCAAAAATGGGAAGACGAAAATTTTGATATTCACAGGTGCAGTAAGTCCAGAACATCTTTCAGATTTCTCTCCGAAGCTAGCTCAACTTCTAACTCTTGAGGTGTTTGATTCGGTTGAACTATATTTCAAAATTTCACCTAGGCATCTTTGCTGCCTTCAAAAAAATGTCTAGAGCGTGATTGACTAACACCATATCATCCATGCTACTACGTGAATTCGACTGGAGAAAATTCAGGACAGCTGAATATCCAAAAACCAACTGGCATATCACGTCGCAACAGTAGCGACAAAGTCATTTAAACATCAATATTCACCAATAGGAATACCAAAGATTAGAAATTTAAAACATTCTCCATTCACAATAAATCTAGGTCACAAGACTAGGCTTATAGACAATTATTACAAAATACTTGGTCAATAAGTTTACTGATTAAATAAGTTCATCAAAATCGAATTCAAACTGGATGTCGTCACTTTGAACTCTAAACCGATATTTATAAGTTGCTCTCTAAATATTTTCTAAACAGTATGGGGAACTGATAAAAAAAAAAAAAAAAAAAAAAAAAAGGCTTGAATAAAAATTTTAAGCTCAAGACAACTTGGTCAAAATACTTGGTCAATAAGTTTACTGATTAAATGAATTCATCAAAATCGCTCTAAACCAATATTTATAAGTTGCTCTCTGGGAATTTTCTCAACAGTATGGGCAACTGATAAAAAAAAAAAAGTTCAAAAACGGCTTTAATAAGAATTTTAAGCTCAAAACTACTTGGTCAACATACTACTTCGTCAAAATAATTCAATAGGTTTACTGATTAAATGAGTCCATCAAAATCAAATTCAAATTTGATGTCGTCACTTTGAACTCTAAACCGATATTTATAAGTTCCTCTCTGGGTACTTTCTTTTTTCCCTTTTTTGGCGGTTTTCAATTGTTGTGTTTCGTCTACGTGTGCTTATAGGAGGAAGGTAACCCAAATCCCCCTCTGAAAGTTAGTTCCCCTTCAATGAAGTGCATAGATTGCTGAATATACTGAAAATAGTGTACCGGTTCGGTGTCTGCAGAGGTATCAAAATTGCAAAAATATTAAATTTTTACAGAGGTATTAAAATATTTTTTAGATTAAAATCATTTGTATCTAAAGTAGTTATAGAAAAACAATTATATAGAATTATACCAATTTTCATGACTCCTTATAAACAAATAAGTTAATAAAATGAATAAAAGGAATTACTTGTCTTTATAAAGATGTAGAATGCCTTGTGTGACTTCGACAAACGGATTTCCTGACACAAATGGAACCGCATCCTTGGATCTTTTTAACTCGTCAATCGGTCCCACTGATGCCTCTCGGCTTATTGACCTGGCTTGAAGAGAAATCTTTATATTATTATCTTGGAAAAAATACCTGCTAACAGAGTACTATAGAAACTCCCTCTCTAAAATGGCACAAAGGCCACGTTCACACATAAAGTTAATGTGCGTAAATATACACTTTAGAAATCCCCCGTCACTCTTGTCACACATAAACTTAATGTACGGAAATATACTCTTTAGAAATCCCTCCTCACCATTGTTCTGTTTTTTCTTTTCTATTTTTTCAAAATAATGAGTGCTCAAAAGAGCAGGGAGGACAATGAAAAGTGTTTATTCAAGTAGTAAAAGTTTTAATAAGAATGAATGGGAACATTCATAATTTTAATATACCAATACCATGTATTTTTTAAATGGTAGCATTTTCTTTTTTTCCAGTCCTGATTAATTCTGGATCTCTTCATACTACCCTGTCTCTCTCTCTGATAATGTCAGTTGTTTTTTGAGGAAAGAATAGTGAGTAGGAATAAAAATAAGGTAAAACAACGATCTTCTTTGATGAGAGGATTTCCAATATATCCGAGATCTTATTAAGAGGTTAAAGTAGCCATCAAAATGAGATGTGAGACAGAAAAGCTTGTCACTCTTTATTAAGATACAACCAAAGATGAGACCCAATAGATTTATAACATGCACTTCCCTTTCGGGCCATCTTCTCAATGGGTCTGACTGGCAAAAGCGGTTATGACAGATATTCATAACCATCCAATTGCAGTAAATACAACGGTAAATTTAAGAAAGCTCTTAATTTTAAATTAAGATGCCGAGCACATTACCCTAGCCCAATGGTTCCCAACTGATTTTGGATCATGCTCCACTTAGGTATTTCTAGAATCCCCATCCCTACCTTCGTGATATTTAAACCCTGTTCTTCAAAACTTTACGTATATTCACCTGAAAGAACTTTAAAAGGCCATTAACTTTGTATCATTTCTTGAGGCACCCCTAGGGCTATTTTATTCTATTGAAAAATATTGTCTGAATGCAGCACCATTAAACAATGTATGAGATAATCATGTACCTTTTTTGCCCTTTAAATGCCTTTAAAATTGAAACTAAACAGTCACGCGAAATACCTTAACCTTTTTGGGACTGCGGCATTTACTGGCCCAGGCTCAACAAACGTTAGGTTTGCAATCTCAAGGTAGAATTGGCAAGATTTTATACATTCTACTAGATACTCCATTTAGGGTTGAACAAACAGATGATTAGACGACAGATCTTCACGATTAATTAGTTTCTCAGATACGCACTTCAAAATTCGCTTTACAAGTACAAGAGGGAACTGATGTAGCTAAAAACGCATATTTAATTGGATATCTTTGATATATTGAAAAGAATAACATAAACGAATATTCAAATTTTTTTTCCTGGAAACTTATTTTTTTTTCTGGAAAACTTATTCCTGGGAAAGTCACATACTTTTATATAATTGACACTTTTTTCTAATGAGAAAGGCATATTGTAGAATTTTTGCCTTTGGCTTTGTACATATAGTGCAAAATCAATGTCAAGACACAAAATTGGCCTTGTAGCACTAGTTAAAATGAAAACACCCTATGTTCTCAGGATGCACTACATGCTCCACAGAGCAGCTCTTGTATCAAAAAATATAAGTGAACAACTTAATTGTTTTTACAAAAGGAACGAAAGTTATAAACTATATAAACAAGAGCTAAGAGCTCATATGGCACTTGTGACGAGGTCGGAAGAGCCGAGAGCTCATATGGTACGAGGTCGGAAGAGCCAAGAGCCAAGAGCTAATTAATAAGTACAAGGTATGAAACAAGAAAGACGCATTGGGGGAATAGAGGGCAAATATATAATTTCGACTGTATATTTACACATTAAGGGGGGGGGGGGCGGTCAAATATAGGGGGTTCCATGCAAAATCTGTTTGCTACAATTGTTATGCATATTGTAAATTGTTTTCTTATCATGCTTCCTTCTCAAACGTGTTTCCTTCTTAAATCGTAAGTTAAAAATACCTCATTTTTATAATCTTTCAGAATTAACCCTCGCCCCCACTCCCCCAAAGAGAGCGGATCCGCCCTTCCAACTCCCCCGAATGTCACAGGATCTGGTCGGAATTTGAAATTAGAACTTTATAGCACAAGATCCTTCTAAATATCAAATTTCATTAAGATCTGGTCACCCTTTCGTAAGTTACAAATACCTCAATTTTCAAAATTACCTCCCCCCTCCCAATTCCACCAAAGAGAGCAGATCCGGTCCAGTTATGTCAGTCACGTATCTTAGACAGGTTTCTATTCTTCCCATCCAGTTTCATCCTGATCTCACCGCTTTAAGTATTTTCTAAGATTTCCGGTCCCCCCAACTGCCCCCCCCCCCAATTACGTTTGATCCGGTTGAGATTTAAAATAAGATATCGGAGTTACGATGTCCTTCTAAATATGAAGTTTCATGAAGATCCGATCACTCCTTCGTAAGTTAAAAATACGTTATTTTTCTTATTTTTCAGAATTACCCCACCCCCCCCCCCAATATAGCGGATCAGTTTCAATTATGTAAATTACGTATGCAAGACTTTTGCTTATTTTTCCAACCAAGTTTCATCCCAATCCCTCCAATCTAAGCGTTTCCCATCATTTTAGGTCTCCCCACCCCAAACTTCCCCCAATGTCACCAGATTCGGTCAGGATTTAAAATAAGAGCTTTGAGCCACGATATCCTTCTAAAAATCAAATTTCATGGAGATCCAATCACCCGTTCGTAAGTTAAAAATACCTCATTTTTTCTAATTTTTCAGAATTAACCCCCCCCCCCAACTACCCAAAAGAGAGCAGATCTGTTCCGTTTATGTCAATCATCTATCTAGGACTTGTGTTTATTTTTCCCACCATGTTTCATCCCGATCCCTCCACTCTAAGTGTTTTCCAAGTTTTAGGTTTCCCCCTCCCAACTCCCCGCCCCCATCATCAGATCCGGTCGGGATTTAAAATAAGAGCTCTAAGACACGATATCCTTCTAAACATCAAATTTCATTGAGATCCGATCACCCGTTCGTAAGTTGAAAATACCTAATTTTTCTAATTTTTAAGACTTACTCCCCCCCCCAACTACCCCAAAGAGAGCAAATAAGTTCCGATTAAGTCAATCATGTATCTGGGACTTGCGCTTATTTTTCCCATCAAGTTTCATCCCGATCCCTCTACTCTAAGTGTTTTCCAAGATTTTAGGTTTCCCCCCTCCAACTCCCCCCAATTTCATCAGACCCAGTCGGGATTTAAAATGAGAGCTCTGAGACACAATATCATTCCAAACATCAAATTTCATTAAGATCCAATCACCCGCTCATAAGTTAAAAATACTTCATTTTTTCAATTTTTCCGAATTAACCGGCCCCTACTCCCCCCCCCCCCAGATGGTCAAATCGGGAAAACGACTATTTCTAATTTAATCTGGTCCGGTCCCTGATACGCTTGCCAAATTTCATCGTCCTAGCTTACCTGGAAGTGCCTAAAGTAGCAAAACCGGGACTTTAGGTTTTCCCCCTCCAACTCCCCCCAATGTCATCAGATCCGGTCGGGATTTAAAATAAAAGCTCTAAAACACAATATCATTCCAAACATCAAATTTCATTAAGATACAAATACCCGCTGATAAGTTAAAAATACTTCATTTTTTAAAACCGGGACCGACAGACCGACAGACCGACAGAATTGGCGACTGCTATATGTCACTTGGTTAATACCAAGTGCCATAAAAACTGTTCTTTATAAGTTACAATCTTAGATTGTTTACAAAGCCGTGTGACGATATGGGACCCAATTATACCATAAAAGTTCTTTCTTGAAAGAAGGGCTGTTTACTATTGATGAGCGTAAATCATTCCACTTGCTGATGACCCGGTTGTAGTAGATCAATCTTCCGGCGTCCTTGAAGAAGTATCTACCTTGCAGTTTAAATTGACACTATCCAAGTTAATGTTGGTATCCGACTTTTATTTAAAATCCCCTTAGAGATTAAATATTATACAGGTAATCGTCCAAGGGGGTCTCCCTCAATCTCCTTATCTCATTCTCGTTTTATAAACGTTAAACTGTACTGTATTGTATCCTACTTACTTCCAGTTCTTCCGTCTGAAAATTTGTCTTAAGTTTTGTGTTCCTTTAGATTGTGTATTCCTTACAAAAGAAGAATACAAAATTAGAATTGTTCAGGTTACATTGCTACTTTTGAACTTTTGTGAAGTGTGCTGGCTATTTCGTACTAAGGTTATTAAGAGCATACGTGAACTCAATGTGGAAATTACAATTGTAATAAAATAAAATCAAAATGAGGACGCAAGCATATTTAGGAATGATAATTTAACTATTAAACTGACTTATTTGTTAAATTCCTTAGGACAATTGAGTGTTTTGAATTAAAACAATGTAATAACCACAGATACATTTATTGACTCAAAAAGCTAATATGAAAGCATTCATAAAAAATGGAGCTTTGGAAGACAAATTGGGAAAAAGTGAGTTTGAAATATTTCCACATCTAAATTTATGCTTCCAACACAACATACATGCAAAAAAAAATCCATCTGTTGGATAAAGGGATGGTTTGATAATTCATTGCTCGAATTAATTTTGATGATTTCAATTTTACAGAATTTGTGTGGATATAGAATCTGTTTATCGACAAAGAAAAGGATAAATTTGAATTAACAAGTAATTAGAAAGAAAATATTGAATTATCCTGAGATATTTCTTTAAAACAAAACTTCAGAATGGATCTCTAATACAATTTTGGCTATATATTAAGAGCGAAAAATGTCTGCATACTTCCCCAGAAATCTTAGAAAAACCGTTTAGCTTATCTCGTTTGGAGCCAGAGATAGAGACATTTAGTTTTCGTGACTTGAATTATTAGAAAGTCGAATTTTGTTTTTGTTATTTCAGTTAAAAGGAGCAGAATTTTCTTTTTAAAAATTCAGGAAAGGGCATTCTCTAAAAATATTCTAGAACACCTGCTAGGAAAATACTAATATTAGTTCAAATTTTGTATTTGTTATTTCAATTAAAAGGAGCAGAATTTTCTTTTTAAAACTCAGGATAGGGAATTCCCTAAAAGTATTCTAGAATACCAGCTAGGAAAACGCTAATGTTAGTTCAAATTTTGTTTTTGTTATTCCATAAGAGGAGCAATTTTTTTTCCAAATTCAGGCAAGGGAATTCCCTAAAAAAAAAATATTCTAGAATACCTGCTAGGAAAACACTAATAGCTCAAATTTTGTTTTTGTTATTTCAATTAAAAGGAGCAAAATTTTCTTTTTAAAATTCAGGAAATGGTATTCCCTAAAAATATTCTAGAATACGTGCTAGCAAAACGCTAATACTAGCTCAAATTTTGTTTTTGTTATTTCAATTAAAAGGAGCAGAATTTTCTTTTTAAAATTCAGGAAAGAGCATTCCCTAAAAATATTCCAGAATACCTCTGGAAACCTAATAGAAAAACGCTAATATAAGCTCAAATTTTGTTTTTGTTATTTCAATTAAAAGGAGCAGAATTTTCTGTATAAAATTCAGGAAAGGGCATTCCCTAAATATATTCTAGAATACCTGCTAGGAAAACGCTAATATTAGCTCAAAACACATGTCATTCGATGGATTTTACAATTTTGAGAATTCCCTCTGAAGCTACCCACTTTCATTGAAAAAACAGCCGACACAGTTTTACTATCTTTTCAATCAAATTTCGTATTCAAGCTACAAAATGCTCAATAACATCTAATAATAACTAGCCGCCTGGGAGAGTTCGTTAACGAACCCTTTGTCTTTGAGACGGTCAGCTGACATTGAGGCTCCAAAATGATTTTTAAGGTATCGAATCCTCTTAAAGGTTAGTCAGACCAAAACCTGGATTTGCTACGGGCGTTCCAGAGGCGAGAAAAGAATTGTACAAACCTACTTTAGAAACGAGCTACAGAATACAACTATGCTTCTCGGGCAAACAAACATATTTTAAAATTTAGGGTTCCCCATGATAGTCCACCGTTCTATGAGAGGCGATGAGGTAAGTGCTTTTCAATATTTATAAGGGAAGACAATTTTTTTTTATCTAGAAGAGGGGCATCAATGATTCATATATACTTCAAAATGCATCACCACAATCAAGCCTTGACTACAATCATGAGTCACTTTTTCCCAAATCGAACAACAAGCATTTAGAATTCCCTCAGTGAAGCCAAAGTCTCACCAAGCACTGAGAGGGTTCTCAAGCAATGTGTCAACAAGGAATACTCCAACAAGTAAGGAGCCTTCATTCAATGACAATATCGCTGCTCCACAATTGGTAATAGATTTTCCTTATAACTAGCAGGCGTAATTTAAAGTAATCCCAAAAGTCGGTCAAAAACAGAAAATATTTATGTACCTTCAAAAGCTATTGGTGGCGATGGCTCTTTACTGCTGCACGGAGTAGATGCGAGAAGTGGCTGAATAGATGGTGTATCAGTGTAAACTGAACCAACAGAGCCTCTGCGGTCAGTCTTACCTGTTTTTTCTAAAAAAATAAAGAAATTGAATATTAAATAAAAGGCTAAAGTATACTACATTACTATACCTTTATCCATAAATAACAAATTGATCGAAAAATATAGGGCATTTGCCCATCAAAAAGCAACATGGCTTAGGGTTATGGCATGAAAAAAAAACCAACTTCGTTAATTTTCTCACCTATTCAAGCTGATTTTCTTTTTATATAGTTTACTGACATAAAAGGATATATACCTAGTTAAATATGTACATTTAAAATATAACAAACAGTCATCTACATATACTTATTTTGGCAGAAGTAAAATAAGTGAGAACAAGCATAAACATATAATGAAATATGAGGTACATTAAATTTCATATCATAGCAAGATATACTACTCTACAATTTGTACAATATTCAAAAAGTGTGAAAAAACCGAAGGAGTGCCAATTTTTAGAAATCACGTACATTAGGCGACGTGTGCCAAGCGTGACGAAATTGCACCAAGCGTGGCGGAGCTATGCCAACTGTTGCAGGGACTGCCACACGTAGCATAACTGTGCGGCACGCGTGGCACACACAGATGTATACCGGGCGGCAGTAAGAGGGAGAAACCTCAGAAAAACTGAGGATTTTATATGATTTAGATTTGCACAGGGTGTTAGAAATTACCAAAAAAATTATTCATCACTATAGAAAAGAGATAAGAGGTAAAGGAAATGCATGGAAAACTAAAAAACAATTAAGAGAAATTGTTTATAACATACTTTTAATTAGATATTAATTTTTGCTTCCCTAAGTGGAAGGATTTAATCCCCCCCCCCCACATCGTCGTTCGTCGAAAACATTAACTTTACCTTTCCATAGAATAATCCCAATTCTTCAGTTTTTAAGATATGCTGACCCCTCTTTGGGGAGATGGAGAGCCGCTTGAAAATTTCCAATGGCGACCCATATAAAACATTATATATTTAGTATCTACTAGCAAAGTTGCTTTTGTGTCAGTTTTTTATGCTCCTGGGCTTTGCTGTCATGCTTACATAAATTCAATTTTATCTTTAAATACTTAAAAATTTTCCTAAAAGATTCTTCTCTAAAAAAGGGTTGAACAAAATCTAACAATATTTTGGTTTAAAATTCACAAGATACAAAATTAAACATGTTGTCAAGTATCCTTATACACAATGGGTTTAATGCAGCAAAGTTTACATTTTGATGAAAAAAAAGCATTTATTTTGATGCAGAAATTGAAATAAAATGCCTGAAAAGGGGAGAGACATTTATCAGCAATAGCTTTGTGATACCTAGGGATATGTCAGGCAAAAGAACAACCAGGAAATTTTCAGGGGGAGGGGGGCTACTAGGGATTTTGTCTTTACCAGGATTTAAATGAAACCGTCCATTATTTTCCTCTTTTGAAACATTTTGAAATAGGTTTTTATTTGTCATGGTCAGAGGGTATCACCCCTGGCGACACCCATAATGCCAGTGGCAAATACGTTAGTTTTATACGTTATGAGTTAGTTCTTTCAAGTTTTGGATCATTTTCTGAACATACATTTGAAGAATAGGAGAGGGAGAGGTTAAAGACTGGATGTCTGGGTTATGAAGTGAAAGTGAGTAACTAAGTAAGTAAGCATGCTGGCACTAGACCCTTAAGGTCCAAACCGACGGTGCTGATATCCATTTCGTGGCCCTTCAGCCAGGAAATGCAATGGTGGAGGGGGGGCTAGGGGCCAGTCACCTTGTGCTTTCGCACACCCTTCCTGCTTACCTTCCCCAGATTTCTCTAGGTACCCATTTAAAGTTGGGTCGACTCTGGCTGAGCTTATAGAGTAATGCCACTGACACCCATCCCAAATCAAACAACTGGTTATGCCAGAGATCTAACCCGAGCCCATTGGACAAACAATTCTCAAACCAGCACGCCAACCACTAAGCAAGGACGGCACGAGGGTGGGTGAGCAATGGGAACAAAAAATCATACAGAATATGAAGAATAACTTTGGACAATAAAAACTAGTTAAAAATTTAGTTCAACAGCAGTCAATTTTTTTGGGATGACGGGGGGGGTGAATTAGGCTTGAAATTAATATGATCGTTGTGCTAGCCAAAAATCTTTATTTTCTCATACCAATTCTGGGGTTGTATAAGGTATTTAATTCATTTTTATGATAAAGTACACTGAAAATGGTGATTTCTCTTTTAATGAATTGCAATCAATTTGCCTCCTTGTGCTTACGTTGGGAATACAACTTAACTTTTTCCATGCATTCTTCTTAAATGAACAGTTAGTACGGTATAACAAAGGTTATTGAGCCTTTTTTCAGGACGGAACAATCATTTTTATAATTTTACCATTAATTGACTATTGAATGGACATGCTCTGCTAAGAGGATGTTCATTCATAAACCATTAACAATCTGATCACTAAATTTTAATGATGAAAAATAGGAGCAGGTAAGAGAATGTACTTATATTCAAATAAATTAATTTTATATTCAATTAAAAAATTTATATTATTTTTTTATAGATCTTAGATCGGAAAAAACAGATAAATACAATACTGAAAGATCTTGGCAAAATTTTAAACTAAATTATTTTAACTAAACCGCACCTGAAGTTACTATGATGGGGGCTAGCATGGGCAAAACAAATATTTGTCATTGGCAAATACAAGGCTAAGGTCAAATGTTGCTCTTAGAACGTGATATATTTCGAAATATAGAAAACGTATGTTTCAAAATCTAAGGAGGGCAACTTTGTCATTACTCCAATTTAATTGAAAATTCTAAAAAGGATATTTTTAAACATTCATAGGGGGGAGTATAAAATAGGAGGGATAAATGTCTCTCCATCCAATCGGCACTCCTGGACAGGATTGAACGGGGCCTGAAAAAAATGGCAAAGGGTCTAAGAGGATATGATCGATGAAATTCTTAGGCCCAGCCAAACTTGCATCATTAAGATCCAGAGACTTTGAAATGGTTTGCTGGAGGGGGGGGGGTATAAAACATTATTAATAATTGGAAGGGGTAAGGTATAGAGTAAAGTTTTTAATAGGAGAACTATACTGTACCATTAAGAGGGGTAGCTCGTGTGAAATTAAACCGCAGGATTGTAAGAGGCTGGGCTAGTCTCTGAAGTATGAGGCTCTAAAGCTTGTGATTGAGACGTTGTATCATTAAGGGGGAAAAAGACTTTCAAATTCTAGCAGTTTTTTTTTAGCTTTTCTCTTGACTGGATTTTTTTCTTTATTGGGTCATTTTAGGTTTATCTTTAATAAAAATGGTTGGTAACTGGACAGGCTGATGTAATGCACTGTTGATTTATTTAGAAGCATTAACAAGTAGAATTGGGTAAGCAAGAAAAAAACAAATATGTTATATATAAAAACATACTGAAACTTAAACAATTGTCCAGTGTTGTTTCAGATAAAGTTTGCAAAGGGGGAGTAATTTGTGCTTTTGGCAAATAAGATATTCTCCATAAGAGAACTGGCACACATTCTTTAAGGACTGAAAACAAAATCCTTAGTAAATGAGATAGTAGCACAGGAATAACAAAAATTATATATTGGTTTGTTTGTCCTTGTTGCAATAAATGAAAAACAGCTTGTTTTTACAGGTGAAATAAGTTTGTGGTCAATCACAAGGTCTAAAATTTAATCTGTGCCAGGCACCATATAACCATATCTTGTCGAATTTGAACTAAAGTCAGTGATACATAGAAGTTTTTTAAAGTCTGTATCTGCCTTTGAACTAGGGTTTGCTCCAACATTGATCCATGATACAGTCTCAACTGAGATTTCCTTGTCCATTGAGCTTTTGAGGATGGTAGCCTTGTTAGGGTAACAAGCTGGTTTTTAATTATTCATTAAATAAAAAATTATCTAGCAACTCAATTTCTAGTATGTTCTCAATATAACGAGAAGACAATTTTCGGCAAGAATTTCCATCTGGTTTAAACGATGGGGAAATTAAAGCAGGACTCATAGTTTATTATTATTAATAAATTATTTGTATTATATATATTTATTTATTAAATAATAATATTTATTTATAAATAACAAATAATATATTATTTGTGCTGTTAGTGGGCTAGTCAAAATGAATAGGTTTAACAAGTTTTCTAAGCAGCCTAGGAATCCTGGAACTGAAATTCTTAGATTCTTGATGAAGAATGATAGGGTCATGAAGAATTATATACCTCCCCCCTTTAAATTTGAATGTGCAAAATCCTTACCTTTTGAAAGTCCTCCAAATGGATGAGTCTCTATCAGAATTTCCCTAAAGGTCCTTTTGCCCTGACACTCTTTAAGTTTCTTCTCTGTGATAGGATGTATTCTCGCATCACTGCTTGAAAGATCCTCAGGCTTAGGTGTTGAATCAGCCATTTCACCATCCAATATTTGTGAAGCTATAAAAAGACCGGGCATATTAGATACAACACAGGTAACAAACATATTATCATCTGATAAACTGATAAACCAGATTTTCAAGGTAATCAGAATGTTATTGATAGCAATTTGTCTAGTGAACCTTACCTAGATAGGATATATTTTGATAGTTATTTTCAACACTTACAAGTCAGATTTAGTTTTGTGTTTTGTTGCTTTTTTTGTAACGGTCGAATTTAAATCACTTCATTAGACCTTCAGTACTAGAACTTCCAAAGAGTCAAAAATTTTGGCTACTTAGCATATGTCCCATTCTGTCTCTGAGACAGATATAGCCTTTGGAACAATTGTGTCTGTTCAAATTAAACTGATTCCATCACTACTCTTCTAATCTTGAATAGGGAATTTCAAAAGACCTTCAGTATTAGTCTTTCCACACAATCAAAAATTCTGGCTACATAAGATTTGTCCCATTTTGGAAGAAATTTTGACTGTCTTTGAAATAGGTGTAGTACTTCTATTTGGTAGCCTAATAAAATAAACTTATTGTTTCACATCTTTAATATGGAGAAACTAAAAATCAAGTTTTTGAGTAAGTTCAAAAGATCCTACAGGAAAATTTGGAATCAAAATAAAATCTGTGGGATTTTTAGACCATCCCTCCGATTCACAAAAATATCTACAACCGCCTAACATTTATTTATGACTTACTAATACTATAGCTATCACTATTTTTTTGGTATTCTGATTTATTATATTTTTTCCCCATAGTTTCTAATCTTTAACATTGTGGTAGCACAGTGAATAATGTTATGATTGACAATACAGGACCCAGGGATTGATTCTTGCTGCAGTTAAGTGGAGCGGCAGGCTTTCTATTATTTATAGGGGCCTTCCTACTGACATTATATAACTGGCTTTGTTCAAACCTGTAAGCTTAATCATGCAACAAGTTGATTTTACCTAACAAAAATACAAACTAATTTTCAAATTTTCAGGAATTTTTCTAGTTTGAACTAAAGTATTAAAATTATTCCTCGGGCACCGTAAATATTTTTGCAGTTTGTATAATAACTTTAACTTTAATAAGATTAAAAATGAAATAATAAGATTACTAAAAAGAAAATTCTTTAGCAATTTTAGAAATAGACCTGTCTTTTCCCCCTGAATTACCTGGAGTTAAATCATAAACTATTTTTGTAATTTCGAAGTGAGATATAGGCCCAAGAAAATTGAATTGCATTGGGGAGACGAAAGGTCTGGTGGAATCAAGATGGTTCATTACTGATGAAGCAATTTTCTCTCCTATATTACCAAAATAAGTATTCAAAATATCAGCCTCTTTCTCTGATTTATTAGCAGGCGATCCATTCTCCAAACTAATAACTCCAGAGAACTTAAAACTTTCTGTTTTTTTTATAAAAGAACTGATTAAGTACCACATTTTATGGGGGGAATTTTTGAGCTTCTTTAAAATCTTTTTTATAATACCATTGCTTTTACAGTTGTATCAGTATGGTTAATTTACTCTTGAAAATCTTTAATATTATAATCAGTTGGGTTCTTTAACTGATTTTTAAATAAATGTTTTTTTTTTCTTTACTGATATTAAAATTCCAGAAATTATCCACAGCCTTATAAGAAATTTTTCTCAGCATTTTTTTTTTTTTTTTGTAACAAATGGGCAACTAGAATCACGGTAGTATTTAAATTTGTTTAGAAAAGTATCAGTTGCCATCCTCTGTGGATATCCTATCCTATGTCATCCTATGTGCCATCCTATGTGCATCCTATGTGGATATAACCTCCAGCCAATCCTTTAGAACAAGGTTTTCATTCAGATGCTTTAATGTTATTTTATTTATTAACCATAATTGACGTTCCTTACTTACCTATGGTATTTTCAAACAGTTCGTGGTAACGAACTGTAGTAAGGAGCGACCCGGCTCAATAGTGACCGAAACTCTAAAAAACGGAATTTTTATAACAATAGTTTCATCAAAAGAATTGCATTTTCATGTTGATTTTAAATATAGAACTTTCATTAAGTTTAGACTTACCCATCAAAAGTTACGAGCCTGAGAAAATTTGCCTTATTTTAGAAAATAGGGGGAAACACCCCTTAAAAGTTATAGAATCTTAACGAAAATTACACAACAAATTCATCATATCAGAGAACCCTACAGTAGAAGTTTCAAGCTCCTATCTACAAAAATGTGGAATTTTACATTTTTTGCCACAAGACAGATCACGGATGTGTGTTTGTTTGTTTTTTCCCCCAGGGGTGATCGTATCGACCCAGTGGTCCTAAAATGTCATGTGAGGGCTCATTTTAACGGAAATTAAAAGTTCTAGTGCCCTTTTTAAGTGACCAAAAAAATTGGAGAGCACATAGGCCCCCACCCACGCTCATTTTTTTCCCAAAGTCACAGGATCAAAATTCTAAGATATCCATTTTATTCAGCATAGTCAAAAAACCTAATAACTTTGTCTTTGGGGACGACTTACTCCCCTGCAGTCCCCGTGGAGGGGCTGCAAGTTACAAACTTTGACCAGTGTTTACACATAGTAATGGTTATTGGAAAGTGTAGAGACGCTTTCAGGGGTATTTTTATGGTTGGGGGAGGGGTTGAAGGGAGGGGGTTATACGGGGGGAAATTTCCATGGAGAAATTTGTCATGGAGGAAGAGAATTTCCATGAAGGGGCGCAAGATTTTTTTTTGTATTTTCTTAAAGAGCAATGAAAAAATAAATATGAAAAAGTTTCTTCAACTGAAAGTAAGGAGCAGCATTAAAATCTGAAACAAACAGAAATTATTACGCACATGATGGGGTTCACCTCCTCCTAATACTTCACTCTTTACGCTAAAGTAATTTTATTGATTTCAACTATTTATTCTACGGCCTTTGTGATTCAGGGGTCATTCTTAACGAATTGGGACAAAATTTAAGCTTTAGTGTAAAGAGCGAGGTATTGACGAGGGGGCGAACCCCCTCATATACGTAATAAAAACATACGAATTTAGAAGTTCGTTACGTAAGTTAGTTCGTAAGTTACGTGTATTTTTACTAATAAAAAAGTTCGTAAAATTAAAAGTTCTAGTTGCCTTTTTAAGTAACCAAAAAATTGGAGGGTAACTAGGCCTACTCCCCCGCTCCTTTTTTTCTCAAAATCTTCCAATCAAAACTATGAGAAAGCCATTTAGCAAAAAAAAAAATTAATCTGCAAATTTCCTTTTAATTATTCATGTGCAGAGAGCCAAAGTCAAAACATGCATTAATTCAAAAACGTTCAGAAATTAAATAAAAAAACAAGTATTTTAACTGAAAGTAAGGAGCCACATTAAAACTTAAAACGAACAGAAATTATTCCGTATATGAAAGGGGCTGTTACCTCCTTAACGCCCCGCTCTCTACGCTAAAGTTTTTAACTGTTTTAAAAAGTAGAGCTGAAAGAAAAAAAAGAGTCGAACTTTAGCGTAAAGAACGAGGCGTTAAGGAGGTAACAGCCTTTCATATACGAAGTAATTTCTGTTCGTTTTAAGTTTTAATGTCGCTCCTTACTTTCAGTTAAAAAAAATTGTTTTTTTTTATTTAATATAAGTGAAAGCCAAATCAGAGATCAGCAGAAAATGACCTAATATATCCGTTAAAACAGCAAAATTTGCATGAACTGGTAAAGACGTAAACATTATCAATGAGAGAAGCAGAACTGGGTGATATTCTTGTAGGTATCAGACAAGTAGGAGTCAGATAAGCAGAAAAACAAGAAGACAATAATCAACAGAAGGTTAATCTGAAGCTTCTAGAAGGTCAATACTGAAATCTCCTGAAAGGATAAAATCTTTATTTTGAAAATGATGTTGATGCAAAAAATGTGGTTGACACAAAAGGTGGACAGTATACTATGCTGAAAACTATATACTTTTCTTCCAAGACTAATTTCAGAGACTATTAATTCAAATAGCAAATCCTCATGAGAACCTTCCAGATTTGCAAGGCGTTGAGACACCTTCTTTTACTAATACTGCTAAACCACCTTGACGCCTTGTCAATTGGTTTTTATAACTAAACTGATATCCAGGAAATAGGACATGAGGAGTCGGGTCTGTAAGAAATGAGTCTCACATAATCTAACAACAAGACATGACAGCTTATGAGCTACATCAACAGTGTCATCCTGAGAGCTCAGAAAAAAACCTCGACAATTTTAAAATACTTTTCTCACCATACCAGTACTGGGAAGACTAAACTTTTCAGAAGGCACAGTGTGTTTTTATTTAGTTCAACATAGTTTCAATATTGACCAAAATTTTCTCCTTTATACCCTTAGCTTTAGTAGTTATAGTAGTACCACAAGTAGTTACAGTAGTAATAGTGGTAGTAGGAATAATAATAGTAGCAGCAACAGTAGTTGTAGGAGTAGAAGCAGTAGAATCATGATGCAAATATTGTCTTTTGGTCAGTTCAGCAACCCCCACAACAGCCTTTTAAGTTTTAATTTCACACACAAAACGGTTCCTAAGATAATGCTGGTATGCCCTTCTGATAACCTGCATCGGGATGCCGTGTTCTGATTCAGTCTACCTTCCCCCCTGAAAATTTCACCTTTATGCACTTAGGTATAGTTGTAACAGTAGTATTATTAGTAGTATAATACAGCAGCAGTATTAGTACTCAACTTAATACAATTAGCTATTGCTATAACATTGTCGATATGTCCTTTTGATAACCTGTATATTTATATACTTCTTGAAATTTTCGTCGTAATGCTCTTAGCCTTACATCAATTTTTACTCTTAAAAGGGAACTAGAACTTCCTATTTTCAACCAAATGAGCCAACTCTAAAGTTTATACAACCATCCCTTCCATAAGAACCTTAAATGCCCCTGGGCATAACTTACAACCCTTTCCCCAAGGCTCTTTTGGTTTGCATCAAGCCAAAGAACCTAGCTATATGATCTTTGGACTATTTTGAATAAAATGGATATCTCAAAATTTCTATTGGATGCATTTCAGGAAATTAAGAAATGTGTGCGGGGGGGGGGGTACCTGCCCTCTGATCACTTTGACTCTTAAAAAGTACACCACAACTTCTGATTACGAATCCAAAGAGCCCTCCGCGAAGTATATATGACTGCACTTTCTATAAAAATCTTATATGGCCCCAGGACACAACTTACAACCCTTGCCCTGAGGGCTGTGGAGTGGGGGTTATCATCCTCAAAGACATAATTTCTGGACCTTTTAACTATGCTGAACAAAATTACTATCACAAAATTATCACAAAATTACCCCACAACAGCCTTTTTAGTTTTAATTTCACACACAAAACGGTTCCTAAGATAATGCTGGTATGCCCTTCTGATAACCTGCATCGGGATGCCGTGTTCTGATTCAGTCTACCTTCCCCCCTGAAAATTTCACCTTTATGCACTTAGGTATAGTTGTAACAGTAGTATTATTAGTAGTATAATACAGCAGCAGTATTAGTACTCAACTTAATACAATTAGCTATTGCTATAACATTGTCGATATGTCCTTATGATAACCTGTATATTTATATAATTCTTGAAATTTTTGTCGTAATGCTCTTAGCCTTACATCAATTTTTACTCTTAAAAGGGAACTAGAACTTCCTATTTTCAACCAAATGAGCCAACTCTAAAGTTTATACAACCATCCCTTCCATAAGAACCTTAAATGTCCCTGGGCATAACTTACAACCCTTTCCCCAAGGCTCTTTTGTTTGCATCAAGCCAAAGAACAAAGCTATATGATCTTTGGACTATTTTGAATAAAATGGATATCTCAAAATTTCTACTGGATGCATTTCAGGAAATTACGACATGTGTGCGGGGGGGGGGGTACCTGCCCTCTGATCACTTTGACTCTTAAAAAGTACACTACAACTTCTGATTACGAATCCAATGAGCCCTCCGCGAAGTATATATGACCACACTTTCTATAAAAATCTTATATGGCCCCAGGACACAACTTACAACCCTTGCCCTGAGGGCTGTGGAGTGGGGGTTATCATCCTCAAAGACATAATTTCTGGACCTTTTAACTATGCTGAACAAAATTACTATCGCAAAATTTTGATTGGATGTGTGTGGGGAAATGATGGGCACGGAGGGGGAAGAAGAGGCTGGTTACTCTCAAATCACTTTTGACTCTTAAAAAGGGCATTATAAGTTCCAATTTCAAATCAAATGAGCACCATCCGAATTTTATACTACCACCCATTCCAGAAAAACCTTGTATACCCCCAGGGCATAACTTACAACATTTGTCCCAGGGCTCTTGGGGGTCGGGTCAACCCTGGAGGCATTGTTATACGTTCTTTAAACTATTTTGAACATAATGGCTGTCTCAAAATTTCAATCAGATAGCTTTGTGAAAATAGGGGTGGTCAGGAGAGGGTTTGTAGTTGCCCTCTATCATTTTTGACTCTTAAAAGAGAACTAGAACTTTAAATTTTAACCAAATGAGCCTACTCTAAAAGTTTTTACAACCAACCATCTCCTCCTTAAAACCGTAAATACCCTCGGTGCATTGCTTACAACCCTTGCCCCCAGGCTTTGGGAGTTTGTTTCAATATCAAAAGCTATTTTCACATTCAATCCATTTTAAAATCAACTTGACGACACCCTCGAAGTGCCATATGGTACCCAAATTGTCAACATTGGGTTGTTTTCCAGTTTAATAAACAAAAATAACAAAAAAGAGCCTTTTCCAATTAAATTGATCCAAAAAAGGTACTTTCAAAATTTAGGCAGTGACAAGAATCTAGGAGGCACAGGCGGACTTCTCCCCTTGAAATGCCACCATTTAAATTTGCACCTAGGCAACATCAAACAGAGATACTCCAAGTATCGTTTCAAACTGGTGACAATTTAATTGAACATTTTGTAGATTTGTAACTGAAAAGAGCATTTAGAGTCGCATTGAGCAGAGGATAAAACTTTGAGTTCTAGGTTACCTTATTGTCTATACCGTCGTAAAGTGCATATAACACTGTCATTAGTCTAAACCGTCTACAGTATAGACTGTAGACGGTGTAGACTCTACACCGTCGTGAAATGTATATAACTCCGTCACAGACTGCCATATAGCACCAAAAATGGTAAATATCTAAAATACCTCAAAGCTTAAAATAGGGGGTTGAAATTTAATGTTTATGTGCATATTTTACTTTTTGGAAAGGCTGGGGAAAAAGGAAAAGGTTACCATCACAATCTCCAAGGTTGAAGACCCCATATCTGACACTTACATCCCCGCCCCCTTACACAAAAATTCGCTATGACGAGTTATTAGGCCACATAGTGACGGAAACTCTAAAAACGGAAACTTGATAACAGTAGATAATTCAAAGGAATTGTATGTTGATGCTGGTTCCATACATAAAATTCATTCACTTCAATGTCACCCATGAAAAGCTACAAGTCTGAGAAAATTGTTCTCTTATTTTTAAAAAAGGGGGGAAACACCTCCAAAAAGTCAGCTGATGTAAATAAATATCACCTCATCATTTTCAGCATATCAGAGTACCATACCAGAGAGATTTTAAGCTCTCATCTATAAAAATGTGGAATTTTGTTGTTGTTCTCTATTTTAGAAGAAAGATCAAGTTTTGTTATGTTGTTTTTTTTCCAAGGGGTGATTGAACCGAACCAATGGTCCAAGGAGACCAGGAGAGGGCTCATTCAAACGGAAATCCAAAGTTCTAGTAGCCTTTTTCGGCGACCAAAAGTAATTCGGCCGGAGTAAAATACAAGTTTAAAAAAACTGGATTTTTGGTATCTATTGCGTTTAATTACCTAAATATGACATGATACCACTGTCTTGACCCATCAACTGTGTTCTGCAAAAGTCGTTATTCTGCCATTTTGTGAAGCAAAACTACAATTTTCCCAAAAATAAAACCAATTTCATATGGATTGAAATTTATAAGATAGCATATTGTTTTAATTGCATTGAAATTCCAAATAAAAATTGCTATTTTTTTTCTTAAAATCCCAGAGCATACCATTGAAACGAGGGAAGTTAAAATGAAAATCAACTGTGGAAGAATCCAAGCATTTAAGACTGATTAGTAGTTAATTCAATCTTTGTATATAAAGTTTCATTAATATGAAATATATTATGAAATATATTTAAATTCTAGAAATGTTCAATGCCCTATGATATTAATTTAATTTTGAACGCAATTACTTTGCATTCAATTTTTTTAATTGTCTCAATAATTACAACATATTAGTTTTTTCCAATAATTAAAAGAAAAACAGAAAAGAAAAGTCAACATTCAACAGTCACCAACAAAATTTCCCCTTGTCAAAGAAGCTGGTAAAAGATGTAAAGTGACGTCATCTTGTACTCTCGCTGTGATTGGTCAACATCCAAAAGTCAGCTGATCCTCCAGAATCTATATAAGAAACTCGCTCTTTCTTGTTATATCTCAGTTGTAAAATAGCCTCATCGCCAAGAACATTTCGTAAATTTAATTTTGTGAAGCATTGAACATTGAAATGGCACTCGAGCTTGTTAAGAATTCTACCAAACGTTATAATACACGAGCATCAAATAGTCTGTTGAATTTGAAGTTTGAATATGACTTTGACATAGATGTAGCTTGTGAAACTAAAGATGATGCTTTAAGAAGATGCGGCTATGAGTTTTCCGACTTAGAAGATTCAGACGATGAGTGGAAAATGCCAGAAGAAATTTCGGAACATGAACTAAAAGCCAGGAAAACCAGTCAATTTGCATTGGAGAAACGAAGAAAAGGAAAGATAAATAGGGTCGGCCAAAAATTATTTCACACTGAACAAAAGAAGAGCAGTACCGTGTCAAGATATGGCCATAAAACAGAAACTGAGCAAAACGAACCTCGCACCAAAAGACGAAACAGAATATGCAGCAATAACACTACTAGAGCTGGGCAGATAGCCAAAAATTACAGAGAGAGAAAAAAGGATTATTTTGAAGCTCTGAAAAATAGAATTGAAGCACTTGAAAAAGAAAATAGAATGATTATGGAGGAAATAACCCGCTTTGAATTCCTAGTTCAAAGTTGAATCACCATCCTGGACATTTTTTTGGGGAAATTCTATGCCTTGGTGGCCAAAATTTTTGTCAAATTCATTGAAATTTACAGCAGTTTGGTTTAAAAAGAAGTAGCAAAATTTATTACCTTTGGATTTATTATTTTTTTTTACCTATTCTGCGTCAAATAAAATATGAAACCAATAAAGTATCTTAATTATATTTAGATATTCGCTAGATTTTCTTTCACTTTTGTTTATAAAGTAGTGGAGAATAGTTTTTGAGTGGAGTCCCACACGGTAGCCTCTTTAGACCAGTTTTATTCTGTATATCCGTTAAGGATTTGACTAGGGTAACTCAACGTAGTACGATTAGTTTGTTTGATGATGATGTAAAGCTTTACAGCGATATCTCATTCCTAGTTGATGTGGCTCTTGTACGGGAAGACTTAAATGAATTGCTTAATGGGCTTAATTCGAATTGTATATTTATTAACCACGGGATATATCACGAGGTGAATTATCTAGCAAGAGCAGTAGCATCCCAGAATCGCATTGACGATACAGGAGTATGCTGTGCAGATTTTATCACGGATTGTTATTTTCGATGGGCACAATGTATTTTTGTTTTGTTTTTTAGACCAGGGTACTTCGTACAAGAGTAGTTTTCATAGAAACTTCAAAAGCGGCTCATTCGATTAAAAATTGAAAAGGCTAGTGCCCTTTTTAATAGTCGGAAGGATTAAAGGGCCACCAACCCCCTCCCACCCCACCCCCGTCACTTTCCAAAACACATCCAATCAAATTTTTTAGATAGCCATTTTTTTTAGCCCCCCCCCCCCACATTCGTCAAGACAAGGGTTGTAAGCTATGCCCTAAGGGAATATAAGGTTTTTTTTATAGAAAGAGTCGTCGTATAAATTTCAAAGGACTCGTTCGACTAGTAGTCAGAATTTCTAGTGCCCTTTTTAAGAGTCAAAGTGATCAGAGGGCAGCTACACCCCCCCCCCTCCCCATATTATTTTGGTTTTAGACCAGGGCACTTCGTACAGAAGGAATTATCATAGAAACATCAAAAGGGGCTCATTCGATTGAAAATCGCAACGTCTAGTTCCCTTTTTAATAATCGAAAGTGATTGGAGGGCAGCCAGTCCCCAATGCATATTAAACTGACACTGCAGATTCATTTGTATTTTTTCAGTAAAGTGCAAATTAAAGATATTAGTTTAAATTTTTTAGATATCCTTTAGATACAGATATTTTTATATATAAATATTTTAGAAAACATTTTTAGATGTATTTAGATACCCACAAGATTTCCTTTGTCTTTTGTTTTTAGTGAAGTGGAGTACAGTTTTTGTCTTGAGTACCACACTGACTCGGGTCTCTCGACACAGAACGATTAGCTTGTTTCAGGATGATGTAAAGCTCTACAGCTATATCTCATTCCCAGTTGATGTGGCTCTTCTTTAGGGAGACTTAAATGCATGTGTTGATGGGTGTAATTCAAATTCAATGTTTATTAACCAGAGGATTTGTCACGTGGTGAATTATCTAGCAAGAGCAGTAGCATCCCAGAATCAAATTGATGATGTAGAGGCATGCTCTGCTGACTAATCAGGGATCTCAGTGTTATTTTCGATAAGTTAGACACACAACACTTAGATGTATGTAATACACAAACAAGACTTTTGTCTTCTTTTGCTTTCCACCAAAATGATGTTCAAGAAATTTATTTAGATACCCACAAGATTTCCTGTCTTTTGTTTTTAGTGAAGTGGAGTACGGTTTTTGTCTTGAGTCCCACACTGACTCGGGTCTCTCGACACAGAACGATTAGCTTGTTTCAGGATGATGTAAAGCTCTACAGCTATATCTCATTCCCAGTTGATGTGGCTCTTCTTTAGGGAGACTTAAATGCATGTGTTGATGGGTGTAATTCAAATTCAATGTTTATTAACCAGAGGATTTGTCACGTGGTGAATTATCTAGCAAGAGCAGTAGCATCCCAGAATCAAATTGATGATGTAGAGGCATGCTCTGCTGACTAATCAGGGATCTCAGTGTTATTTTCGATAAGTTAGACACACAACACTTAGATGTATGTAATACACAAACAAGACTTTTGTCTTCTTTTGCTTTCCACCAAAATGATGTTCAAGAAATTTATTTAGATACCCACAAGATTTCCTGTCTTTTGTTTTTAGTGAAGTGGAGTACGGTTTTTGTCTTGAGTCCCACACTGACTCGGGTCTCTCGACACAGAACGATTAGCTTGTTTCAGGATGATGTAAAGCTCTACAGCTATATCTCATTCCCAGTTGATGTGGCTCTTCTTTAGGGAGACTTAAATGCATGTGTTGATGGGTGTAATTCAAATTCAATGTTTATTAACCAGAGGATTTGTCACGTGGTGAATTATCTAGCAAGAGCAGTAGCATCCCAGAATCAAATTGATGATGTAGAGGCATGCTCTGCTGACTAATCAGGGATCTCAGTGTTATTTTCGATAAGTTAGACACACAACACTTAGATGTATGTAATACACAAACAAGACTTTTGTCTTCTTTTGCTTTCCACCAAAATGATGTTCAAGAAATTTATTTAGATACCCACAAGATTTCCTGTCTTTTGTTTTTAGTGAAGTGGAGTACGGTTTTTGTCTTGAGTCCCACACTGACTCGGGTCTCTCGACACAGAACGATTAGCTTGTTTCGGGATGATGTAAAGCTCTACAGCTATATCTCATTCCCAGTTGATGTGGCTCTTCTTTAGGGAGACTTAAATGCATGTGTTGATGGGTGTAATTCAAATTCAATGTTTATTAACCAGAGGATTTGTCACGTGGTGAATTATCTAGCAAGAGTAGTAGCATCCCAGAATCAAATTGATGATGTAGAGGCATGCTCTGCTGACTAATCAGGGATCTCAGTGTTATTTTCGATAAGTTAGACACACAACACTTAGATGTATGTAATACACAAACAAGACTTTTGTCTTCTTTTGCTTTCCACCAAAATGATGTTCAAGAAATTTAATGTGAAAATATTTACTGCATTGTACAAGACAAAGGCTGTACATACTATTGAATACTGCTCATCAGTATGGCATCCAACAAGAAAATTTTAAGTGACAACTCCTTGAAAAAGAGCTAAGACGAGCGTCTAATTTTTTAGATACCCGTTTTGTTTAAAATAGCAGAAAGATAGAAAATAGGCTTTGCCCTTTGATGGGCAAAGACCGTAATTATGCAATTGGACAATGAATACAAAAACTATCAATATACCATTTGAATCGCCTTTATAGAAAACCCTCTGAAGGAAACTTACCAACCCCCCCCCCCCCACTTAGAACAACAAGGACAATCAGTTTTTTGCGGGGATAGCTCTGACGGGTCCTCTTTTTTCTGCTTTCTTTTTCTTCGTCGCTAGCCAGGCGCTGGAACGCAATACAGAGTTATTTAAGGGCTCCTTTAAAATCTAATTTTCACATTCAATCCATTTTATAAAATCAACTCCATGACACCATCGAAGTGCCATATGATACCCAAAAAGTCAACTTTGGGTTGTTTTCCAGTTTTCTCAACAAAAGTACCAAAAAACAAGAGCTAAGAGCTCATATGCCACTTGTGACGAGGCAAAAAGAGCTAAGAGCCAAGAGCTCATATGGTAGGAGCTCTAACAAAACTCTAAGAATCAATAGATTGATTTAAAAGGAAAATCAGAGGCTTAAGGCCGGTCAGGATTTAAAATAAGAGCTCTGAGTCACGATGTTCTTCTAAATATCAAAATTCATTAAGATCCGATCACCCACTCGTAAGTTATAAATACCTCATTTTTTCTTATTTTTCCTCTCCCTTTAGCCCCCCAGATGGTCGAATTTGGGAAAACGACTTTATCAAGTCAATTTCCGCAGCTCCCTGACACGCCTAACAATTTTCATCGTCCTAGCACGTCCAGAAGAACGAAACTTGCCAAATCACTGAACCCCTACCCCCCAACTCCCCAAAAGAGAGCGAATCCAGTACGGTTACGTCAATCACGTATCAAGGACATTTGCTTATTCTATCCACCAAGCTTCATCCCGATTCCTCCACTCCAAGCGTTTTCCAAGAGTTCCTCCTCCAACTCCTCCCAATGTCAACAAACCTGGTCGGGATTTGAAATAAGAGCTCTGAGACATGAATTCCTTCTAAATATCAAATTTCATTAAAATCCGGTCACCCGTTAATAAGTTAAAAATACCTCAGTTTTTCTAATTTTTCCAAATTAACACCCCCAGCTCCTCCAAAGAGAACGGATCCGTTCCGTTTATATCAATCACGTATCTAGAAATTATGCTTATTCTTCCCATCAAGTTTCATCCCGATCTCTCCAACCTAAGCATTTTCCAAGATTCCTCTTTCCCTCCTCCAACCCCCTATAACCCCAGATCAAATTCGAGTCGAAAATCGAGCATCTGAGACATAAGATCCTTCTATATATCAAGTTTCATTAAGATCCGATCTCCTATTCGTAAGATAAAAATACCCCAATTTTCACGTTTTCCAAGAATTCCGGTTTCCCCCTCCAACTCCCCCCAATGTCACAGGATCTGGTCGGAATTCAAAATTAGACCTTTAAAGCACAAGATCCTTTTAAATATCAAATTTCATTAAGATCTGGTGACCCGTTCGTAAGTTACAAATACCTCATTTTTCCGAATTACCCCCCCCCCCCCCCCAAATCCACCAAAGAGAGCAAATACGGTCCGGTTATGTCAGTCACGTATCTTACACAGGTTTTTATTCTTCCCATCCAGTTTCATCCTGATCTCTCCTCTTTAAGTATTTTCTAAGATTTCTGCCCCCCCCCCCCAATGACGCTGGATCCAGTTGAGTTTTAAAATGAGAGATCTGAGTTACGAGGTCCTTCTAAATATGATGTTTCATGAAGATCCGATCACTCCCTCTTAAGTTAAAAATATGTCATTTTTTCTAATTTTTCAAAATTAACCCCCCCCCCCCCCAATAGAGCGGATCCGTTCCAATTATGTCAATTACGAATCTAATAGTTTTGCTTATTTTTCCCACCAAGTTTCATCCCGATCCCTCGAATCTAAGCGTTTTCCATAATTTTAGGTTCCCCCCACACTCCCCCCAATGTCACCAGATCTGGTCAGGATTTAAAATAAAAGATTTGAGACACGATATCCTTCTACATATCAAATTTCATTGAGATCCGATCACCTGTTCGTAAGTTAAAAATACCTCATTTTTTCTAATTTTTCAGAATTAACCCCCCCCCCCCAACTACCCCAAAGAGAGCGGTTATGTTCCAGTTAGGTCAATCATGTATCTAGGACTTGTGCTTATTTTTCCACCAAGTTTCATCCCAATCCCTTCACTCTAAGTGTTTTCCAAGATTTTAGGTTTCCCCTTCCCAACTCCCCCCCAATGTCACCAGATCTGGTCGGGATTTAAAATAATAGCTCTGAGACACGATCTTCTTCCAAATATCAAATTTCATTAAGATCCGATCAACCGTTCTTAAGTTAAAAATACCACATTTTTTCTAATTTTTCAAAATTAACCGCCGCCCCCCAACTACCCCAAAGAGAGCGGATCCGTTCCGGTTAGGTCAATCATGTATCTAGGACTTGTGCTTATTTTTCCCACCTGGTTTCATCCCGATCCCTTCACTCTAAGTGTTTTCCGAGATTTTAGGTTTCCCCCTCCCAACTCCTCCCCAATGTCACCAGATCCGGTCGGAATTTAGAATAATAGCCCTGAGACACGATATCCTTCCAAACATCAAATTTCATTAAGATCTGATCAACCGTTCGTAAGTTAAAAATACTTCATTTTTTTTTCGAATTAACCGGCCCCTCACTCCCCCCCCCCCAGATAGTCAAATCGGGAAAACGACTATTTCTAATTTAATTTGGTCCGGTCCCTGATATGCCTGCCAAATTTCATAGTCCTAGCTTACCTGGAAGTGCCTAAAGTAGCAAAACCGGGACCGACAGACCGACAGACTTTGCGATTGCTATATGTCACTTGGTTAATACCAAGTGCCATAAAAAGGGCACTATTCAATTTTCAATGGAATGAGCCCTTTTAATTTTCAATGGAAAGAGCCTTTTCCAATTAAATTGATCCAAAAAAGGCACTTTCAAAATTTAGGCACTGACAAGAATTTAGGAGGCACAGGCGCACTCCTCTCCCTGCATTGCCACCATCTGACTTAGCTCCTAGGCAACATCAAACTGAGATGTTCCAAGTCTCTTTTCAAAACTGGTGACCATTTAATTGTGCTTTTTGTACATTTGTAGTTGAAAAGAGCATTTAAAGTCGCATTGAACGGAGGATAAAACTTTGCGGTCTAGGTTAACTTATTGTCTATACCGTCGTAAAGTGCATATAACACTGTCGTTAGTCTAAACCGTCTACGGTATAGACTGTAGACGGTGTAGACTCTACACCGTCGTGAAATGTATATAACGCCGTCACAAACTGCTATATGGCACCAAAAATGGCAATACTTCTTGCCATATCTAGATTACCTCAAAGCTTGAAATAGGGGTTGAAATTTAATGTTTATGTGCATATTTTACTTTTTGGAAAGGCTGGGGAAAAAGGAAAAGGTTACCATCACAATCTCCAAGGTTGAAGACCCCATATCTGACACTTACATCCCCGCCCCCTTACACAAAAATTCGCTATCACGAGCTATTAGGCCACATAGTGGTGGAAACTCTAAAAACGTACATTTGATAACAGTAGATAATCCAAAGGAATTGTATGTTGATGCTGGTTCCATATATAAAATTCATTAATTTCAATGTCACCCATGAAAGCCACAAGTCTGAGAAAATTTGTCCTATTTTTAAAAAGGGTGGAAACACCTCTAAAAAGTCAGCTGATGTAAATAAATATCACCCCATCAGTTTCAACATATCAGAGTACCATGCCAGAGAAGTTTTAAGCTCTCATCTATAAAAATGTGGAATTTTGTTGTTGTTCTCTATTTTAGAAGAAAGATCAAGTTTTGTTATGTTGTTTTTTTTCCAAGGGGTGATTGAACCGAACCAATGGTCCAAGGAGACCAGGAGAGGGCTCATTCAAACGGAAATCCAAAATACTAGTAGCCTTTTTCGGTGACCAAATATATTGAAACAAGGGAAGTTAAAATGAAAATCAACTATAGAAGAATCCAAATCTGTTGCATTTAAGACTGATTAGTAGTTAATTCAATCTTTGTATATAAAAATTCATTAATATGAAGTATATTATGGAATATATTTAAATTCTAGAAATGGCCAATGCCCTATGATATTAATTTAATTTTGAACGCAATTACTTTTGACTCAATTTTTTTAATTGTCTCAATAACGACAACATATTAATTGTTTCCAATAATTAAAAGAGAAACATAAAAGAAAAGTCAACATTCAACAGTCACCAACAAAATTTCCCCTTGTCAAAGAAGCTGGGAAAAGATGTAAAGTGACGTCATCTTGTACTCTCGCTGCGATTGGTCAACATCCTAAAAGTCAGCTGATCCTCCAGAATCTATATAAGAAACTCGCTCGCTCTTGTTATATCTCAGTTGTAAAATAGCCTCATTGCCAAGAGTAGCTCGTAATTTTAATTTTGTGAAGCATTGAACATTGAAATGGCACTCGAGCTTGTTAAGAATTCTACCAAACGTTATAATACACGAGCATCAAATAGTCTGTTGAATTTGAAGTTTGAATATGACTTTGACATAGATGTAGCTTGTGAAACTAAAGATGATGCTTTAAGAAGATGCGGCTATGAGTTTTCCGACTTAGAAGATTCAGACGATGAGTGGAAAATGCCAGAAGAAATTTCGGAACATGAACTAAAAGCCAGGAAAACCAGTCAATTTGCATTGGAAAAACGAAGAAAAGGAAAGATAAATAGGGTCAGCCAAAAATTATTTCGCACTGTAGAAAAGAAGAGCAGTACCGTGTCAAGATATGGCCATGAAACAGAGACAGAGCAAAACGAACCTCGCACCAAAAGACGAAACAGAATATGCAGAAATAACACTACTAGAGCTGGGCAGATAGCCAAAAACTACAGAGAAAAAGAAAAAAGAATTATGTTGAAGCTCTGAAAAATAGAATTGAAGCACTTGAAAAAGAAAATAGAATGATTATGGAGGAAATAATCCGCTTTAAATTCCTAGTTCAAAGTTGAATCACCATCCTGAACATTTTTTGGGGGAAATTTTATGCCTTGGTGGCCAAAATTTTGTCGAATTCATTGAAATTTACAGTATTTCGGCTTAAAAAGAAGTAGAAAAATTTATTATCTTTGGATTTATGACTTTTTATTTATCTATTCTGCCTCAAATAAAAATATGAAACCAATAAAGCATCTTAATTATATTTAGATATTCGCTAGATTTTCTTTCCTTTTTTATAATGTAGTGAAGAATAATTTTTGAGTGGAGTCCCACAAGGTAGCCTCTTTAGACCAGTTTATTCTGTATATCCATTAATGATTTGACTAGGGCAACTCAATGTAGTACGATTAGCTTGTTTGAGGATGATGTAAAGTTTTACAGCGATATCTCATTCCTAGTTGATGCTGCTTTTCTACAGGGCTGTTTTTCTTTTTTACTTAAGATTTTTTTAAAAAGCTGCTTTTCTGCTTTTTTGCTTATTTGCATTGGTTAACGGGTGTAATTCAAATTGTATGTTTATTAACCAGGGGATATATCACGTGGTGAATTATCTAGCAAGAGCAGTAGCATCCCAGAATCACTTTGATAATGCAGGAGTATGCTGTGCAGATTTTATCACGGATCTTGGTGTTATTTTCGATGGGCACAATGTAATTTTGTTTCTTTTAAACCAGGGTACTTCTTATAGAGGGAGTTTTCGTAAAAACTTCAAAAGCGGCTCATTTGATTGGAAATTGAAAGGACTAGTGCCCTTTTTAATAGTCGAAAGGAACTGAAGGGCAACTAGCCCCCCACCCCACGCCCATCACTTCCCAAAACACATCCAATCAAAATTTTGTGATAGCCATTTTGTTCAAAAAAAGGGGGAAACACCTCCAAAAAGTCAGGTGATGTAAATAAATACCGCTCCGTCCGTTTCAAAACGTTAAAATACCATACTATAGAGGTTTCAAGCTCTTATCTACAAAATGTAGAATTTTTGGGTTGTTTTTTTTTTCAGAAGAAAGATCAAGTTTTTTTATGTTGTTTTTTCCCAGGGGAGATCGTACAGAACCAATGGTTCTAGAAAATCAGGAGAGGGATCATTCAAAAGGAAATCCAAATTTCTAGTGTCATACGAATTTTCAACAAACTGCATTTTTGGTATCTATTACGTTTAATTACCTAAATATGACATCATACCACTGACCTGACCTACCAGCTGTGCCATGCAAAAGTGGTACATTCTAATATTTTTTGGAGTAAAAATAAAATCTTCCCCCAAATAAAACCAACTTCATATAGATTGATAATTCTAAGATAGCATATTGTTTTAATTGCATAGAAATTCCAAATAAAAATTTCTAGTTTTTTTTTTAAATCCCAGAGCATACCACTGAAACGAGGAAACTTCAAATGAGAATAAACTGTAGAAGAATCCAAATCTGTTGCATTTAAGACTGATTAGTAGTTAATTCGATCTTTGTATGTAAAGTTTCATTAATATGAAAAATATTTAAATTTTAGAAATGGCCCTATGATATTAATTTAATTTTGTACTGTATATTAATTTAATTCTCGACTTTTTTTAATAGTCTTAATAATTACAAAATATTTTTTTTTCGGAATAATTAAAAAATGCAGGGGTATGCTGAGTATGCTCTAATTATTAAATCATAAAAAATGTAGGGATGATGCAGGGGTATGCTCTGCTGATTTTATCATGGATCTCGGTGTTATTTTCGATAATTTTAACACAAGCATTAGATGTATAATCATAGGCAGCGCAATAGCGCTGCCTCAGTGAAGAGCAATGTGGGCATAATATATATTTGTTTTCTTTTAAACGAGGGGCACTTCGTATAGAAGGAGTTTTCGTAGAAACTTCAAAAGCGGCTCATTAAATTGGGAATTAAAAAGACTAATGCCCTTTTAATAGTCAAAAGGGATTGAAGGGCTACCGGCAACCCCCCCCCCCCCCGACCCCACAACCATCGCTTCGCAAAACACATCCAATCAAAATTTAGAAATAGACGTTTTGTTCAGCGTAGATGAAAGGTCAAGAAATTATGCCTTTGAGGATGGCAACCTTCCTCCCACATTCGTCAGGGCAAGGGTTGTAAGTTATGCCCTGAGGGCATATATAGAAAGAGTTTGTCATATAAACTTCGGAGGGGACTCATTTGATTCTTTCTTTTCTGCTCTTTTTTGGTTTGATTTAGTTCTTTACTTTTCTTTGAAAAACTTGTTCAATGAAAAAAGTTTTTTTTTTTTTAATCAATTTCTGTTCGTTGTATATTGAAATAGTCTTTTTCAGAGAAAATGAAAATAATAGTTTAAATATTTTCAATTTTTTCTTTAAGAATTTATAGTTTGGTTTGCTATTTGAATGCCGGAGAAACTTTTCCAAAAACTTTTAACAACACACACCATTTTGAAAATCTTGACACAAATGGCAGCGTTTAATTTAGTTTTATACCTCCTCTAGTTGTCCTGAAAAATAAAATTTAATACCATTCCCAAAAAAAGATTTCTATGCTCTTTGACAGCATCAATACACTTACACTCTTTTGATTCAGTCAAATTTTAAAAGCAGAAGTAAGTAACAAAAGTAGTAATAGAAGTAGTAGTAGAAGTAACCCCAAAAGTTTGAACTTAATACCCTCAGTCGTTCTTGGGATATTGCCGAGATGTCTCATGGGCAACCAGCATACACATAGTACGGTTTGATTTAACATTAAACTTAGTTTTTATACACAATGGACAAATTGCATTACATTGGGGGGTCAGTCAACCAAATAATCCTAGAAATATAGTTATTTGACCGTTCAGCTATGCAGAACAAAATTGTTGTCTTAAACTTTTAATTAGAAGTGTTTGGAAAATTATGGGCTAAAGAGGAGGGCTGATTACTCTCCAATCACTATTAACTCTTTAAAAAGGGTACTAGAGCTTCTAATTTTCAATCAAATTAGCTCCTTTAAAGTATCAATAATGCTACCAGCTATGGTAGAGCAGTGTTGCCAATGATATTGCTTACATACCCTTTTATTACCTGCATGCAGATAGTTTTTCATTTAGTTGGAACTCCCCCTAAAAGTTTCAACTTAATGCCCTTATTGTCATTAGTTACAGTAAAATTAGCATTAAAAGTATACACATGGTATTTTCTGGCTAGTTGAAAATCCACCAGAACCTACACTGAAAGGTCTAACTTAATAATGTAAGCCGTTATTGTGATATTGCTTTGTCATCCTTTTAACATTCTACATGATCATGTCTCGCTTTGATTTAGTTCAACATCCACATAAATATTCCTTGAAAGCTTCACCCTAATACCATTAGCTTGTGTAGTAGCAATTGTAATAGCAGCATTAGTACCAGTATGCACATAGCACCTTTTTTTTCTTTTTTTTTCAATATTCCCTTCAATACACGATGAAAGGCTCAACTTAATACCATCAACCGATCCTGAAGCATTTCCGATACGTCCTCTTAATTTTGGAAAAATAACCAACCCACGACAATTTACATTAATTTCCAACGAATTTATCCTGGCTCTAGAATATGAAAAATCAAAAGGGTTAGAATCTAGGTCTATCGGTCTATCCTCTAAACCAGTGATTCCAAAAGTGGTCCAGGTGGATCCCCAGGGGTGCACAGCCATCTTAAAAAGATTATACCAGAGGTAACTGCAATTCAATGTGTCATCCATCAACAACATCTAGTACCAAAAAATTTGAGTGAGAAATTGCACTAATCACTTCAATCTTTGATAAATGCAGTTTAAAAAATAAGAAGCAATACAATGAATATGTGTTTAATTGCACAATTGTGTGATGAAAATGATGAAGAATTTCAATGATTGCTCTTACATACTGAAGCATGCTGGTTATCAAAGGGTGCATGTTCAACAAGATTTTACTCAATTTTTCAATCAGTATTAGAGTTTCTGCAAAGTAAAGATCCAGATTTAAGAGAAAACCTGATCAATTCAAAAGCAGACATCATGTATTTGACAGATTTGTTCAAAAAATTTAATGATATTAACTTACAATTACAAGGGGACAGTCTCAATTTAATAGAGGCAAAGGATGTAATTTCAGCTTTTCTTGGAAAATTAAAACATATGAAGCAAAGACTAGTCAGTGCAAATTTTCCCAGTTCTTAAACTTGTCACAGGTGGAATGCCTAGATGAGGATACTCAGACATACGCTCAACATTTCATTGCCCTGCATGATGACTTCAAGATTAAATTTGAAGATATTCTGACAATGGAAATACCACCATGGCTCACAAATCCATTTGATGAAAAGGAATTGAAAATGTTATATTACAATAGGAGCTACTTAAGCTTAGCACTAATGAGGATCTGAAAGTAAAATTTAAAAGAGGGTATCAAACATTTTGGTTGCAGGCAGAAATACCCAAAAATATCCTGGACTGTAGATAATTACAAGAAAGCATTTGATTGGTTTTCCGTTGTCGAAAAGAGTTTTAGTGTTGTTACAAACCTTTTAATAGAAAAAAGGAGCAGATTGAACATTGCAAAACAGGGAAATCTGTGGTTATTCCTAACCAAATTGAACCCTAATATTGATAATTTGCTGTCCATTCATCAAGTACATCCTTCCTATTAACATATGACTATTTTGTGATTGTTATTGCAGAAATGTAGAACTTACTTAACATTACTAATTAAAAGTGTAATAATTACATATTTGAATAAGTACAACACAAGAAAATATATTTTTTTCATTCTGATTATTTCTAAATAACATAAGTGAAAATTAATTAGTTCCTTGTGCTCTGAGTAGATGTCAAAAAAATTAAGCTAAATGAACACAATTTTTTGATTGGTCAATCTTACATTTCGACAACTACTCATTGCACAATCAGTTTATTAATCAACCAATCAATTCTCACTTTTTTTCTCAAAAACTGTTAATTCATGGTTGGAACTCAGCCACAAAGCCAATTTCCATAGGTAGATCTAATCTTCACAATTTTGTCCAGTTTTGGAAATATAGTAGAAATGTAGCTGAAGGGGGTTCACAGGAACCAGTAAAATTTTTAAAGTGGCCTATGAGAAAAAAAAGTTTGGGAACTTCTGCTCTATACAATTACAACTCAATAAAAAAAAAAAAAATCAGAACCATGATCAGGACCAGCAGAAACTTTTACAAAATGCACACCATCTGAGACTTAAGATAGGTTTGGGTACAAGTACTTTGCAAGTTTTAGGTGATGACCTATGCTTCTTGAATTAGATCCAACAACAGGAAACAATGCTAGGAGAGTGTTGGCTTTCATTAATCTGTAGTTTAGAATAGCATTACCTCTTCTTCTTATGTAAATAAGTGCTGGGAGTTTCAATTCAGCTAGTCTTGCAGGGTAAGCAAGTACCCCCATGCTAGTTACTATTTAGTACCATGTCTATACATGTATTCCAGATTTTTAGTGTTTTTCTTAAAATACCTGGAGGCTAGACTCATTTGATTTTCAAGCTTGCCCTAAACTGGTCCAGTGAACATAATCACTTTGCAGAAGCAAGTGGAAAGGTGCAAATGATCAACCCCCAAATAGAACTAACACCAGCAGTAGACTATTTAGCATGGGTACTGAATTTTAATCATAGTCATAAGTGATGAAAATGTGATAAAATTTACTAAAGAACAAGTTTATCAACTTTGTTGATGGTCTGAAATAAGAATATTTTTACCAGCTTCAAAAGCCATTTCTAAGTTGGAAAAGTGTTTTTGGAGCATGGAGATTCAAACCAGGAACCCTTTTTGTACTGCACAAAAAATCTAGTTCTAAGAGAATATTACGTAAGCATGCTTTCATCAACAGAGAGGGGGGCATGTGTAAAGAACCCAAGCTCAAAATTAAAACTTAAGAAATAGGAACACAACTTTAAGGATTAGAATTCATCAAGGGAAAATGTAGTCTCATTTTTTACTAGAAAATGGAGGTTAAAATTCATTTCTGACAGAAATGAATGTTACATTTGAATTTAGGATGAAATTATTATTCTAAATTTTGGCCTATTTCTAAGCTATCTCATTGGTGAGTTGATGAGAAACATTTACATAAAGTTAAGAATTTGGAGTCACAACTTAATTTTATCAAGATTTTTGCTTCTCAGGGGTCCCTTAATATGGAATGGTCCCACCCAAAATGACATATTTCTCAGAACTTACCTGTTAGCCAGTACATATTTGAGAGTTGGGATCTACTGGTACAGGGTTGAAACAACTATGAAACTTGGGAGATAGAGAGGATATATATAGTTTGGGTAATATATTTACACACTAGAGGGTGGGATTAGGCATAGCAGGGCTGCAACCTAGCCAAAATACAAAACAAATATTTGTTACTGGCTATAATGTAGGTTTCTACTGAGCTGAATCTAATTGTCTCTGCATACAAAAAATAGACCAGTTATTGTCTGATTTTATAGATACAAATTGTCCACTGTATACAGGCTAAAAGATAAGTACCTATTTCTCTACTATTTTGCATCCCTTGATACTTGGTATTTCTTTACTAACCTAGTCAAACAAATGTATTAATCTCCCAAAAGCATTAGGCCTATACAATTGTGCAAGAGTTTAAAATTTGTTGAACATCAAAAATTATTTTTAAATGTGGATAACAATCAAACAGAACATTATAACCTAATCTGATTAATAGAAATATATTGCCTAAACCTATTAAAATAATGTCTGGCATATAGGCAAGGAACTTTTTTACCTTGCCAGACTAGCCAAATTGAAACTCTTAATAACTGTATACAAAAGAAAAAGAGCTGGTATCATTTTTATCAACAAGCTAATTAAGGCTGAAACACTTTCAGGGTAAACTTTTGGTCATGGGTCTACAGGCTAAATAATATCCTGGTAAGGTATTTTAAAGTACCTACCTCCACTCCCTCTCCCTCTAGAGGGCCCTAAAATTTGCCTACATGACAGGTCTATACCTATTGAAATTTTGACAAAACCAAAATTTTACCTAAATTTTCAGTTACCAGTTGATTTTTCTTGGTCTTTAGTTCTGAAAAATGCAATTCTTGTTATTTGAGTAGAATTCTGAGCCATATCAATGTTTTTTTTTCAAAATTTAGGAAATGTATTTGCATATCTTTAAAGCCTTATAAATTGGGATTGAGCTAAGTTGTGAAGCTGAAAGCAATTTTGTTGTACTTTATTCAAGCAAAAGATCTATTTTGTAAGGTTTCACTTTTATAACACACATACTTTTAAAGGTTGTCAAAGTTCAGGACCCTCTAGCAGGAGAGGGAGTAGAGATAGGTACTTCAAAATACCTTCCTGGGATATACTTTAGCCTGTAGACCCATCCCTGAAAGTTTCATTTTCCTAACCTAACCCCTTTCCAAGATAGCAAGAAGTCACTAAACTAGAATTCTACCCACTTTCAGCATTCTGTACTTTCTAGAATGGGCATTTTCTAGGGGGGGGGGGGGGGGGGAAAGGGGGACAGGGAGTGCCCCCCATAAGAAAAAATACCATATATCCCATGATCCTTGACTATTCATATATGGACCCCTCTTATCGTCTCCCCTAATAAAAATGCTGAATATTTGCCCATGCTTCATAGGCTATTATTGGCCCTGGTCCTAAAACCAGAGGTCATCTGCTTAAGCTTGTAAAGCAGTCAACCATACCCAGAGTCTATGCTCAATTCTTTTCCTTGAGAACTGTCAACAATTAGAATAAACTCTCTGAAGACAAGGAATCTGTTAACTTTTCAAACAAAGACTGGATGCTGAGTGGTCCTTCAGGGAGTATTCCAACTACAGTTGATCACAACACAAAATTGACAATAACATCAATCACAACTGTAGAGCTTTGCAAGAAAAAAGTAGCCTATGAAAAGATTCAGCTGAAATTTAAGACAATTAAAAATGAAAATTTTTTGTCTCTGTGTTGTTGTTTTTTTGTTTCAGGTATATTTGATACCAACAGGGTACACTGTAATAAATCAAAATAAGACATTTGGAAAGAACATGTAGGCTATAAGGAATGTAACAGCAGGTCTAGCCAACTGAAATTGAATATTTTAGACTTTATCCAAAGCTTTAAATTATCAATATACCAAATTTACCTTTAAAAGAAAGATGTTCTGGCTTTTGACCCTGATCAGATATTTCAAACCGTATGGAGCATAGGCAAATGGACATTACTGCAATTTTCCATGTGTTGATTATTTAAAACAAAACCACAATTGCTATTTAAGGGATTAAGTTCTTACTGATTTCGGCAAAAACCTTACTAGATTGATCTCCATACTCAGACAAAACATATGTAATAATACATTACATACATGTCACATACTTCTTATATACAATAAAATTTTATATATTTGTATTTTTATCATTTATTTATTTATATCAGATACTTTTTGCCTGTTTGCACTGATTGTATTTCCTCTAATAGCTGCTGATGTAACAACAGAAAAAACACATAGTAAATACGCTCGTTCCTATTTTCCTACTACTGTTCTTGCACATCAGCTTTCAGCTTGTTTTTATGGCTCTTGCCCATCAATCAAGTGTCATATAGCAATTGCAATTTCTGTCCGTCCGTCGGTCTGTTGGTCTGTCGGTCCCGGTTTTGCTAGTTCGGGTACTTCCAGATGAGCAAGGACGATGAAAGTTGGCAGGCATATGACGGACAAGACCAGATTAAACAATAAATAGTCACTTCACCAATACGACCATCTGAGAGGGGGAGTAGTGGAGGAACGGTAAATTCGAGAAAATTAGAAAAAAGATATATTTTTAACTTATTTACGGGTGATCGGATCTTAATGAAATTCGATGTTTTAAAGGACCTCATATTTCAAAGCACTTATTTTAAATCCCGACCGGATTCGGTGACACTGGGGGGAGTTAGAGGGGGAAAACCAGAAACCTTTATAAACACTTCGAGTGGAGAGACCGGGATGAAACTTGGTGGGAACAATATTCACATGTCTGACCCAACATATCTATATATATACAAGATTGACAAAACCGGATTGAATTTGCTCTATTTGGGGGAGTTGGGAGGCGGATTTCCGGTGCTCTGGCCAGTTCAGTGCTTTTGGACGTGCTAGGACAATGAAAATCAGCGCAAATCGACTTGATAATTTGATTGGATTAAGGGATATTGGGGGGAACGGAAATCTTGGAAACTGGAAATCTTGGGAAACACTTAGAGTGGAGAGATCGGGATAAAACTTTATGGGAAGAATAAGTACTAATTCTAGATACGTGATTGACATAACCGGACCGGATCTGATCTCTTTGGGGGAGTTGGAGGTTTTCAAGTGCTTTAGCGAGTTCAAGAAAGCACAAGTTCTAGATACGTGATTGACATAACCGGACTGAATCCGACCTTTTTGGGGGAGTTGGAGGGATTTCCAGTCCTTTGGCGAGTTCAGTGCTTCTTGACGTGCTAGGACGATGAAAATTGGCAGGTGTGTCAGGGACCCTGCACAACTTGACTTGAGAACAGTCGTTTGCCTGATTCGACCATCTGGGGGGCTGGAGGAAGAGGATATCATGAAAATTGAGGTTTATTTATCTTACGAATGGGTGATCAGATCTAAATGAAACTTGATATATAGATAAATCTTCTGTTTTAGATGCCCCATTTTCAATTCGAATCGGGCGACTATCACATTAGCTGTTTAAAATGTTTTGTTTGCCCCTTAATTCAAAACCCCTCCCCAACCTCTAAATCTAGGCTACAAAGCCCATCTACTAACTCGACATTACTCTTGACCATAAAATCCTCACACCAAATTTCATCAAAATATCTTGTTTTCTTCGAGAGTTATAGGGCGTGCAGATGGACAACTTTTGCGATATCATAGGGTCCTCTTCCTATATTTTGCAATCCAAAAACATCCGTACCATTTTACGATAACTCTACTGCCGAATCTAATTTTAGGTTCCAACCTCGTCACAAGTGCCATATGAGCTCTTGGCTCTTGTATTCAATAAAATAAAAAACAAGTTTTTTCAACTGCAAATAACGACATTAAAACTTAAAACGAACAGAAATGATTCCGTATATGAAAAGGATTGTCCCCTCCTCAACGCCCCGCTCTTTACGCTAAAGTTTGACTCTTTGTCACAACTCTACTTTTTAAAACAATAAAAAACAACTTTAGCGTAAAGAGCGATTTAGAAAGGGGACAACCCATTTCATGTACGGGATTATTTCTGTTTGTTTTAATGTCGCTCCTTACTTTCAGATAAAAAAACTTGTTTTCTTTTATTTAATTTCTGAACGTTTTTGGATTAATGTATGTTTTGATTTTGGCTCACCGCACATGAATAAATAAAACGAAATTGCATTTTTTTTGCTTTCTCATAGTTTTGATCGGACGATTTTCATAAAGAAAGGGGTGGGGAAGGAGGCCTAGTTGCCCTCCAATTTTTTGGTTACTTAAAAATGCAACTAGATTTATTTTTATTTTTTACGAACGCTTTTGCTAGTAATAAACATACGTACCTTACGAATTGACTTGCGTAACGAACTTCTATGTTTGTGTATTTTCATTACGTATATGAGGAGGTTCGCCCCCTTGCCAATACATCGCTCTTTACATCAAAGCTTAAATTTTGTCCAAAATCTTTAAGAATGACCCCTGAATCAAATAGGCCGCAGAATAAATAGTTGAAATTACTAAGAATACTTTAGCGTAAAGAGCAAAGTATTGTGGAGGAGACGAACCCCCTTATATACGCAATATTTTATGTTCCTTTTAAGTTTTGATGCTGCTCATTACTTCCAGTTGAAAAAAATTATTTATTTTCTCATTTTTTTTAAATAATGCTAGAAAATCCTGAGCCCCCTTCACAGAAATTCTCTTCCCTCATGATAAATACCTCCATGGAAAGATCCTACAACGTAACCCCTTCCCCCCGACCATCCCCACCCCAATGTGAAAAAGTCCCCCCAAAAATGTCTGTATACTACATAATTACCATTACTATATGCAAACAATGGTCAAAGTTTGTAGCTTATAGCCCCTCCCCCGGGGACTGTGGGGGATTAAGTCGTCTTCAAAGACATAGTTATTAGTTTTTGACTATGTTGAGAAGAATGGCTGTCTCAAAATTATGTTCCGGTAACTTTGAGGAAACAATGTGCGTGGGAGGGGGTGTAGGTGCCCTCCAATTTTTTGTTCTCTTAAAAAGGGCACTTGAACTTTTAATTTTCGTTAGAATGAGCCCTCTTACGACGTTCTAAGACAACTGGGTCGATACGATCACCCCTGGGGAAAAAAACACACAAGCAAACTGTCTTTTGGCAAAAAAAACAAAATTCCACATTCTCCTAGATACCTGGTTAAGTGCCTGGGTGTTTGTATTGATGAAATTTTATCATTCAAGTACCATACACATTCTGTGACTAGGATTTTATCTCGTAACCTAGGTATGATCAGAAGAGTTAAGTATTTTCTTCCTAAATTTGTCCTTGATTTGGTGGCAGCAGGATATAGTAAACTGTGTTTGACCACTTATCTGATTCTTGATTCGACAAGTAGGATTACCAATTTAAGGTAATCATCCACCTTTTTTCTCTGCCTAACAATTTTGTTTTGACGGCGGAAAAATCCCACAGCCCGAAAAATAGTTAGGGCCTAGAAATAGACAATGTACAGAAATAACTGAAGAAAATTGGTGCAAAAGAGATTACTCATTTTGAAGACAATAAAATTAAAAATTGAATAAGTTTAATGTATCTGTAAAATTCCATTGAAAAGTATATAGAATTTGCTATGACAAATATGAGTAGAATTTTGGATTATTTCTGTATGTTTTAAAAACCACTAATTTCAAAACTTGATAAAACACGTGCAAGGTACAAAATGGGGAACAAGAGGCTTAGAAAGGTAAATTTTTATTAAAAATAGTTTAGCTACTTCCCTTTCCAAGATGGTAGCTAAACTAGAATTTTACCTCAAGAAGTTGTCAGATGTCAAGCTGAATGATGTTCCCTGGAAATACCAGTGGGATATAGGCTATCAAACAATTGATCAACGAAATCTCCAACTATGGAGTGATTTCCAGATAAACAAAGATCCTATTTTTTCGAAAGTGGGAATTAAGAAAACTAATGTAGCCTCATAGTGTAAAGTGATTTTGGCTGGTTGTTTTTAGTATGAACAATATCTGTGTTATTAAAATGAAACCTTGGAAGATAGATAGGTAAATGTTTAGTTTCATCACAAGCTGTCTAAACTGGAAACTATGCTGCAAAGCAGCATAGTTTCTAGTTAAGAGCACTTAGAAATGCTAATTCTAGAAGTGCATCTATTTTTTAAGTTTTTAAAATCCATTTTTTAGCTTTCTAAAATCCTCCTTCAACAAACTAAAAATGCATAAGGTGGGCAGGGTTTTGAAGCCAAGGGAAATGCTGGGGTTGTACAATAGGCTATGAACAAAATTACATTTTAAATACTATTTCCAGTCATCACTGGTAATTTCTGTATAGTAGGAAGTTAAAAGATAATTAAAAAGCTTACACATCCATTAATGCTAATTATCCACTTTCATTTTTGAGTTGAAACTAGCTAATGAACTGGTGAATCAGAGCAATTAGTTAAATATTACATTTAGGTTCTATTGATTTGAAGAAATGCTGGTAAAATTATAGCAGTTCATATAACTGGCTTACCAATAAAGTGAATATACCACTTGATGCCTTTTTTTATGTTCTTTATGAAAATATTAATCACTTCTACCATGGCTTCAAATTTAAGCACTTTTTGAGCTCCTAAAAATGACAAATTTTCAAAAGATTATGTAAGTTCATATAACTGACTTACTAATAAAGTAAACATACCACTTGATGCCTTTTTTATGTTCTTTACAAATATAATAATCACTTCTACCACAAATTCAAATTTAAGCACTTTTTTTGAGCTCTTTAAAATGACAAATTTTTAATTAAAGTATGAGTTATTGCTCATTTTCCACAAAATGTTTTCTCAGTGCCATCTTTTTCCATTGTTTTTGAAAAATAATGCTGCAGTTTCTCAGTGCAAAAATTAGTTATAATAAGGTTAATTTAAGTTAAAAAGTGTTTAAAGTTGAATTTACAGTAGAAGCAATTATTATATTTGTAAAGAACATAAAAAAGGCATCAAGTGGTATATTAATTTTATTGGTAACCCAGTTTTATGAACTGCTATAATTTTACCAATATGCCTTCTGATGCAATGGAGATTATACAGTATTTCAGTTCAACATTAAATTTGTCTTAAAAGATTCTTTGGCTATGGCAAGGCCTTGGTGAAACAAATTTGTTTGAATAGTGGTTCTTGCAAGTAAATACTACCTATAGAGCAAAGAAAATTAGTCCATGAGCCCTGCAGGCAGTAGGGCAAGGTCTGTATTTTATATTTATTGAATAATTATTCAGCCTAAAGCTTGAAAGAGCAAACACAAAGTAGTTGATAAATATGAACTAACAATTCAACAAATCAAAATACAGACCCTATTTGTGCTGAAGCATGACTAATTTCTTTCAACATCAGCAAATGCTACATCTTGCACTTGGACCAAAGAATGAAAATGCAGTTTACTCAATGTGGGATCATGACAAGCAAACAGATTGATCTTCAAACCCACAACAAAGAAAGGGACTTGGGTGTACTTGTTGATAATCAGTTCAAGTTTCACTCCCACATAAGGAATATGGTTTCCAAATCTAATGCAGGACTTGGCCTACTCAAGAGATATATTATGAGTAGACCCCCAAAAGTCTTACTTAGACTTTATAAAGCCATCATAAGACCAAGACCCAACCTTGACTTTGGAAACTGCATAGCTGCTCCCCAATACAAAGGCAACACAAGACTTCTTGAGGACATGCAGAGATGTGCCACCAATGTCATAGATGGGCTGAAGGACCTCCCCTATGAAGGAAGACTAAAAAAAATCAAACTACCTACACTGGTGTACCACCATAGATGAGGTGACATGCTGCTTATCCACAAACTCCAACAACACATCTAGTCTCCTCAACCTGAACAAGTCCCACCAAGTCTACAGTGTTAGCAACTTCACCTGTAACTTTCAAGAAGTCACTGGATTGCATGAGTGGTCTTGCAGGAACTAGAAATACTGCTGGCATGATTCAGATCAGTAACAGGTGCCAGCCATCATCATTCACAGAGCAACACAGATCCATTGGATCTTATTGCTCCAAAGTGCAAATTAAGGTAATATATATATATATATATATATATATATATATATATATATATATATATATATATATATATATATATATATATATATATATATATATATATATATATATATATATATATATATATATATATATATATATATATATACAACTGATATTATTAAATTGGCTTAGTTGTTAGTATATGTCAGGTATGTTTATATAGAAAGCATGAGGAAGAATTGTTATTTTCTTGTCCTTGGCTATCCAACAATATTGCAGTTAAGATTATAAATTTACTTAAGAGTCATGCCCTTGACTTACTTGAAATTAAATGCTCCTGCTGAAATGCTTCCAGTGTTGAGAGTGATGCTACATGGCGCCTCCATTTGGACCAGTCTCTTGCAAGGATATGGACATCCTCCTGAATATTTGCCATGACTAAGAAGGCACCTGTTGTGTCCTTCCATTTGGTTGGGGGATGACCTCTTGGGCATGTCCTGCTGTGCAGCATGGGATCAAAGTAAAAAAAATTTTTTTACTACAAGTGTCGGGGTGCATGCAAAGGAGATGTCCGTACCAGCGTAGTGTTTGTTGGGTGAGTTGGACTGAGAAGGGTGTTTGAGCAGTTACTGCCAGGAGGTTCTTGTTGCTAGCAAAATTGTGCCAGCGTACTCCTTCAATGCAGCAAAGATGTTTTGTTTGTGCTATATTTAGGGTGCTAAGCACAGACTGAGTGGCTGGCCAAGTTTTGGCTCTGTAAAGAATCACAGATCCCACTGAAGCATTGTATATGCACATCTTGTCCCTTATTTTCAAATTTCAGTAAGGATAAAAACTCCAACTACACAACTTTATTGTTACATGCAGCAGTAAGATGGTTGTCAAAAGGTCAACATTTAAGAAGATGTCTGTGATTAAAGAACAAAATCAAAATATTTTTAACCAAAGGAAAATGTGGACTTGCTGTTAGTTTTTTTCAAAATAACTTATGGCTATCCAAGCTGTGTTATTTGTCAGAAATGATGTCAAGTGGTTTCGTGTGTGTAGCATGTTTTTGTTTTTTGCCTTTTTCCTTTACTGTTATCTTAGAAGAAAATGGAAAATAACCAAGTGGTGGCAACACGTTTTTATTATTCTAATAAAAGAGGTGTTTATTATGTTAATCTCCTTTTGGTTAAGCTTATAAATCTTGATTTTTTGGTTGAAAATGCTGTAGGTGTTATAATGCCTGTTTCCTAAGTTTGGCTAAGCCCTTGAAATTTTTTAAATCATTAAGATGGTTTTTGATTTTGTATGTATTTCCATGATTTACATATAATTATAGGCTAAAGTAGCCCATATCTTAAGAAACGCCTGTTTGAATTGTCACCTGTATTAGAGGCCGGTAGTGCTGCTGGTATGTTGCCACCAGTATTACACGCAAACAGTGCCTCCAGTCTGGTGCCACCAGCATTAGAGGCTGGGGAGGAGGCCAGAGTGGTACTGAGGCTCCTCCTTTACTTCCTAAGCAAAATAATCTAAATAAATTACGTCTAGTACAGTTATGTCCTTGTAACAAACCAAACCGTCCCTTGGGGTGAAAAAACCTCTTTTAGGAATCTCCCTTTTACGTCTCTCATTTCAGATTGCTTCAGATCCTTGCTTTCAGGGCTGGAGTAGAGAAGAATTTATTTTGGTCTTTTAGGTCCTTTTTTTTTACTCTGAGGATTGTTGAGCAGAAGCTCTGGTCTCTTGCATTACATTTTCTTTTTCAGTGGCTGTAAATACACTTGTTTTTTCTTCTTTTCAAGTCTTTTCTTTACTTGCTCTTGTATTTCTGAACGGTAATCGTGCATACTGTACTCGATGAGCTGACTTGGGCGTCTTTGCTGTTTCTCCAAAATCATCATCTCTTATAGAAAGTGCCTTAATAGCCAGGAATAAATCCCTATTCCGAACCTGTGTCTACCTCCCCAAACCTGTAACCTAGGTTGAAAAGATAAATTTTAGGCACTTCGAAAAAGGTAAGAAACCTGCTATTAAATGCTTGTAGTGACAGAATTGAACTGAACTTTGAAAAAAAAGACCCAGTACATGCTGTTTCTGGGGGTGTTTGCTTCTCGAGGTGCTGACCAATGACCACAATTCACCCAAAGTCTTGATTTTGTATGTCTGAGAATTAGTGTAATTTCTGACTGAAAGTGAACTCAAGCCAAACATGCAATTTGCAGTCATCTTAGCTGTCTGGATGAATCACGGTCTATTCAAACTTTACCCTCGTTTTAACCAGTCTTTTTTGACAGTTTAATAAAGTGATCAAAGAAATGGGCTTAAACTCGTGCTTAGCTGAGAGCTATGGAAAAGATATTCAATTGATAGCACAAGGCCAAGCATGAACAATAACTTTAGGTAGAGAATTAAGTTAAGAAAAGGACATTAATCCGATAATGAAAGCCAGGGGCCAAACTGTATATTAGTAGTAATTGCTAGCAGTTTTTAATGTAAGAGTTTAGAGCAGACCATATTGTTGGGATATAGAGCATCTCGCATTGTCTTTCCCACATTTGATGCAAGAAGGATTTATTTCTGGCAATTGCTGTTAGTGTAACAATTTCCATGACTTTTAATGGACCTTTACCTTCTAAGGTATCTTTCTAATTTTTATCATTAAAGGTAGATATCAAGCTGGTTTGGTTTTCATTATAAGTGAAATTGATTTGCTAGGGATCAGGTTTTCTCAGTTTCTTTTGTTGAGACTAGTAAAATATGTAATCGGAAGGTTTCTTCCTGATGAGTCTAATACGTCAGTTGTGATTTCTTTTTTTTTCAAAGATAGATCTATTCTATGGGAAAAATTTTGGAATTTTTGGTGTTGCTAACTTTTGTGGCTTCAGTTTGAGAGTTTTGTAGTTGAATTCTGCTAGTCTTCTAAATCACTGCATCTGCTCCTGCATGATCTTGAAAGTGGAATTCTTCTTGGCCCAATTTTTGGAAGCTAAGCATAAAGTTCACTTCAACTGCTTTTCTAATATACAGTGATTCATCTGACTATAGGGTACTCCTTTTTTTTCTGATGGGTAGCCTAAGTATAATTTAGAATCATAGGAAATATTGTACACTCTTGAGTTGAAGTTTACTTGGTTTAATTCAGTCTGTTGAATAAAGGAAGGTTTCAAGGTTGGCTTCGATATTTCTTACCTTGATTTATGTTAGCATGTTTGGGTGCAAAATAAAGGCTTGGGGGAGGTTTGTGCCCAATGGCTTTGGGCCCTTCTGTCACACAAATAAACGATCCCTTTGTGAATATGATGACAAGTCATGATATGAAAAACTTTCAATTAAAATAAGTTTATAAAACCTCTGTCTTTATGGGTTATTGATTGACCTATATCCCAAATAACATCCTGAGAATGTGCTTTTAAGAATCTTCCTGTTCTTTTTCTCCCTTCAAGACGTCAGGATGCTTCATTGAACTCGAAAATATTGTTTGCTAGGGAAATTACATTTTGCTGAACCCATTTTCAGTACAAATAGGGGTATGGGAATAATTTGAACACCATGCCTTCATTCGTTTCCATCTTGTAGGGTTTGAAAGACTAGGAGAATGGTCTGAACTTTGAATTACCATTCAAATTTAGCCTAAAACTAAGTTTTTTAGCCCTGATGTGATTTCTGAATTAAATTTATTTTTGATAATGGCGAATAATCTACAAGACATCAAAGGTCCAGAAACGAGGTAGTCTTTTGGGAGTTTTGAAAACCAAGAACATCATATTTATCTAAAATATGGATTTCTTTTGCCAAAACAATTGCAGCAATTATTTTAGTTTCAATGTAGATGATATAATTTTTTTTCATGGTCATCTGTATTTTAAGTTCATTTATTTCAAACAAATAAGAAAAATTGATTGGTCAAACAAAGTTCTTGTGTGGTTCATTATTTCCCTTTTCTAGTATTCAAAAGGTGAAGCAGCACGATTTATCACAAGGACACGAGCACTAAGGAAGCTCCAGTTATCTTTAAACGACTTTCGAAAACTCTGCATTTTGAAAGGGATCTATCCCAGAGAACCAAGAAATCGCGTACGTGCACAAAAGGGGCAACATGGTGCCAAAACTTTGTATTACGTTAAAGATATACGCTTTCTCTCACATGAGCCATTGATGTTGAAATTCAGGGAAATGAAGGTTAGTAATTTTGTTTATACTTTTCGTCCTTGTTGACCAATCGTCTAGGGTCAAACAGAAAGCAGGTCGTTCGTGGCTGGGGTGGAAGGAAGTCATGAAGAAAGATTTAAGGGAAATGGGACTTCCAGGGAGGGTGTAAAGAGGGAGACTTCGAATAAATTGGAATGGAGGAGGAGTGTGCATAGCTATGATAGCCTCAGGCAGGTTGATGCTGTGGTTATTATTTGTAGTAGTATTAGTTTTTTTATTGAATATTTTTTTTTTACAGATTATTGCAAACGATCTCGTTTAATTACCTTTAAGTGTTGAAGATCTTCCAGGGAATGACCAAACCCTGTGTTACTTTTTTTGAAAGTGACATTCACAGAATACTATGCAACCAAGACTTTTACTCGAACAAATGGCTTAAAGTCTGTCTAATATGACATAATCAATAATGAAAAAAGTTCCAACGCTGCCAATAGTATAATTCGACAGAATCCCAAAAGCTGCCGAATCTGCCAAAAAATTTCAAAATCTGCCAACAAATTTCAGTAGGCCATGAAAACTGACAAGTAGCATTTCTACTATGCTACCTCACTTTTTCCATGGCGAGTCATGACCTGCATAATAATGGGATATGGTCATGGGCAGTGATCTCCCTTTTTTGTTTTATAGAGATTTTTTAGGGATTTTAGAGCCTAAGAATCAGGAAGTGAATTGCGTTGCATATATTCCTTACTCACTCACATTAAATGAAACCTTGCACTCGCATGAGCTTTTGATATGTAACTACTAAACTTATGTCAGCTTTCATAGTTTGCCTCCCCCTGGTGGGGGGATAGATATGTTTGTTTTTTTTCTCCACAACTTATCTAAATTTTCATCCAATCACAACAGCATCTCTGTACTTATCTCTTGCTTACCAACTTACTCCCAAATGAAATGTTCACCATCTTGTTTAAAGATTTGAGCAAGATAGGTGTTGATCGTGATGGAAATACTGGTGATATCAAAATGAGATGCCAGTGCTAATTTTGTCTATATTCTGTTTTGCTAAATCCGTAATTTTTGAATTTTTTTAAATCCACGCCTTAATTCACTTCTATAGTCTATTAAAAAAAAAAATAATTCTAGAATTTTATCTTGGGAAAATAAATTTTGGAGGGGGTGATTCCCCCCCCCCCCCTGCTGTCCTTACTTGAAGCGCTTACCTTTCATTTCAAATTGATAGCATAGCAACTAGAAGCAACTAAGAGGGAAAACACCCTGTAAAAAAAGTAACTCAAGGAACCAGAGCCTAGAGGCTGGTTGTTCCTCTTACATTACTCAAAACTGTTTATCCATCCCTACCCCAAATACCTTTAACTTAACATTCAGTTCAAGAGTCGATCCTAAATTGTGGACTCAGGCTTTGTCACCAAAATAAAAGAGACTAGACGTCGTCAAAAGCCTTTGACTTCTTAGCCTTATTTTAGTTTTTCTTTTCAATCAATTAGGAATGTCTATTAGATTGTCTAAAAGCAAAGGTTCCACCTATATCTGCTTGGTAATTCTATGATTCTGTAGATAAAACTTGAGGTGCAAATATATGGCTCATGGTCAACTGTCAGGAAGATTTCAGTCTAACTGACCATAATATACTAATTCGTAGTATTTTAGATGAATTTCAAGCATACCATTCCTTGTAAGAATTTTTCCCTTGTTTTGTCAAATTTTTGCAAATGTATCAAATACCAAATTAGCTGCTCTAACTTCCTGCTCTTTTATAGCTTGCTGTGAGGACCTTACTTGTCCTTTATTGATTCTTCTCATTGCTTATATTGGTAAAAAAAACCTGCTACTCAAAACTTACCCTGAATTACCCTATGGAAAAAAAAAATACATTTTGCCAACATGCTTCTTTACTTGCGCTGCCTATGATCTACACACGCTGCCTAAGTTTTCTATTTGTTTGCTTCTTGTTTTTTTTAATGTCCCTTTTTATCTGTTTTTATACTTTTAACACATTATGACCAATCTCACTTTAAATAATGATAGGTTAAAAATTTTTAAAAATTAAAGCGTAGAGAATTACAGGGTAAATAACTGGGAATGTTTTTCTAGAACTTTTGCAGGAGAATTTAAAAAAATGCATTTGTTATTATTGATGATGTTCCCAGTGAATGTCCTTCTAGCAGCATGAAAGTGAATGAAAATAAGTATAAAATTTTCATTTTTAATTAAATGGGCAGTTTTTCCATTTCTTACACAGTTTCATTCGTTTTTGTCTTTTATTTGCTTTTAATATGGGTGCTGTTGATAAAAAAAACTTCCTTATTGAGTGCTTTTAAGTCTGTTATATATTCAGCAGTTTTCTTCATATGATTTACATTAAAATCATTTCATATGATATCATATGATTTCATATGATATCTGTGTTGCATTAAATTTTGATAGCAAATGCAAGGTTCGTTGCTAGTGAGAAGCATTATGAGAAGAGAACTTTTGTCTTACTTTATTGTTTGTCTAGTTTATACAGGAATCTCAGTAAAGAAAAATAAAGATAGTTAAAAAATGCAGGAAACTCAGTGTACACGAGAAAGCCAGACAGCAGTAGCCTCTACATAATATGACATGAAATTTAACGTAGCTTAAAAAAATCCTAACGGTAAACTGAAACATCAAAACTTAATCACCGACAACTCAACCCAAAAAACCATAACACATCAAAGCTAAATCCATCGAAAAGTCTACTCGATGACTCAATATCCTCAGTAAATCTTACCTTACAACCAAATATGCGGATTCAATTTAATCATTTGCCTCTGGTAGTATATTTCTCTTAGCTCCTCATAATCAGAAGGTAAGTCTTGAGATATTGTAAGTTTTTTCTTGGCCTTCCCTCATGGATCAGGATCAGGAATCACTAAACAGAGTTTTTTCATATACTGTGAAAACGAAGGATTTTTCGTTAAGGTTCCAAAAGCCTAGAGAACATATTGTTGATTTTCCTCTTAATTGTCAAGGAATTCTCCCAGCATTTAGCCAATAAAAATACATGCTACTTTTGATTGGTTGTCTTAAATGTCCATTCCTTTTGGATACCCAGCCAAGTAAACGACACGACTTAGTAACAACACGTTGGTTAAATCTTACCTTGACTTACAACCCAAATATCTGAATTTAATCATTTACCTCTGGTAATATAATTTTTGAAATTCGTTTACTACATTGGGTGATGGTTAGGTGGGATCTTCCCTCATGAGCTTAAACAATAACAAAGTATATGTGGTAGTGCAAGAATTTCTCCTAAATTAAGATTTTAAAAAATGTTCTGCAGAGTTGTCTGAGAGAATAATATCTATGCTCTTTGCTCCCCTCCGCACTTATTGAAATCATGTCTAGGAGCTTTCTCTGTTCTGGTATAAGTGCTCTAGTTTTGGTAAATTTTTGGTCTTGCATTTGAGTAGTCTCATTTCTTTCATTCCAGATTATTGCTCTTGCATTTAAGTAGCCTCAATTCTTTCATTCCAGATTTTCTTTCCAGATTATTGGTCTTGCATTTGAGTAGCCTCATTTTATTCATTCCAGATTATTGGTCTTGCATTTAAGTAGCCTCAATTCTTTCATTCCAGATTATTGGTCTTGCATTTAAGTAGCCCTCAATTCTTTCATTCCAGATTTTCTTTCCAGATTATTGGTCTTGCATTTAAGTAGCCTCAATTCTTTCATTCCAGATTTTCTTTACAGATTATTGGTCTTGCATTTAAATGGCCTCATTTTTTTCATTCCAGATTTTCATTCCAGATTATTGGTCTTGCATTTGAGTAGCCTGATTTTTTTCATTCCAGATTTTCTTTCCAGATTATTGGTCTTGCATTTAAGTAGCCTCATTTTTTTCATTCCAGATTTTCATTCCAGATTACTGGTCTTGCATTTGAGTAGCCTCATTTTTTTCATTCCAGATTATTGGTCTTGCATTTAAGTAGCCCCATTTCTTTCATTACAGATTTTCATCCGGAAGCTTCAACATGCTCTTAACAAGAACAATAAAGAAGCTGCATTACGCATTGAAGGAAATAGACCAGTTTTCAAATTAGACCACTTGGTAAAGGAAAGGTTAGAATCCAATTTTTATATTCAAGTTTTAGGATATGTGGCCAAGAACTGGCCTAAGGACTAGCTTACAAGTCTTATAGCGAATGAATTTGTTGTAATAACCCTGTAGTATTTTCTTATTGCCACTGAAGGGAAAAAGAGCAAATGAATGCTACCTGTAGACATGGCCGGATCCAGGATTTTCTTTAGGGGAGGGGGGCGCATAATAGGTTACTTCGATAAACTTGCGAATAAAGAAATACCTGCAATTTAAAGGGAACCTCGACAATCATGTGTCGTAGGTGGGTAGTGGAAATGGTCGTAAATTTAATCTAAAATCTGGTTCAAACTATTAAAAGCAATTACAAAAAAAAACTTTCGTCTTAACCCAAACCAGAGCAAGTGGTCTCAACTACAAACCCACCACTACGTCAGAGGGGGGGGGGCCTAAATCCGCCATGGCCCTTCGAAAATGTGATTTTCTTTGTTGTTGAAGGCTGGGGATTCTAAACCATCGTCGGTTTTTAATAACCTTATAGCCTCTTTATTTCCCCTAAGGAAAACAGAAGATACATGAGTGCCTCATTGGTAGTAGGAAGGTAGTAACAACTTGGAAAATCGCAATAATGCGAAAGAGCGTTCATATGTTCTTTAAATGAAAGATTTGTATCCAAAATAGTCCCAAGATTTAACTAAAGTTTTCTTCTTTTTTAAGTTTAATTTGTACCCAAAACAAGATTTATCATAGGGCCTAAAAGCAATCTGGGATTGCTTTTAAGCAATCTGGGAAGGTTAGGGTGGAATCAGTCAGTTAGAACATGTTTACTGACACTTTAGAACTCATATTGGAATAAGCATGTATTTATTCCCAAAAAACAGCTACAACAGGAACAAAAAGTCAAGAAGTTTTCCTAACAAAAGCTAAGAAAAGCGTAAAAAAGGTATATGTAAAGGAGTTGAATTTCATTAAAGGTAATTTTAGGCCTCGTTTTGGACTGTCCCGTTTACCTGTAACTTACTCCTCGGGGAGCTCTTGGGAGGAGGTAAAATTGGAAGCTTCGAAGGTTAGGGTGGAATGGAAAAACAAGTATCTGGCGGTGTCTTTCTTATGGAAATTAATGCTGCGACGAGTTTATAGTGATGCTTGTCTTCGTTTTCAAGTTTATCGCTTCGCTTTTTAGCCTTAAGTTTCAAGATCAGAAAGATAATCAAAGTTTTCTTTTTTTCTCTTTTTTGCCAGTTTCTTCTCTATATTTGCAGCGTTTTATCTGGGAAGTTGTGGTGCATTATATATTGTAACAATTTATTGTGTGGTCTATCAAATATTGTACTGAAATTAAAATGGGCAGCCTTTGTGTTATTTTTAAAAAGTAGCAATTAGAGAAAAATTCCCATACCTGTCAAACCTTTAGCTTTTATGTATTCATAAGAATATAAGTTTTATTTTGCGTTTAATTACGTTTAAATTTAACACTTAATTTTTATTTTCTATTTCATGTAAAAAAAAAAAATGTGATTTGAGAATTTGTTGTTTAAACGACATCAATCTTTTAACTCTTAACCTTGATCATGATTGTCGTCGAAAACTTTTGAAAACTTATTATTCTATTGCGGAAGTATCTAAAATTGAAACACGAAAGAAAACAATGAAAAAGTTAAACCGAAAAGTCAATGGAAACAATGGTAGTAGGTGGGTCGCTACCACAATCAGTTTCTGAAGTGCTACAATTGCCTAAAATGGCGTGCTACATAGCGATTTTCGGTGCTACAGTAAAAAATTGACTGTAATAGTGCTTAAATAGTACTTTTCGGCTACAGGCGGCTACCCTGAGCACGTGCTACACATTATGATATAGTGCTACAATAGCACTTTCATGCAACAGATGGCAATTCTGGGTAGTAGTGACAACCCTAACCCATAGAGTTTAAGAGGTTGCACAACTAGAATACGAGCAAGTGTGGGTAAATATTTACTAGTTCCACCCTTCATAAGGAAACATATTAATAAGAAAATTCTCACTACATAATCAGGATAAAAATTGTAGTTAATAGATTTTATATGTCTTCGATTTCCATTCACTTTTTCTTGATTTTGTTTCTAAAATATTAATTCTTTACCCAAATAGTGAAATTTTGTTCCCTCATGTTCGTAAAATTGTGTGCCTTCATGCATGAAATATTCGCGATAATAACAACATCTATATTTTCATGTCATGATGGTAATATTTTTAAGAATTGGTGGAGATTTCATTTGAAACAAAGCGCAAAGCAGCAATTTTATTTAGAAAATAATTTTATTTATTAAAACATGGAGGCACGCAATCCCAGAAAAAAGGAGACAGTGGAGCCGTTAAATATTTACGAAAATGTATGAATGTAAAAATAGTTTTAAATTTCCACACAATTATTTATAGATATCCCACATTTCTTGATGCTATACGAGACTTAGATGACTGTCTTTCTCTTTGTTTTCTCTATGCTTCGTTGCCGAAAGGTAAAGGTGCTCCAGTACAGGTGACATCGATGGCGAGACGGCTTACAACTGAATTTATGCATTATATTATTGAAGCTAAAGCTTTGAGGAAAGTTTTTATCAGCATCAAAGGAATTTATTATCAGGCTGAAGTCAAAGGACAACTTGTAACATGGGTGGTCCCTCATAGTCTTGGTTATAAGGTAGGTGTAAATTGTGTATTATATGCAAACCATCCTCGAAAGGGTTTTGGGATGAAAAGCTTTGACAGAACTTCAAAAGAAAACAGGCAAAAAAAAATTTAAATTTGGAGGAAATTATGCCAGAAACTTCCCCCTCTCCCTGTGTACGTATCTAGTGATATGTCTATTTCATGTGTGATGTCGTGGTAAAATTGAATACACCCCCTCTAAAAAATTGGGTACTTTGTTGAAATCTTGTTAGCATATAGCAATATATATATATATATATATATATATATATATATATATATATATATATATATATATATATATATATATATATATATATATATATATAAGTTGTCTGTGTGTGTGTGTGTCTGTCGAGTGACGTCATGTTTGTGTGTCGACTGACGTCATGTTTTCGACTGACGAAATTACAGACCGGGACATCGGGACACAAATGACGACCGGGACACCGGCACATCTATCTATCTATCTATCTATATAAAAATAAGTTGTCTGTGTGTGTGTGGGTCTGTCGGGTGACGTCATGTTTGTGTGTTGACTGACGTCATGTTTTCGACTGACGAAATTACAGACCGGGACATCGGGACACAAATGACGACCGGGACACCGGCACATAGGGAATATAAATGACGACACTCAAAGAGAAAGCGACCGGGACACAAGGAATGTTCGATTAGCAATCACCATCAACAAAGCACCGGGACACAAATGACGACTGGGACACAGGGAGTATAAATGACGACCAGGACATAAGTAAAAAAAAAGCTCTGTCGGGTGACGTCATGTTTGTGTGTTGACTGACGTCATGTTTTCGACTGACGAAATTACAGACCGGGACATCGGGAAACAAATGACGACCGGGACACCGGCACATAGGGAATATAAATGACGACACTCAAAGAGAAAGTGACCGGGACACAAGGAATTTTCGATTAGCAATCACCATCATCAAAGCACCGGGACACAAATGACGACCGGGACACAGGGAGTGTAAATGACGACCAGGACATAAGTTAAAAAAAAACTAAAAAACTAAAAAAAAAGGTAAAAACTACAAAAAACTAAAAAGAAAAAAAAACTAAAACTAATAAAAAAGCTAAAAAACTAAAAAACTAAAAAAGAAAAAAAATAAAAAGGAAAAAAAATGAAAAATAAAGGAGAAAAACAAAATTAAAAAAACGAATGTATATACAGACCGGGACACCGGGATACAAATGACGACCGGGACACAGGGAATATAAATGACGACCGGGACACAGGGACACAACTACAACGGGGACACCGGGGGGCACAGGGGGATATATAAATGACGACGGGGACACAGGGAATGTTCGATTAGCAATCACCATCAACAAAGCTCAAGGGCAATCATTAGAATTATGAGGTATAACTAAAAAAGCTAAAAAAAGGTAAAAAACTAAAAACTAAAAAACAGACCAATTCAAAAACGAATGTATATACAGACCGGGACACCGGGACACAAATGACGATCGGGATACCGGGACACAAGGAATATAAATGACGCCCGGGACACTCAAAGAGAAATCACAGACTGGGACACCGGGACACAAAAGACGACCGGGACACAGGGAATATAAATGACGACCGGGACACAGGGACACAACTACAAAGGGGACGCCGGGGGGCACAGGGGGTTATATAAATGACGACGGCGACACAGGGAATGGTCGATTAGCAATCACCATCAACAAAGCTCAAGGGCAATCATTAGAATCATGAGGTATAGATCTGAATACGGATGGTTTTCCCATGGACCATTATATGTTGCATGTTCAAGAGTCGTTAAACCTGACAATCTATTTATATGCACAGACAATGGGACAGCAAAGAATGTTGTATATTCGCAAGTTTTATGTAGTTAAAAACATATATATATACTAGCTGTTGGGGTGGCGCTTCGAACATCCCACCACTCAAGCCCCCCCGCGCGCGTAAGTCGTTACGTGCCATATTAGTTACGCGCCATTGTAGTTGTGTCCCTATGTCCCACCTGTGAATATAGATATATATATATATATATATATATATATATATATATATATATATATATATATATATATATATATATATATATATATATATATATATATATATATATATATATGTTTTTAACTACGTAAAACTTGCGAATATACAACATTCTTTGCTGTCCCATTGTCTGTCCATATAAATAGTTTGTCAGGTTTACCGACTCTTGAAAATGCAACATATAATGGTCCATGGAAAAACAATCCGTATTCAGATCTATACCTCATGATTCTAATGATTGCCCTTGAGCTTTGTTGATGGTGATTGCTAATCGACCATTCCCTGTGTCGCCGTCGTCATTTATATATCCCCCTGTGCCCCCCGGCATCCCCGTTGTAGTTGTGTCCCTGTGTCCCGGTCGTCATTTATATTCCCTGTGTCCCGGTCGTCATTTGTGTCCCGGTGTCCCAGTCTGTGATTTCTCTTTGAGTGTCCCGGGCGTCATTTATATTCCTTGTGTCCCGGTGTCCCGGTCGTCATTTGTGTCCCGGTGTCCCGGTCTGTATATACATTCGTTTTTGAATTGGTCTTTTTTTTAGTTTTTTTTTAGTTATACCTCATGATTCTAATGATTGCCCTTGAGCTTTGTTGATGGTGATTGCTAATTGAACATTCCCTGTTTCCCCGTCGTCATTTATATATCCCCCTGTGCCCCCCGGCGTCCCCGTTGTAGTTGTGTTCCTGTGTCCCGGTCGTCATTTATATTCCCTTTGTCCCGGTCGTCATTTGTATCCCGGTGTCCCGGTCTGTATATACATTCGTTTTTGAAATGGTATATGATGAAATGAAATAAATTTTTGTATTTTTCCAATTTTTTTCTTTTTAGTTTTTTTTGGTTTTTACTTTTTTTTAGTTTTTTTTCTTTTTTCTTTTTAGTTTTTTTTTAATTTTTTTTAGTTTTGTTTTTCTCCTTTATTTTTCATTTTTTTTTTTCCTTTTTTTCTTTTTTTTTCTTTTTTAGTTTTTTTAGTTTTTTTTAGTTTTTTAGCTTTTTTAGTTTTTTTATTAGTTTTTAGTTTTTTTTTATTTTTATTTTTTTAGTTTTTTTTTAGTTTTTACCTTTTTTTTAGTTTTTTTAGTTTTTTTCACTTATGTCCTGGTCGTCATTTATACTCCCTGTGTCCCGGTCGTCATTTGTGTCACGGTGCTTTGTTGATGGTGATTGCTAATCGAACATTCCTTGTGTCCCGGTTGTTTTCTCTTTGAGTGTCCCGGTCGTTGTTTATATTCCCTATGTGCCGGTGTCCCGGTCGTCATTTGTGTCCCGATGTCCCGGTTTGTAATTTCGTCAGTCGTAAACATGACGTCAGTCAACACACAAACATGACGTCACCCGACAGACCCACACACACACGCAGACAACTTATTTTTATATATATAGATATCTATCTATATTCACAGGTGGGACATAGGGACACAACTACAATGGCGCGTAACTAATATGGCGCGTAACGACTTACGCGCGCGGGGGGGCTTGGGGGGGCGCGAAGCGCCTCCCCAACAGCTAGTATATATATATATATATATATATATATATATATATATATATATATATATATATATATATATATATATATATATTGCATCTAATATTTTTTTTTATTTGATCAAAAGCATTTCCAGAGGGGATTTTCGTTTAAACAGTATTTATAATATTTTGATCCTCCTGTCCGATGTTTTTTTTTTTTTTTTTTTTTTTTGCAGTTAATTCTTGTACGGTTTTTATATACGCGTACAAATCTAGAGAAAAAAGGCCGTTAAAATTTTAGGCAGACTTTTTTTTTTTATTAAAATTAGTATTAAAACAACCTATTTGCATTTTTCCTCTCGAAGAACAGTATAACGTATTGAATCTTTCTTCAAAGTTCTTGGCTATTTCCGTCAGGTGAAAGTATTTTGTTATCTGGATAACACAAAAGATTTACTAATCATAAAACATTCATATTTTTAAATTATTTTTCATAAATGAAAATCCAGGATTAATTTTGAGTCAGATATAATGACAGTCGATGCTGACTGAGACAGATTGTCCAAAAATCAGGAAAAGTTAAATTCCATCAAATCATTTTTCAATATAAATATTTTTATTTTAAGAATTTTTTGTTTATAGTTTAAGGAACAAATATTGCTTGAAGAAATGTGGTTAAACTGCTGACATTTATTATAGATTAGTTAAATAAGTTTAAAGTTTGGATCATATAACATTCACGATGGAACTCAAGATAGCAGCAAAGTTTTGCAAGGTCAATTGAGCTAGATGGCACAACACGTTATGAAGTCCTTTTACCGTGAGGGACCTTCCCCTCATTTTTTTCCCCTCTGGTAAGGTATTTCATATCGCATGTAGACAATACAAGGATATGTATACGAGGAGTCAATAACAGGTACATCAGCTAGGAAAAGGTGTAAGATGACCAGGGTTCAAGAGCTGAATGTTATTTTCAACCCTCTCACTTTTAACCCAAATTTTTAACCTTAAACTTTTGTCTAAGGTTTTTAACTCAAATTATTTCTTTCAATATGTACATTAAAAACGAAATAGTTATCCCTTCGAAACCCTTTAAATGGTATGTGTCATGGAAAAGGTCAAAACTTTCAGTATATCGAGCCTAGTTGGCTCTATAAAGGAACTGAACGCTTAGAAATTTTGGAGTTGGGCTTCTAAGTATTGCGAATAGCTTATCAAACAGTTTTTGGCAGCGAACTCTAAGTAAGAAGTGAGCCGGCTCAATAGTAACCGAAATTCTAAAAAAAGGAATTCTGTAAGGATCGAATTTTTATGTTAATTTCAAAATGGTGATATTGTGTTGATAAAAATTTCATTAAGTTTAGTTTTACCCATCAAGAATTACGAGCCTGAGAAAATTTGCCTTATTTAAAAAAAGGGGAAAACACCCTAAAAGTTACAAAATCTTAATGGAAATCACACCCCCAGGTTCAGCGTATCAGAGGACCCTATTGTAATGGTTTCAAGGTCCTATCTGCAAAGATGTGGAATTTTGTATTTTTGCCAGGAGAAAGATCACGGATGCATGTTTATTTGATTTTTTTCACGGCCCTTTTTTTCAAAAGCGTCTCAATATTTTGAGATCGCCATTTTGTTCAGCAAGGTTGAAAGGTCGAATAAATATTCCTTTGGAGATATCATAACCCACCACCCCGCAGCCCCTTGGGAAAGGTCTAAGTTACAAAATTTACCTATTATTTACGGATAGTATTTGTTATTGGGAAGTATGTATGCATTTTTTGCGCGTGTGTGTGTGGGGGGGGTAATTTTCTGCTGGTGGAATTCTTCACGGGGATTATTTTCTGTGGGGAGGGACATTTCTGGGGAGTTGATTTTTCAGGTGACATTTTATACTGGAGTAATTTGCCATAATTCCTCCACGAAACTCGTCTTATGTTTTGCTTTCTCTTTGCCTACTCAATTTTACACGTAGAGATGTTAAGGGTAATAATATGGGGCAAATCTTCACCAGGGTTGAATTGTCCAGAGAATAAATTCATGGGGAGGAGGGATTTTTCCAATGAGATGGAACCAGATTTCCCAGCATTATTTGAAAAAAGACCAGAAATCAAATGAAAAAACCAAGTTTTTTTCAACTAAAAGTAAGAAGCAACATTAAAACTTAAAATGACCAGAAATTATTACTTATATGAGAGGGGTTGCTCTTCCTCAACACCTCGCTCTTTACACTAAAGTTTGAATTCTGTCCCAATTCTTTAAGAACGACTTTTGAAGCACTATTACCGTAATTTACCGTAATAAACTTTACCGTAAAGAGTGAGTTGTTCAGAAAGGGCAATCCCTCGTATACGTAATAATTTCTGTTCGTTTCAAGTTTTAATGTTGCTTCTTACTTTCAGTTGAAAAAACTTGTTTTTTTTATTTGTAATAATTTTCGAAGATCTTGTATTGTTTGTCATATGTACATGAAGCCAGCCCCCCGTTTGGGTAGCCTCATATTCACAAAGATGCAAGTGGTTTGACAGGATTATAGAGATATGGGCTGAAAGTGTTTCTTTTATATTTGCATTTTTACATTTAAATCTATAATAGTATTTCAAAAAATATCTTATTTACACTAATTTTTGATCGTGGAACTATCTTGCTCAAACCAAATTGCTATGTTTGCTAACATAGACTGCCATGTCTATGTTTGCTAAGGTTTGCTTCTGCTAAAATAGGTTTTTGGCCAATACGGATCTTTATTTCCATTTCATAATGAGGTGCCTAAGTTGGTTCCGTCGCTTTTCATAATCGCTTCAATATAGATCGACATTACTAAAATTAAAAGACTTAATAGCAAATATTGTTGACCCAGACATGGAAATATTTGGCGAAAAAAAAAACGGGAAAAGTATACAGAAAATATAATTTAAATAACTAAGAAAACGAGGATCATTTTTCTTTAGCCATAAGAATAAACAAACTGAAAAGACAAAGTCAGATATTTTGGTAAGGCTCTCCAACAATCCCACCTCAGTGCTAAGTAAAAAAGGAAGAAAAACCTTTTGAAGTGAACATCAACAAAGCAGAAGAAGCACTGAAACAAGCAAAAACCAAACCAGAATAAATAAAATAAACAAGTTAAATTGGGCAAGAATTTTCCCCCTAGTGATTAATTTAGCTGGTCTACAGACCGGATTTTTATTAATTCAGTCAAATATTCAGGGTTTAAAATGCAAAAAGAATATTACGTGATTCTGTTTATATTCAGTTATCGCTAATTGGGTTTACAAGAATATTCCCAATATTTTTAAATTTTGAAAGGTTATGGTGAAACTAAGAAAAGCAAAACGGATTTCCACCTAGTCACTTTTTTGGGAGGTATCCCCTTCCTCATTTTGTTTTTGTACAGCTGTAGCTACTTGTAAATTTATGGTCATTATATCTCTGAATGTATAACCTTGTGATCTCAGGCCCCAGACAGAGGAGAAATATAGTGGGCCTGTTTCTCTGACGCTCAATCCTAATGAAATACAAAAAAATATGATGAAAATATAATACTTTATTAACCAAATTATGGAGACTACAGAGGTACTTTACCCCATCCCTCCCTAATGTGCAAATATATAGCTCAATTTTTTTTGCCAAACAAAAAACATCGATAAAAAACCGGTTAAACCAAATGAAACTGGATTCTGTTTGTATTAAGTTATCGCTAATTGAGTTTACAGGAATATTTCCAATATTTTTAAATTTTGAAAGGTTATGGTGAAACTAAGAAAAAAATGGATTTTCACCTAGTCACTTTTTCTGGGAGGTATCCCCTTTCTCATTTTATTTTTGTACAGCGGTAGATATTTGTGTAGATCTATTTATGGTCATTATATCCCTACTTTTATAAACTTGTGATTTCAGGCCCCAGACCGAGGAGAAGTGGATCTTAGAGTTATGAAAACATTCATGGATTTTTATACATACCTACTTGGCTTTGTTAATTTTCGTCTTTACCATAGTCTGAATCTTATATATCCTCCGAAGCTCGGCCTATCATATGGTAAGCTAATTATGGTGATACTATTATGGATGATTATCGTAGCATAATGACCAATAATTTAATTGTTTATGTTTATTATGTTTACGTCCTGGAATGATCGGATTTTAAATATTGGATTTTATGAACTTCTAGCACCACTCCTTCCGAGGCCAAAGCTGGGCACCCTCCTCCGCCTCCCCTATATTCCAACTTTTATTTGGTACTCCTATCGCTTTAGTTCCTAATATGTTTAAGTATTCTCTCATCACTTCTCTCCACCCCTCTCCATTTGGAGAAATTCTGCTTTTGTTTGATATCATTTGGATTGCCAATGACAGGCAAGGATGGTGAAATGTCTACATTTTTTATAGGAAAAGAATGATAGACCCATAGGTGTCGGGTCTGTTTCCTTTGCCATCAAGGACTGCCAAAAAAGTTACTAAAAATATCTTATTGATAGTTTTCTAAAACGAAGTTTTTGTTGAAAAAATCTATTTTTTCAAAAAATAAGAAAAAAAAACCGTGAAGATTTGGCCCTGGTGGTCATTCTCGCCACTCCAACTTAGTGAAAAACAATGGGACATTCTCCAGTACTTTTTCTCAAGGGGATTGCTCCAACGGCATTTTCTGATTCCTTTTCTTTTCAAGTCTCTTTTCATTGAGACTCCAAATTCACTATTTATTGCCCAGAAACTAGTAGCAGCCTTGTGGAATTAGATTTTTTTTTTTAACAGTCAGATGTTTACGCGTTTTAACACTGAAAAAGTTGATTATTTTGCTGCTGAACTCTAGACTTTCTAGAAACTAGAGATCTTTTTAAAGAATGTTCAAAAATCAGGATTTTTTAGGAAAAGGGCACAAAACTAGCCATGTTTACACGCTCGAGTAATTACTATAGCAAGAAAAAATAAGTGTACTTGACTGTGTGTCAGTTTTGCTGAACTAACTAGAACCTAGTCTGAACTGACAGTATGTTTTACCTTATAGTGTAGGTTATCCAATATATGGTTGACTATTGAATTTTTTTAGGATTGTAATTTTATTAGAAGTTTGTACATTTTTATTTAAGAATAAAACACGAAATCATTCATATGACTGTCACGGCTGGCTTGAAAGACCCATTCGATTATATTTTTTTAAGTGAGTCTTTGAATGTTTTGTCTCCCATAAAAGGCAGCTTGAACTTCACATTTCAGGACTTGGATTATTATCGATGGTTAGTGCAACACCTATGCACAAGGGCTCCCTGCAAAAATATCCAACAGTGTCAAATTGGAGCTCCGAGACGGCCAATTGACATCGATATTTCGCCTGATTACTCGCTCTCCTAAAGCAGTGCATAAAAGAACGATGGCTACTTTGGTCTTGTGGTAATTAGCTCCATTCTATTAAAATCAAACGTCATCCATGTCAGACTCGTCAATTTTCGGAAACAAAGGTTCCTTTAGGCTGTATGGTGCCGTCCCCTATTGATGGTGCCGGGGGTTCGTTACTCATTTTCGAAGATGAATAGCCTGACGATGTCACAGGACAAAAAGACGCAGCAGGCAGTTACTCATTGTAGATATATAGTGGCTGTCCAATCCCAAAATAGTATATCTGTATTTTTTAAGATTTTACAGGAGAGCCTTGACATTTTTTATTTTGGTGACAATTGAATGCTTGACTTACCACGCTTGGAAAAAAGTGGAAATGAATACCACTTTTTGATGAGTTCTTCATGCTGATATTCGCAGGATTTTTTTTTTTTTTTGTAAAATGCGCTTTGAGAGTTTTCATGCAGATAAACTGTTTTTCACCATAAAAAACAAAGATGTAAACTTTGGCCAGCCCATTTTCTTCAGAACCTAGTTTACTTAAAACATATAATAGACTGAGATATCAATTACTTTAATAAGGTCTGAACTCAAATAACACTCGAGCATTTTCAGCCGAAACTGTTTAAAAAAACTGTTCTTAAAAACTCTGTCAAAGGTATACATTAATGACAGTGATGGCACAGGTGATGAATATATTGAAAGTTCTTGAACGTTGATTGGTCTTTCAGATACACTGTTGTGTTCGTCCTGTGGTGGCGCAGTGGGTTTGACCTTAGCTTGGCAATACGGGACCCAGAGATCGAATCATGCTGCAGCAATGCACTGCAGAGTCGACGCAGGGACCTTAGTAGTCAAGAAGCGTCGTTAATTTGATACACTGTTGTGGTCTAGTGATTGTTTTGAGCCTTTTGATTGTTTAATCTGGTACACAGTTTTTAATTCGGATATTCAGGTCGAACAGCAGATACAATGTAAAAATTGAACTGCCAATCTGCACAACCATAGGAGATACAGCAATTCATATAAATAAATGCCAATTTATTTATAAACTGTTACGGGATTAGAGAACTGATAGGCTGGTCAGTAGTTATTTTGGGGTTCCCTGAACTCCGAATGTGACAGTTTCACTTGTTTACGTAGCCTCCGAGATTGAAATGAGTTCTATTGGAATATTCAATTTTTTGATGAAAATGCTCCTTGTAAATGTCGTCATTCATCGCCACGTGATTCATAAATGTCAAACATAAAACTAGATTCCTGTCAATTCATGAACGTTATTAATCTTTTAAAATCAAAATAGTTGGTAGTTCATATTCCATATGTTAGATGCCCTCCCCCTATCTCTTTTTTTTTTGGCCTGTTTTTGGATGTTTTTCATTCGTCTATATTAGGCCCTTCATACACCAACAAAAGGAGTTTCATTGAAACTTACTTGTAGAATCAGATTATGTGTTGCTTTGTGACAGTTTTAATGATGAAGAGTACACTTGTGAGAGCGTAGGCTCACCTCTGAACATATTTAATCTTCTCTCTGATTTTTTTTGTTGCTTGGCTCTTGTTTTTATGAAAACAAGTGTATTTTTATTAATACTATCCTCTTTTTTACGTCTTAGAAACGGAAAGCAGCAAAAGTGAAAGAACCGCTTTAGACCTTGAGAATGAAACAATTGCATCATTGAGTCAACCATTGGCTAAAACACCAGGTGCTCATTCTTCAGAAGAAGAAGAAATTGCTATGGATGATTTCAAATTGGTAAGTCCCATAATTTTCCTAACTTGGTCGTTCAAAATCTAAATATATTACATATACTTTGTTTGGCTCCTACTTTGATCTGCGATATATTTGTATTGGTTCTGCTAAACGATATAGCGCCCTGGGCGTGAACGGTCATTGTTCATGCAGGTGGTCAAGGATCTGAAGCCCAATTCCTATTTTATTCTGATATTTCCTTTTTTAAGGAGTTTTTGAATTTTACAATTCCAGCAAAAAGACCTCATTCTATATATAAAAAAAATTGATAAAGGGGTAAGAGCTGTAACCTGCTCCCCTAGACATCTGGAAGATTCTTTTTTTCAGCCTTGATTGGCTATAATGGAAACACGGATGAACCTTAAGCTTTTTATACAAAAAAAACAAGTTTTTTTTAAATGAAAGTAAGGAGCGACATTAAAACTTAAAACGAATAGAAATTACTCCGTATATGAAAGGGGCTTTTCCTCCTGAACGCCCCGCTGTTTACGCTAAAGTTTGATTCTTTCTCTTAACTCTACATTTTTAAAACAGTAAAAAACTTTAGTGTAAAGAGCGGGGTGTTGAGGAGGAAAAGCCCCTTTCATATACGGAGTCATTTCTGTTCGTTTTAAGTTTTAATGTCGCTCCTTACTTTCATTTAAAAAAACTTGTTTTTTTTTGTTTAATTTCTGGACGTTTTTGAATTAATGCATGTTTTGATCTTGGCTCTCCGCACATACATAATTAAAACGAAATTTGCATATTAATTTTTTGGGGCTAAATGGCTTTTTCATAATTTTAATCGGAAGATTTTGAGAAAAAAGGAGCAAGGGAGGAGGCCTAGTTGCCCTCCAATTCTTTGATTGCTTAAAAAGGCAACTACAACTTACAATTTTTTACGAACGTTTTCATAGTAAAAAATATACGTAACTTACGAATTAAATCACGTAGCGAACTTCTATTCTATTGTGCATATGAGGGGCTCACCCCTCGTCGATACCTCACTCTTTACATTAAAGCTTAAATTTTGTCTCAATTCCTTAAGAATGACCCCTGAATCACAAAAGCCGTAGGATAAATAGTTGAAATTACTAAAAATACTTTGGCATAAAAAGCAATGTATTACAAAGAGGTAAACCCCCCATATGCGTAATAATTTCTGTTCGTTTTAAGTTTTAATGCTGCTTCTTACTTTCAGTAGAAAAAAACTTTTCGTATTTATTTTTTCATTGTTTTTTTAAATAATGCTAGAAAACCCTGCGCCCCCTCCATTGAAAGTCTCTTTCCCCATGAGAAGTTCCTCCATGGAAAGATCCTCCCCTGTAACCCTCCCCCTCAACTCTTCTCCCCAAACCAAAAAAAATCCCCCTGAAAACGTCTGTACACTTCCCAGTAATATGTAAACACAGGTCAAAGTTTGTAACTTGCAGCTCCTCCCACGGGGACTGCGGGGAGTAAGTCGTCCCCAAAGACATAGTTCTTAGGTTTTTCGACTATGGTGAATAAAATGGCTATCTCAGAATTTTGATCCGGTGACTTTGGGGAAAAAATGAGCATGGGAGGGGGCCTAGGTGCCCTCCAATTTTTTGGGTCACTTAAAAAGGGCACTAGAACTTTTAATTTCCGTTAGAATGAGCCCTTTCGCAACATTCTAGGACCACTGAGTCGATACGATCACCCCTGGGGAAAAAACAAAAAAAAAACAAAAAAAAAACAAATAAACACGCATCCGTGATTTGTCTTCTGGCAAAAAAAAAAAAAAATGCGGAATTCCACATTTTTGTAGATAGGGGCTTGAAACTTCTACAGTAAGATTCTCTGATCCGCTGAATCTGATGGTGTTATTTTCGTTAAGATCGTATGACTTTTAGGGGGTGTTTCCTCCTATTTTCTAAAATGAGGCAAATTTTTTCAGGCTCGTAAGTTTTGATGGGTAAGACTAATCTTGATGAAACTTATATAATTTAAAATCAGCATTAAAATGCCATTCTTTTGATGTAACTATTGGTATCAAAATTCCATTTTTTATAGTTTCAGTTACTATTGAGCCGGGTCGCTCCTTACTACAGTTCGTTACCACGAACTGTTTGACAAAAGCAATGGACGGTCGAGTTTACTTCCCTATATAACCACCGTGACCCTTGAGGCCCCGTGACCCCTGAGTCATATCTGTGAACAAGCTTTGTCAGGTTCTGTCCTCATCAATAACCTTCATCATCAATAGCCAATCGGATTCTAGATCGATCATTGTCTCCGCCCACTTAAGAAAGCTCAAAGAATATTAAGTTAGAGTTTTGCGCAAGTTTACCGAGTGACGTCCTCTTCTGTTTGAGTTCTCTATTAAACAGTCTATAAGCCTACATGGTTAAGAATTGAGCAAACTAATTCAGTGCAGTGCCTGTTGCTAGTAAAATATTAGCTAAGAAAACAAAATCTTTGACACGCGATTTGACAACTCCTAGTGTAAACATTTCTAAGGAAGATGTTGTCAGAAGTTTATTCAAGCTTTGTCCTCATAAAATATCACCGTTAATGATTTGAAGTGAGTTCTGATGGTTTCGAACGGCATAGGACCATAAAGGTGTACTGCTTGTAGATTTTACGCAAGAAGGACCAACAATCAACGTAGATCGGTATTGTGAAACTTTGAGGCGCCTAAAGAAAGCTATTTAAAACAGAAGAAGAGGTATGTAGACCTCCAAAGTTATTCGATTTCATGACAATATCCATCCTCACTGTGCTCGTGTAACACAGCAGCTCTTCGACCAATTTCAATGCGGCATTACCCACAATATGGTACCATTGTTTGGAGGGACTCTTATCTTCTTACTGATTTGGAAATGTTGCTTTGGGGAGGGGGGTGTAGCACTCCCAAATTGACTAAAATCATTATGGACGATATATATATATATATATGTTACTGTGATAGTTCAAGAATGGTGAATATCAACTTTCACCGGTAAATATCAACAATTGCCAAATATGTTAGTGAAAGATTAAATATTTCATTACATTCTTGTGCATTTGAACCCTCACCGGGGTGAATGTCGACAATCACAGATATGCTCTGGTGAATGTCTAAAAGAGAAGAAAAAAACCCAATTCTTATATCTAACTGAGAGACAAGATAGGAAAAAACCCCAAATCCTTAATCTCTGCTTGGCTTCAGTCAGCTTTGTCGGTTTCATGCAAAGTTTTGATGGTAACAGCAACGTTTTGTTAATTTTGTTTCTGATACCCTGATTTATATAGAATGGCTACTGCCGTGAATCATGATTTTTTTTTTTTTTTTTTTTTTTTTTTTTTTTTTTTTTTTTTTTTTTTTTTTTTTTAGAGAGAGAGAAGTTAAGTGCATTATTGCGGGTAAATGAGAAGACAATTGTTTAATTTTCTCAAGAAATAAAATACTTTCTGAAGTTGTTTCTGCTAAAATAAAGTGCAAGACATTTTTGGATTACAGACGATTAAAATCTTTGGCGTAATAAATATTGCTATCAAATTTGTTAATCGTTTTGATGTTATAATATTGCAATCAGGTAATGATAAATAATTCAGTACTAAAGTCATATTCGAAATTTGTGCTATGTTAAGTATTTACTATTATTATTTTGTTTTCTCATTATAATTGTACTGTGTGTTCTATGTTGTGAGCCCTTCCTCACAGAAAGAGCGGCGAAAATTTTATCGCGACTGAACTGCAGAAAAGAAAATATAAATCAAACAGTTCGTGGTAACGAACTGTAGTGAGGAGCGACCCGGCTCAATAGTAACCAAATTTCTAAAAAATTGAATTTTGATATCAATAGCTACATCAAAAGAATCGCATTTTAATGCTGATTTTAAATATATAAGTTTCATCAAGTTTAGTCTTACCTATCAAAAGTTACGAGCCTGAGAAAATTTGCCTTATTTAAGAAAATAGGGGGAACATCCCCTAAAAGTCGTAAAATCTTAACGAAAATGACACCATCAGATTTAGCGTATAAGAGAGTCCTACTGCAGAAGTTTCAAGCTCCTATCTACAAAAATGTGGAATTTTGTATTTTTTGCCAGAAGACAAATCACGGGTGCGTGTTTATTTATTTTTTTTATTTTTATTTTTTTTTTCCAGGGGTCACCGTATTGACCAAGTGGTCCTAGAATGTCGCAAGAGGGCTCATTCTAACGGAAATGAAAAGTTCTAGTGCCCTTTTTTAAGTGACCAAAAAAATTGGAGGGCATCTAGGCCCCCTCCCACACTCATTTTTTCCTAAAGTCAACGGATCAGAATTTTGAGATAGCCATTTTGTTCAACATTGTCGAAAACCATAAAAACTATGTCTTTGGGATGACTTACTTCCCCATAGTCCCTGGGGGAGGGGCTACAAGTTACAAAATTTGACCAGTGGTTACATATAGTAATGGTTATTGGGAATTGTGTAGGCGTTTTCAGTAGGATTTTTTGGTTGGGGGGAGGGGTTGAGAATAGGGGATAGGCTAGGGGAGTTTTCCATCGAGGAATTTGTCAAGGTAGAAGAAAATTTCCATGAAGGGAGCGCAGGATTTACTAGCATTATTTAAAAAAAAAAGCAATGAAAAAAGAAATATGAAAAAGTTTTTCAGCTGGAAGTAAAGAGCAGCATTAAAACTTAAAACGAACAGAAATTATTACCCATATGAGGGGCTCACCTCCTCCTAATACCCCGCTCTTTACGCTAAAGTATTTTTAGTAATTTCAACTATTTATTTTACGGCTTTGGTGATTCAGGGGTCATTCTTAAAGAATTGGGACAAAATCTAAGCTTTAGTGTAAAGAGCGAGGTACTGACGAGGGGGCGAACCCCCTCATATATGTAATAAAAACATGAGAATACAAAACTTCTTTGGTCATCGTATCGACCAAGTAGTCCTAGAATGTCGCAAGAGGGCTCATTCTAACGGAAATGAAAAGTTCTAGTGCCCTTTTTAAGTGACCAAAAAATTGGAGGGCATCTAGGCCCCCTCCCACGCTCATTTTTTTCCCAAAGTCAACGGATCAAAATTTTGAGATAGCCATTTTGTTCAGCATAGTCGAAAACCATAATAACTATGTCTTTGGAGATGACTTACTCCCCCACAATCCCTTGGGGAGGGGCTGCAAGTTACAAACTTTGACCAGTGTTTACATATAGTAATGGTTATTGGGAAGTGTACAGACGTTTTCAGGGGGATTTTATTTTGTTTGGGGGTGGGGCTGAGGAGAGGGGGCTATGTTGGAGGATCTTTCCTTGGAGGAATCTGTCATGGGGGAAGAAAAATTCAATGAAAAGGGCGCAGGATTCTCTAGCATTACTATAAGAAAACAATGAAAAATAAACATGAAAACGTTTTTTCAAATGAAAGGAAGAAGTAGCATTGAAACTTAAAACGAACAGAGATTATTACGCATATGAGGGGTTCTAAAAATACTTTAGCATAAAGAGCGAGGTATTTAGGAGGAGATAAATACCTTGCTCTTTATGCTAAAGTATTTTTAGTAATTTCAACTATTTATTCTACGGCCTTTCTGATTCAGGGGTCATTCTTAAAGAAATGGGACAAAACTTACGATTTAGTGTAAAGAAGGAGGTATTAACGAGGGTACAAACCCCCTCATATACATAATAAAAATTAAAGAATATAAAAGTTTGTTACGTAAGTTAATTCTAAAGTTACGTATATTTTTTGCTAATAAAAAAATTTGTTAAAATTAAAATTAATAGTTGCCTTTTTATGTAACCGAAAAATTGCATGGCAACTAGGCCTCCTTCCCCATCCCATATTTCTCAAAATCGTATGATCAAAACTAAGAGAAAGCCATTTAGCCAAAAAAGGAATTAATATGCAAATTTCATTTGAATAGTTTACTTGTGGAGAGTCAAAATCAAACATGCATTAATTCAAAAACGTTCAGAAATTACATAAAAAAAAACTAGTTTTTTTAACTGAAAGTAAGGAGCGACATTAAAACTTAAAACGAACAGAAATTACTCCGTATATGAAATGGATTGTCCCCTCCGCAATCCCTCGCTCTTTACGCTAAAGTTGGACTCTTTGCCACAATTCTGCTTTTTAAAACAATTAAAAGCTTTGCAAAACTCTCTTAATCCAGAAGCTGGCCGTAATATCCTTAACCCGTCTTAGGCGTTCCGTACCGAATTCCAGGGTTGTAGGCCAACAAAGAATCGAACTACATTGTTTGTAGAACTCATATATGCCGTGCAACAGGGGAAAATGTACCAAGCCAGTTGTATTGTATCGGATTAACGACGCTTCTTGACTGCTAAGGTCCCTGCATCGGCCCTGCAGTGCATTCCTGCAGCATGATTCGATCTCTGGGTCCCGTATTACCAAGCTAAGGTCAAACCCACTGGGCCACCACTGGACAAAATTAAAGCCAGTTGTTATTATAATACCGCATATTTGGATGGATAAAGAAAAAATAAAGGTGTCGGAAAAATAAGAGGGGGGAACTGCTAAAGTTTCCTCATGGGTTACACGAAATGCACGGGGGCCATAAACCAAGGCTCTCCTTATCTAACTCTACAATGTCTGGTTTAAATGAGGTAAATGAGTAGAGATAAAATTGTTGTTCTTTTTACTTCTATTCCGCAGATGGTTTCTGAATGGCATTCTAGGCAATAGAAGGTTTTATTGGGCTATTTTTGGGGAGGGGATTTAAAATTTACAATAGAATTAGAAGAGGATAATAAACTTCCTTTTCTGGATGTCCTTCTTTTAAAAAATGAAAATAGTCTGGATTTTAAGATTTACAGAAAACCTACTAACAATAACAGATTTTTGTCGTTTTTCTCCGGTCATGCTCGCCAAGCAAAATTGGTTTAATCATATCTTTAGCTGACCGCATTTTTAGAATTTGTTCTCAAAAATTCATTGAGGAGGAATTATTGTTGTTAAAAGAGATTTTAATAAGTAACCATTATCCGGGTTGGTTAATTGACCAGACTTTTTCGAAAAGAAGGAAAAAATTTCTAGAATGTTCTGACGATATTCTGGAAACAACAGAAAAGAAAGATATTTTTTGTTCTCTACCATATGTTCCAGGTTTGAGTGAAAAACTTAAAAGAATTTTACAAAATAATGGCTTAAAGGTAGCTTTAAGAGGTAGTAATACTTTGGCTAGTTTCTTAAATTCTGGAAAGGATCGGACTTCCGTAGAGCAACAAAGTGGGGTTTATAAAATCCCATGTTCTTGTGGAAGCTCTTATGTGGGACGCACTAACCAGAATTTAAAAACGAGATTGCTACAACATCATAATTCTATTTCATCGTCTTTAAAGCAAAATACCAAACCTGAAGATTTCACGTCGGCCCTCTCGGAGCATATCTTTAATTTTCCAAATCATTTTATTTTGTTTGAAAGTGTTTCTTTGATTTCTTAGGACCAAGGTTTAAAGCAAACTTTCAGAGAAACAATCGAAATTAAAAAATTCTATTCAAGAATATTTCCATAAACAGAGATAGACGTGAATTTGGATTGAACTCAATTTATGATCATTTACTGAGGTCAAATAAAGTAAATATCACCTCACCTAAGAGCTATGACCTCTGTCCACGCAATATGTCAGATAATTCTAATGAGCCGGAACTGAAAAGGTCCTGCCTCGGCTGTTGCATTGAAAAAAAATAAGAGCAATAAACTATATGTAATTAGTTTATTAGTTTATTGTTTATTTTTATTCATGTCTTTTGGTTTTACTGCTGATGATGAACACTGTATATGTATTCGAAATATCCAGTTAAATAATTTTATATCTATTCACTGTCAATAAAAAGGTATCATCCCTATTTTGAACTGTTTTACTTTCCTTATTATAGTGGGCTGTTTTGTCACTTGAAATAATTGAGTAGAACCTATCAAATTTGAAAAGAATTGGGTACATAAAGAAACAATTAAAAGCCATTGATTTCATCTTTAAAATTGTAATAAATAACACAGATACGGAAAGAAAACAGAATTTATTTCTACAAAACAAAGTCAGTTAGATTTTTGAACTTGTTTTAGTGTTATACAGTGTTTCATAGTTTATGGTTGACGAAGGCTGTTTTAAGTGCGGGATAAATATAAAAAAAAAGTTATGAAGTAAAATATTTTCAAATTTTACATTTTTTCATTATGAAAGATTATGCTGGAAAGTAATAATTGGAGTGAAAATAACTAAAGCTGTTTTAACTACGGGATAAATATAAAAGAAAATTACGAGATGAAGTAAAATGATTTTAAATTTTAGATTTTTTTATTTTCAGCGATTCTGCTGAAAAGTACTAATTCGAGTGAAAATAACTAAGGCTGTTTTAAGTACAGGATAAATATATAAAAAAAAAATTATGAAATGAAGTAAGATATTTAAAAAAAAAAAAATTTCATTTTCAACGATTCTGCTGAAAAGTACTAATTGGAGTGAAAATAGCTAAGGCAGTTTTAGTGTGGGATAAATATAAAAAAAAAAATATCAGATGAAGTATAATAGTTAAAATTTTAGATTTTTTTTCATTTTTGGGAATTCTGCTGAAAAGTACCAATTGGAGTGAAAATAACTCAGCCTGTTTTAAGTACGGGATAAATATAAAAGAAAATTATGAGATAAAGTAAAATATAAATTTTTTTTAGATTTTCTTTTTCATTTTCAGCAATTCTGCTGAAAAGTACCAATTGGAGTGAAAATAACTCAACCTGTTTTAAGTACTGGATAAATATAAAAGAAAATTATGAGATAAAGTAAAATATCTTTAAATTTTAGATTTTTTTTTCATTTTCAACGATTCTGCTCTAAAGTACTACTTGGAGTGAAAATAACTAAGGCTGTTTTAAGTGCGTAAATATAAATAAAAATTATCAGGTGAAGTAAAATATTTTTAGATTTTAGACTGTTTTTATTTCCAGCAATTCTGCTGAAAAGCACGAATTGGAGTGAAAGTAACTATAAAGCCGCACAAAAATCTCAGACTTGCCACAGATTGGACATCCCTGATCCATCCATCTACTTCACAGGGTATAATAGAATTTGCTCCATTATTTCTTTATTCTGCTGTTGTTCCGACAACAAAATAGGAGCCGGTACGTTTTGGTACGGCCACTACATGATCGAAAAATTATTTAAAACTTTACGTTGAATGCTGAAAGGAAGTCGCGAGAAAAGAGGCTTTTTTTAAGTGAGGAACTCTTAATTCCTTGTGTTGTTAGTGTTGTAAGTTGTATTAAAAAGGATATTGGGCCACAGTGGCTTGATAATTTTTAATTGTAGCCACAGACATACCATATATGTGGTTCGAACTACATGAGTTGTCTTGTATTCCTCTCTTAGTAAGTAGTTAGGCCCCTCTTTTTCATTTTTTTACTCAGTGGCTTAAATGAAGAAAAATACGAATAAAAATGTAATGAAGCTAATCACACGAGAGAGATAAAGCTACTAAATTTAAACCATGTGTTGAAAGATGATATTAGTGTTGTAAGTTGTTTTAAAAAAAGATGTTGGGCCACAGTGGCTTGATAATTTTTAATTGTGGCCACAGACAGACCATGCATCTGGTTCGAACTGCATAGGTTGTCTTGTATTCCTTTCTTAGTAAGTAGCTAGGCCCTTCTTTTTCATTTTTTTACTCAGTGGCTTAAATGAAGAAAAATACGAATAAAAATATAATGAAGCTAATCACACCAGAGAGATAAAGCTTCTAAATTTAAACCATGTGTTGAAAGTTTTATTAAAAAGGGATATTGGGCCATAGTGGCTTGATAATTTTTAGTTGTAGCCACAGACAGACCATAAATCGGGTTCGAACTACATGGGTTGTCTTGTATTCCTTTCTTAGTAAGTAGTTAGGCACCTCCTTTCATTTTTTCAGTCAGTGGCTTAAATGAATAAAAATATAATGAAGCTAATCACACGAGAGAGATAAAGCTACTAAATTTAAACCATGTGTTGAAAGTTTTATTAAAAAAGGACATTGGGCCACAGTGGCTGATAATTTTTAATTGTAGCCACAAATAGACCATAAATCTGGTTCGAACTACATGAGTTGTCTTGTATTCGTCTCTTAGTAAGTAGTTAGGCCCCTCTTTAATTTTTTCAGTCAGTGGCTTAAATGAAGAATAATACGAATAGAAATAATGTTGTAGTTGTATATTAGCTGTAACTTCGTTATTTTTTATTGCCTCATGCTGATCATTTTTCAGTTTGTAAAAATTATAGATTAAAATCAAAAGCAAAAATTGATTGAGAACATAAATAAAATTAACTAAAATAACTTCATCAAAACAACAAACCAAATACAAACTTCGCAAGGAAACTTCTTCCTCTTTTATGCATTCTAAAGAAATATGTTTGGAATGAAGAACTATTAATGGAACTTTAGTGCATGTCAGTCTGATGGAACTAGATTTTATTCTGATTGAACTCTGTAATTTTTTCTGAATCGAAATTCCCAATCAAACTATCGCTGACGAAGTTTAGCCATTATTGTGTATAGCTGGCAGATATTAATTTTGTAAGTCTGTCATTTACCTCTATTATTACATATCGTTCAACTCGAATTGTAGTTTTTGAGAAAGTAGTTAAAGAAAATGACTAAGTAACTAAAATAAATAAATAACTAAAGTGTATAAAATAACATAAAATGACTAATCATGCTTCAATAAAATAATTAATTCACTAAAATAAATAATTGTACTTCTTGAGAGAGTGAAATAAATTATTATTATTCTATTTTGAAATTTTTTTTGAGGTTATTTGTTTTGTTTAGACGGCTGAGTAAATGTTTGTTCTAGACCAAGGTTCAAAAATACAAAAAAAAAATAATAATTTCGTACTTTCTTTTATTTCTGAATTTATTTTTTGAATTCCTGATCATTTTACAGTTTGTAATAATCCTACCAGCAATTTTTCTCAATCGAAATTCCCAATCAAATTATCTTTGACGAAGTTTAGCCATTATTGTGCATAGCTGGCAGATACTAATTTTGTAGATCTGTCATGTACACCTATTATTACATATCTGTAATAGTACCTGTAATATATCTGTAATAATATTTACATATCTGTAAACATTTTTTGAGAAAATTATCGAATAAAATGGCTAAGTAACTAAAATAAATAAATAACTAAAGTGTATAAAATAACTAATCTGCTTCAATAAAGAGTGAAATAAATTACTATTCTTCAATTTTTTTTTGAATTAAGAATTTTAAACTTTTCTATTCTATGGGTTGGAAGGCCAGGAAAGGCAGTTACTTCTTTTTTTCTTGTCTATATTTAATCGTGTAATCTAAATTGCCTCATGAGCGACCGTGAATGTTCCAAAATCAATTGGTCTTATTTTTCCTATTCAGAATAAAATCTTCTTGATTTAATGTTGCTATCAAAAGAAATGAGACATTTTTTAGCGGTTCTCTGCTAAAATATTTTCGTTGACATGTGACTTAATTCAAGAATGGCCAGAAAAGGATTGAATTTGAGTTTTCTTGTGTAAAGGACAAAATGTTATGTAAATGATATTATGTTATGTGAATTAAACCCCCTTCATAATATTATTGGTCGTTACAGAATGGAGACACAGCAAAGCTTGAAGAAATGAAGAAAGAAATGGAACTGACAAAGCAACTTCAGCACTTATTCGACGGTTTGAAATTTTATGCAAATAGAGAAGTTCCAAGAGAGTCGCTTGTATTTATAATTCGTTCGTGCGGCGGCCAAGTTTCTTGGGACAAAAATATATATGAAGGTGCCACTTTTGATGAAAATGACGAAACTGTAACCCATCAAATTGTAGATAGACCTCTAGGAATGATTGGAAAACAATTTATGTCCAGGTAACCACTTAGCTCCTTTTTTTAATAGGGTCTTGGTTACCTGTTTGGGCTCAGCATAAGCACATGACCTTTGTTGCGAGGCCTTTGAGGCTGTTTAAACCTTTATCAAGAAAATCTCTTCACTAGTTGCTACCAGGGTTCTGGTGAGCATAAGTGTATATTGGAAACCAATATTAGTTAAAAAGTTAAAATGAATGCGCTGTTGATTGTTTATGAATCTAACAATCACTCAAATGTTGTTGCACAGTGTTTTTACAATAGTTTCTTCCCTAAGTTCGCCGTTTCGTCACCGATTATGAAAGCAGATTTTGAGCTTGTATAAACAAAACCGTTATTTCTCAGGGGGCTGTTCCCTTGCAGTAGTACCACTAGAGCTTTTATGTATAGATCAGGGTAATTATATTTTTTTGGCGATATAATTAAACGTGTTTCTTTTCAGACTAAAAAAGTACACAATTTGGTAGGAATATTATCCGGATTTTTCCAATTGGTAGAAAGAGGAACTAGTCCAGTTTCTGTCATAAGTAATTTGGTAGGAGGATGAAATTAGTTTTTCGTTTTGTTTTATACTGATAACGGGTAAGGTGTGAAAAGTATTAAATTAAAGAGTTTTTACTTTATTAGAGGATCGGTACCTTGTTACTGGGTGATGGAAGACGCATCTCTTGTGCTTTATACGCTCTTAATATGATACTTTTTTGGTTAGTGGAGTAAGCAGGATGTACGTTAAGGCGATACGATACCTTAAAAATCCTTTCGCGGGCCTCAGCATTGGCTGGCCATCTCCAGGACCAAGGATCTATTAGCAAATTCTCCCTGGGGACTTGCTGTCCTTGAAAGCTGTCAAGAATTTTTGGTTTAACTGAGAAATTTGACTGAAAATACGATAGAATTTTAGTTCCCTTTTGTTGGTGAGCTTTAATCAAAGCAGGATGCACTACAGGGAACTCCCAAAGTGGAAATATCAAATTCTGAGATCAGAGCACATTTTAAGCAATATAAATTGATTGCTGAAGATTTTGAATATTATAACTGCGATGAAGCAAATGACAGTATATATCTCTCAGTTTGATGCTATTAAGAACTTCCGCTAATGTCTGAAATTCTCAGTTTTAAATAAGACGGTGTTATGTTTACAAAGAAAAGTCTCTCGGGGTAAAAGAACAAAGTGACTGGGAAAGAGTGGCTAAATTCCCCCTGTTTTAGTAGAATTCCCTATTAAGTTCCATTTTAGCACAAAATTCACATTTTGGATTAATCATAGTGCATTTGACGCTAATTGGCGGTAACTTGAAATTCAGGGCTGAATTTGTTTAACTAAGTAGTTCTACTTACTCAAAATATTCTCGAAGATGGAGTCTGATGATACAAGCTGAATGGAGGATGTTATGACCCAAGAATGTACTAGAATTGGAATCATACACAGAGTTATTATTAAGCATAAGCGATTTTTGACGAGGGGAGTAGGGGAGGAGGGGGCCGAAATTTCGAATTTTCATGTCTCGTCAATTTTTAGGATAAAAAGTTGGGTCAGTCTTAAATAAAAAAGCTTTGTATCTTACTTCGAAATAGGCTTTCGTATATTTTTGAATATGGTTTGTTTTATTATTGTTCTATTTAAAGATAGCTTCAGAAACAGTAGTACCATTCTACCACAAAATAAACAACAACGAAAGATTAAATGGACTTGTTCTTTCTTGAAGCCAAGACCAGGCTCATAAATATATATATATATATATATATATATATATATATATATATATATATATATATATATATATATATATATATATATATATATATATATATATATATATATATATATATATATATATATGTGTGTGTGTGTGTGTGTATTGTTATAGCTCATGTTCTTTTCGTCCTTAAAGCTCTTCGGAATTTTGGCTAGATTAGGAGAATTATTGATATTTGTTTGTATTAAGGACTGGGATCAGACAATAAAGGCTAATCGCATAAAATTATAGCCGTGGATACTCTCCATAACCTTTTTTGACTGATGTGTTTTAAAAGAACAAATTTTTTCCTCACCAGACTATATCTTCCTTGATTGGGGATTGCAATTTGGGTATTAGAGTTATCGAGTCCTGGTGTAGCTGATAATTTTTGTTGTGAAAGTTTTATATAAACCATTAAGTCATAATCGTGCCGATTGGTTGGCACGCTAGACTTAGAATCCTTTGACCGTGGTGACAGGGGCTTGAGTCCTTGTGTCGCTGGTTATTTGGTTTGGAACGGGGGTAAGTGATGTGATTTTAAAAGCAGCCAGAGTTGACTCAGCTCTAAATGGGTACCTAGAGAAAAATAAGTAAGGTAAACCAGCAAGGTGTGCAAAAGCACAGGATGACCGGCCCCCAACCCCCTTTGTACTTCCTGGCTGAAGGGCCATGAAACGGAGATCAGCACTTTCGTCACGGACTGTAAAGTCCAGTGCCAAATTCTTTTTTTGTTGTCACTTGGTATGCTACAAATACTCCTCCCTGGTAAAAATCTTTCGATTCATTGCTATTTATTGCCTATCGAATATGCTTTCGATTTGTGCTCATTTTTTCTTAAAAAAGGCAAGTTTGTGCATTTGTTAACTGGATTTTCTCTCTTATCAGTCCTCCTCCTCCTTGCTTGGAATGCTTTCTAGAAATCATGATTTTTTTTTTTTTAATGTTTACTATTATTAGTTAGTAATAAATGGGTATTTGCTACTTAAATCGATTGATTTTCCTCTTATTATAAAATAAAAAAATACGTTGAAATATGTATTTTGAAAATTTATTGGGAAAAGGAATTCGAAGGACAGTAATAAAAAAAAGATTGCAATATTTCAAAGCTCTACTTTGGCTTCTAGAAATGTTGGCTATCCAAATTCGTTGTAAGCTGCATCAAAATTACAAACGAACTTAGATCTATAGCCGTAATTTTGCAGAAGAATTATAAATGAATATTCTTGCTTTAGTGGACAGCCGACACCCCTTCATTTCTTCCGCTTGGCTTGGCCTCATATAAATAAAACTCAATTAGTAATATTTTTTGTTTGCTACAAACAAAATAAATCGGTAATACATAATAACAAGAAACTGATAACATACAGACAAGGACACGCTAGACAGACAGACTATGAAATGAGAGACAAGGATATGCTAGACCTAGAGAGACAATATAGACAAGGAAAGGCTATTTCACGAGAGACAAATAATTCCGCAAAATAAATCCAACTGTTCTAAATATTCAGACGGTGTAAAGAACTAAATGATTTTGAGTCACAACACTGTCTCTCTTTTGTGGCAGATTATTTAACTTAATTGACCATAGGAAAGGAAGGAATACAGAAAAATCAGAAAACAAACACTTGCTCTTGCAAACAATGACAACATTAATAAATCGCAATTTAATACGAGATAAAAAAAATTCAAATTAAAAATAAATTAAGTAAATATTTTAAATGTGTTTTTTTTTTTGTGTTGCTTAAGACTTGAAAATGAGAATTTAACTTGCAAGATTGAGATTAAAATCTTATCTTAAAATGGGCATGAGAAGCTACGGAGGAGTTGACCGAAAACGTTTTTCTCGTTGTGACGTTCAAAACGCTTCTCGAGCTTTTCCTTTACTTTAAAGTTGTTCCTCTCGTGCTGATTGGTGCATGAGGTGACAACTCATACCTCTGACGCCACTCTGAAGATCTCCTGAGTATAACTCATCAAAAGACGTTCTACTCTCTAGTATCCTTTTTAATGCATTACTAGAGTGTCACCTCATACTGTCCATGGCTATAGAGAAATTAGGGGGAGGTGATGATTTAAGCATTATATGCTATTAGAATGTTGGCTACTTAAAACTTTGGAGCTTATATTTCAGGGAAAGAAACAAAGCTAATGTTGTATCATACTTGGAATTCCCTGGTATTAACAATACCAGTTATTACCATCATTAACATAATGACTATTAACATCAATGGTTTCGTGCTTGGAGAGGAACTCAAAACTCAATGAAAATTTCTCTTCAATAAACCCGTCCCATAATCAGGAATGATTTAAAGAACAATTTACAAAAATGGTTAGAATATGGTTAGAAAATTATAATTTTCCACGAAAATTATCAAGTCAGTAATGAGAATTTTAGCTTTATTCTTAGTTCTGCTCTGATGCTCGCATTTTTATCTCTAAGGAAAAGAAATTCATTACAGCATCAAGCCCTTATCATGAATGGTGATTGAGCATTACAATATAAAGTCTAAAATTATTAAAATATAAAGTCAGTAAAAATATTATCAATACATTTCTTGATATTTATTGCTGATTCTTACGCGATTTCTTACAGAACGTATTTGATACTTTAAGATCAATTCAATTTAATAGATATAACTACACCACATATTTAGTATTACATAATAATAGTAAATTTAGTACATAGCAAAGATTAGCAACAAAGGCTAAACTACATACAAATATTAATTCAAGCTTTGCTTTGAACGAATCAGCTTTTATTTGGGGCTAGGTTGTTACAGTTTATATTTTTTTTTGCTATAAAAATCCAGCATAAATAATAAATATAATTTTTTTAAACTTTTATTCAAAATAGAGAAAAAAGTAGAAAATAATGTTTTCCTCGGGAATCATGAATTTAAGTGAAAACGGGAGGCTCAAAACGGATTAAGCTTTGCATAACATAGATATCAAATTGGCTTAAGAAATATATACAGAAAGTAAAAAAAAGGTTAGTGAACTCACGGAAATGAGTTTTTAATATAATAACGTAATTACATTGACTATTTATATCATACATTAAGACAAAATTCAGAAAAAAAACTGTACACAAGCAAGAACAATGTTTCCAACATTGACCAATGCTGTTGAAATTGAGAGTTTACACATTGGATTTAAAAATAAAGTGGGTGACAATTTTTTTTTTTCAGATATTATATTCAGCCGCAGTGGGTTTTTGACTGTGTCAATTATCGTCAGTTACTACCTGTTGAAGACTATTTCCCTGGGGCCACGTTGCCACCACATATTTCACCGTTTGTTGTAGAACGTTTGGGTGAATATGTCCCACCAGAAATGGAGACACTGAAGGCAGCAAAAGCTGGGGAAACAGTTCGTCTCACTGGTAATTTATGTTTTCCTTTGGCTGAAACTATAAATTATATGTGAACCCAGCGGACAGGGTGCAGAGAGACTCATTCCGTCTCAATGACATCCCCCCAAGGAGATTATTAGGGATTTTTCTTAGACAGTTTTCTAATACAATTTACATTGATTTTAATCCATTACCGAAAAAAAAGCGGGAATTTGAACTAAGAAGTATTTTTTTGAAGAGCAATAATTGTGGAATATTGTTTGTTGTCCACACCGAACGTGATGGGTGACCCCTTATGGTGCCAGACCCAAAGATGCCACAAAAATGCCACATTACCAACCTCAGGTTTAGCTTTATCAGTTATTTTGGGTTAATAGATTAGTTATTTTAGATTCTGCAAATTCTTTTTATTTCTTCCACGTTGGACGAAAACGGGGTTCTTATGAAAAAAAAAATTATGTTCTTGTTACTATACTTAAACTTATACTGCACAGTAAGCTCTCAAAAACAGCTTGTGTCCGTATTTATCTGCATCATCACATAATAAGATCATTTTGAATGTGTTTTTTTTTTCTTTTTTTTTCTCTCTTACCCTCCCCTTTTATGTTTGTTCTTCTCTTGTTTGATATTTTACATTTCTGTTTCTTATTTGTTACTCTATAAATGTTTTCTCTGTGTTTCCTATTTCGCTTTGCATTGGTATTTTTGTGTGTCTTTTGTTTGAAACCAAAACTTTTATAGATTGACTGTAAATACGTTCCTTCGTAATAAGTTGGTTCAAAGATTGAACAGGCTTTTCAATATTGACCTGCCTGGTTGTTGTTGATTCACGACATAAAAAATTAAGGAACACAATTAAGTGGCTGTTTTGACTATTGGTTTTGAGTAGGAAACTGAACAGGATTTTTTATATTGATCTGCCGAGTCATTGTTAATTAACAAAATTTAGGATTTTTTAAGACTGAAGAATAGGCATATGCAGTGTCTCTGTTTATGGCTAAAATAATAAACGGTAAAAAAAATACCAACTAAAAAACTGAACAGGAATAGGGGAAAAAAAGAAGAAAATCTATTCCCGAAATCCCTTTTTTTTCATGAAACGTGGATACGCGTTTTTACTTAAAAAGGAGTTATTGTTTTTAAAGATGTTTACGTTTTCCTCAGGCTTTTGAGACTAACGTGAACAATTATTAATATAGATTTATAGAAAAAACGTCAAATACTTGACAAGACCATACAAATTAATAATGTTGCTTAAAAATATCCGAAGTTTAAGTGACTTTGCAGTCATTTGCAAGCACTGACTGGACTAAGGAGATACTCATTAATACTAAATGCACTCTCACTAGGTATTGAAGCTGTAATCACTGAGAGATGCGTGCATACATTGTCACTTAACTCCGCAATCACTTAATCATCCGAGTAAGTGTAATCGTAGTCGCTCAAAAATTGTAATTGGTCAGAATAATCTTTTCCTGAGATCTGTGTTTTGCTCAAGTAGGCGGGAAATCTCTCCTCATATGCTTTGAGACTATTTTTGCCTCGCTGGGAATGCCCATATTATTAGTGAATGCCATATGTTATGCCCATATATTAGTCTCGATTAGGAGTCTTTGATAATCTGTTTTGGCTTGCCTTTGCATTGGCAGGAGCTAGGTCAATATGGAAAGATGTGAGGCTCAATTGGATTTTGGCGAGCTCTTCTGTACTTCTCTGCTCGGAAATGAATTGCTAAGGAAGTGAGGAGAACTGAATCTCGGTTATTTTTGTTTATTTTTTCATAAATTTCAGGATTCAAAAAGATTTTGGATCCCAAAAAGATTGCCGTCGGCTAGGAGACGAAAATGTCTCCTAAGCCGAACAGCATTCCTTTTAGGGAATTAAGAAATTGATTCAGTTAAACACTAGTATCTGGAGTCTGATAAAACAACTTCAATCTCTTAAATCATCAGCACAACCTTGCTTGTCGAAATTTAAATGTACTTACTAACAGCTATTGCTTGTTTCAATGGGCTATGGTTCTAATCACAGTTTTTACAATAAGCTACTTATTGCTTTGAAGTCCAAACCTCTGAAATAGGTATTACGAAGGTTTTGGTTGAAGAAAGTGACACAGTGGCTCTTTTCACATTTCCATCAAGTGTTGCTCCCTCATACATACATATTCTTTGGGATGAATGGAAAAGATTATAAGTCTTACATATTGCTTCAAAATGATAATGAAACTTGGAAGATACATTTAGAACGCTAACCAGCTTAAGTATTTTTACCAGTGCTGCCTCCGGGGTCAATATTTGACTCTCTTTGTCTAGGAAAAGTATGGAAAAGTAACATGGCTGTTAAGGTCTGGATCATGTATTTTTGGGTCACCATTATTACTCTAATCGATGAACCCGGTTTCTTTGATGTTATCATCTCTTGTAATCAGGTCCGGGAAGCTTAAGGGCATTAGTCATACCGACGATATGGGTAGTACCGTCGTCAATTGGAGGCTGCTGCTCAATTTCACTGCAGAGTGTGACACTAAATACTTAGTAAAACGTTTGATAAAATGATGGAATTGATTATTATGATATATCTGCACAGCGTTGGATTTAGGATCGAATAGTATGTATTTAACCTATTTAAACTTGCAAAAATAAGACCCCTTCAAGGGTCCCTTTAATTTTAGGATCAATTTTGACGGTGTCAGGTTTTGCATCTGAATATGTGGAGACACTGCATATCACCATTGGGGAAGCATCGCAAATAAAAGTCGCCAGTCTGAGCTACGATGCTTGGCACAATCGAAACACTAAACAGGAGGTAAAACCAGTTGGAGAAAAATTACAATGGCAAAAGTGATAATAGAAAGACGAAAAAGAAGCAGAAATTTTACTGAAATTACTGAACGGCTATTTGATTTTTGGTTGTTGTTTTTTTTTTGTTTTGTTTTTTTTCCAAAAGAATTGAACAGAAAACGGTAGGAGTAAAAATAGAAATAGGCTGATCCTTATTTAGTAGGGTTAATAGGGTTGTAAAAGGTTAAGAAAATGAAGCAATCAACTAGGTCACTTAGCAGGCAGCTAAGTCGCTATAGCTAGACTGGTCACTCGTACATGGAAAACCGTAGTTTGTTCCTATTAATTTATTTGCTCGGTCAGCAATTCTTTGTGTTTTGGCGTTTTGCTTTACAAAACACTTTTTCTTCTATTTTCTAGTTCCTGGAGCGAAAAAATCCGAGGATGAAAGTGATGTTGAAGATACAGAGATGGAAGACGAAGAAGTTGAAGAGCATGAAAGCGATGTTGACATTTCTGAGGAGGAGGCTTCAAAGGTTATTTTAGTTTCGTCTCTCGCTCTTTCTTTTCTCTTTTACAATGTGGTGTAATGCTAGTCAAGGTCTTTTATGTAGGAAAACAGGCTTGAACATCTACTTCCTCAAGACTGTGAAATCATTTACAAATAAATCCCGCTAAAGAGACTGTTGTCATGTCACTTTCAAAAATGTTTGGCACTAGCTAGTGTTGTAGAATTACCGTAAAATAAAAGCTCTGTTAGTAAAATTGGTAAAATAAGGTACTCCCTTGGAAATAGAGGATACAATTGGTGTTTTAGGATAGCCACAAGACCAGCTGAGCATTACTTTTTAAGCATCAATTTCAGCTTTTTGTGAGATATTTTAATGATTCTAATTTTCCTAGGCCTGAAAAAGGTAATGCCCCTTCATCTAGAGTATCGTCAATTTAATTAACCGTCTAGTTTATACCTTTGGTAATCTTGTGCGTTCCTTTTGGACAGTCCCTGATTTCGAACATCTCTTTCGTAAAAAAAAAAAAAAGATTCAAATTTACCAAAGTAAAATTATATTAACAATTTTTTTTTATGTTCATTTAAACCTAAGAAAGATTACCAGAAACAGTCTTGCATATTCAAATAGCCGCTTCAGTCGCATTTCCCATATTATGTGCATGCTATTTTTTATTTATTTATAAAAGCGCTGAATACAAGTAAAAAAGTGGTTTTAACACCGGTGACTTTGATTAACGTCGTTTGACACCTTAAAGTGTCACCTATCTCATCCTTTACAAGTTTTTATGGCACTTGGTATTTACCAAGGGACATATAGTGATTGCAAATTCTGTCGGTCTGTCTGTCCCGGTTTTGCTAGTTTGGGCACTTCCAGATAAGATGGAACGATGAAATTTAGCAGGCGTATCAGGAACCAAATACGGTTAATTTGGAATAATTAGAAAAAATGAGGTAGTTTTAACTTACGAATGAGTGATCGGGTCTTAGTGAAATTAGATATTTAGAAGGACCTCGTAACTCAGACCTCTTATTTTAAATCCCGACCGGATCCAGTGTCATTGGGAGGAGTTGGAGTGGGGAACCGGAAATCTTGGAAAACGCTTAGAGTGGAGAGATCGGGATGAAACTTGGTGGGGAAAATAAGAACATGTCCTAGATACGTTATTGACATAACCCTACCGGATCCGCTCTCTTTGTAAGAGTTGGGGTGCACCTAATTCGGTAATTCGGAAAAATTAGAAAAAATGTAGTATTTAAAAAAAGTAGTATTGTTAAAATTATTTTTAACTTACGAACCGGTGGTTGGATCTGAATGAAATTTAATATTTAGAAGGACCTCGTGTATCAGAGCTCTTATTTTAATGAATGACCAGATCCGGTTACATTGGAGGGAGTTGGACGAGAAAACGGGAAATCTTGGAAAACGCTTAAAGTGGAAAAATCGTGATGATACTTGGTGGGAAGAATAAGCACAAGTCCTAGATACGTGATTGGCATAGCCAGACCTGATTGCCTCTCTTTGGGGGAGTTGGAGGGGGGGGGGGTAGTTCGGAAATATTGGAAAAAATAATATATTTTTAACTTACGATCTGGTGATCAGATCTTAATGAAATTTGATATTTAGAAGGGCCTCGTGTCTCAGAGCTCTTATTTTAAATTCCGACTGGATTCGGTGACATTGGGGGGAGCTGGAGGGGGAAACCGGAAATCTTAGAAAACGTTTAGAATGTAGGGATCGGAATGAAACTTGGTGGGAAGAATAAGCACATGTCCTAGATACGTTATTGACATAACCGAACCGGATCCGCTCTCTTTGGGGGAGTTGGGGGGGATTTACTAGTTTTGGCACTTCCAGGCTCGGCTTGTTTGATCGAGCCTTCCTTCTGCTCTGTCAAGAGTTACTTCCAAAGATTAGTTCTCCTTCTTTTTTGAGCACATAAGACGGTTGGGTTGAAGTGTGGTCGGGTCTGACACCTGACTATACTTTTAATGAAAATTCAGTCAGTAGATAAGCTAAGTCAATCACTAGGTAGAGAATTCTTGTTCAATATAATTGGTGAATATTGCTTCATTTATTCTGGCTTGCCTTGTTTGATTAAGCCTTTCTTCTGCTCTGTTAAGAGTTACTCCGATAGATTAGTTTTCCTTCTTGTTTTTGGGCACTGGAGACGGTTGGGTTGAAGTGTGGTCAGGTCTGACTCCTGACCATACTTTTAATGAAAAAAAAAAACTAAGCAGAAAATTCTTGCCCAATCTAATTGGTGAATAGCCTTTCATTTATTTCGACTTGGTTTTGTCTTGCTTGATTCAGTCTTTCTTCTGCTCTGTTAGGGTTACTTCAGGAGGTTAGATTTCCTTCTTTTATTTTAGCACTGAAGACGGTTGGGCGGAAGCCCCTGACGAAACATCTGCTTCTGTCATTTTCGCTTTTTTCTGTCCATTGGCTGACATTTTCTCGGCTATTTTATTTTATAATGACAATGAATCCATAAGAGCAATATTTGTCCGAAGTTCATTGATCGTGCTAACGACACTAAAAAACATAAGTAATATCAGACCTTAGCTAAATTTTATCCTTAACTGACCTTCAGAATTTTACAGTTTCTTATAGATGCTGTGGCTATCGTCTGAATTTACAATTAAACTTAATTTTGTCTAATTTAATTTACTTTTACGATTTTAAACCTTTATAGGTTGCAAAAATGAAGGTTAAACCTGGACAAGTTGAAAGAGTTGATAAGGAAAAAGAGAAAGCACAAGAAGACAGAGAGCATAAGAGATTTGGTGAAATGCTAATGAAACGGAAGCATAAAAGGCTTTACAGAAATATCATGGAAACAAAGAGGAAACGGGCCAATGAGGCTAGATATTTATCTAGGAAAAGGGAACAAGCGGAAGAAGGAAAACCCAAAAAGAAGAAAAGAGTCCAATAAATTGTTTTGTAACCTCAAATAAATGGTATTATTCTAACTATTTTATCTATTGATTGGAAAAAGGATGCTTTACAATTTTTTTTTTTCGTGTTGCCAGGTACGTCAAAAGTGTTCTTCATGCTTTTAGTCCTTTATCTTGTTTGATCTGTAGATTTTTTCTAATTCTTGAAACTGTTTGACTGAACTAATAGATGGCTTGGAATAATTTCTCCTGGGACACAGTTCTAGTAGCTCCAGGGTTGTAGGGGGGACAATCTATATTTTCGGCGTTTCAGATAAAAATAAATAAAAAGCACATAAAACGATGGGTGCTGAAAGGACTGTAATTACTTGTCTTTAGTTCCGAAAAAAGCTATAGTTATTAGTTATATTAAAAAACTAGGAAAGTTTCCAAAAAGTATTTATGTTGAGGATAAATCCAAACATCGTCAAAAAAGAAACTAAACATTTATTAAGTGACAAATATCAGGCCTAGACAAATAAATTAATAGAATATTAAAATATGAAATAATGATAATAACGAAATCTGAATACATCTCAAGAATTTATCACACCGCGGATTAAATGGAAAAGGTTATGGATAGAGAATGTTTTCAGATTTGGGGTAAAAATTATAGATTTCAACCCTGGCTGTTTCCAGCAGCTCGCTAATTTTATGTCTCGAGACTAGTTCAGTATTAGTTTTTTACTTCTCCGTGTGTTTATTAAGTGACAACTGTGAGCAATTAGTGGACTGGAGTACATTGGCCACAATAAATTGTCACATTGGCCATTGTACATTGGCCACAATAAATTAGTGCACTGGAGTGCATTAGCCTAACGTGTACACATGGGTCCTTAAATATTATCGATAACAGCGTGTAAAGTGAACTAAGATCACCAAATTCGATCATAGTTGGAACATTTTCTAACAACGGTTAGACCGGAACATTTTCTAACGGTTACCGGTTCCCCCCCCCCCCACCGAAATTTTTGTCCAACTTGTAAAACGTAACAAAATGTCTATAAACAAGCTTTTGAATCGTTTTGTAGTTTTCTTTTTTTACTTCCCCCCCCCCTATCTCGAATAAAAATCCTGGATAAGTCTTTGGTCAGCCACGATCCGAAAATAAAAAAGAGAAATGAATTGAGTATACGTGTATAACGCAATGGCAGTCTACTACTGAAGATTAAACTAGCAAGAACAATAAAAAGAGGCGTTACACATGAGAATAGACGTAATATACGTATAAAACTGTATGTGACAAAAAATTGTCACAATAAGTTTGTGGACTGGAGTGCATTAGCTTAACGTGTACACATGGGTCCTTAAATATTATCTATAACAGCATGTAAAGTGAACTAAGTGAAAATCATTTGTTTTTTCGTTTTAATGCCAAAAAAAGGATATACTTGTCCAACAATTGTAGTTTGATCAAATCTCTCTTTGTTGAAGGTATCTAGTGCTTCAGAATTTGTATTCTCCTTGCAAAAATAAATTGCGCATACACCTCACTTTTTAGGATTGTTTTCAGGAAAATCATATCCATCAGAAATGCTGTTCCAAAAGGAATTATCGTTGTTTCTGTGTACTGTATTCCCCTCTGGTCAAGGTGACTTCGAATTTGGTTTTGAAGGTGGGTACAAAACAATTTTTCCCTGATCCTGAAAAGAGTTTTCGCTATTTTTTTTTCTCTTGCCAAAAATTCAATTTTTGGTCACTTTTTGAGGATGATGGAATACGGTTCACTGATAATATTTACTTTGGGACAATTAAGATTAAATTGCAATATTGCTTATGCAAAAGTTATAAATTAAGAAAAAAAAAAATCTTTAGTTTGCCTTCTTTACAATGACGTATGTTCTTTTAATTAACGTAAAACTATATTTATTTACAGTGAAACTCAGGTTTTGCTGGTTGATAGAGGGTGGATCACCTTAATCAACAGGTAGCCAACCTGATGTAGATACACTTGCTGAATCTACCTTACCTACAAATCTACCTACCTACATACCTATCTACCTACCTACAAATCAAAGCTTCTTGTGACATATCTTTTTCACGTGACTTTTTAGACGAATAAAAAAAATATATTAGGATATTTTATCGTAAATTGTGTTTCTCTCTTTTCCTCTTTTATTGTTATCGTTTTTATCTTCAGCATTTTCGTGTTCCTGCACGGCGCAAGGCTTTCAAGGATTTGCAGTCCGCCCAAGGGCGCCGATGCACGAAAATGAAGTGTAGGGGGGAAAGGAAATCATTTTTAAAATAGCTGTGGAAGTGTTGGCTTCAAGTGTGAACTGTGGAAGTGTGAGTTGTTTTCCTTCTATTTTGTTCTTTGTTATTTGTTTCTCGTTTTATTTTACTTAGTTTCCTTTCGGTTTTACGCATACTGTCGATTTTTGGAGAGTGAATGAGACGTGAAAGAGTGAAAATCACTCTTTAGGTTTCAGTGTCATTCGCTTGAAATTCCCGTATTTGGCAACTTCTTCAGAAGTGTATTTAACCCAAGGAACACGGTTGCCAATCTGCACACTTTTCGTTTGAAATGACCTCTTTTTTATTATAGAGGGGATGCACAAAACTCACTCTTTCTTTCCCTTGGTTTGCACTCTTTTTAGACATCCGCAGCTGGCAACTTTGATAGTTCGTTCAACTAATTTAACTTCCAGGTTAGTATTTCCACGGTCTTTTACCAACTTAGTATTATTTCAAATTGCTACGCAAGATCGAGGCTTGATCAAGATCAAGGCTAGAATTCGCAGCTGTCTTGTGTCAAAATAATTCCGCGATGCTTCTCTGCTTACTTGCATAAATTTTAATGCTTAAACTTAATGCTAACGCTTATATTCAAACATTTTCTGTTGACATTATTTTTCAACCCTTATCATTAAAATTGTATGTTAACGTCGCGAACCTGTCGCGAACCTGAAGTTTTATTTGATCTCTTTTTTTGAATGTCAAAATTTTTAAATTTAACGTCAATGTTAAGCTACGTTCTAGTATTGGTTTCAATTTGTATGCCTACAGCCACGATAAACTTTTCACTCAATGTCCCTAGCGATTGAAAATAATTCCTAACTCATAAGAGGTTGAGTTACCAAATCAATAAATTGATATAATGAAAACAACAGGTAAATCGGAAAAAAAAATCAATACCGGTTTCATAAACTAGTTGATGGGTGCACTACCTTTTGGTAAGAGAAAAAAAAACTAATGATTATGAGTAAAGAGGTTGGATTACGTGTATCATAAGGATGTGCTTAAATGGATCTGACAATGAAAACCAATGTTAGATCCTTAAGCGGAGTACTTCGTCCCCAGGAACTTTTGCAAGACCTCCAAATTTCTGGGTAATTATTACACAGACTTATGTTAGTTCTTTTTTGAGGATTGTCCCCCCCCTCCTGATAAAAATTTTGCGTGTGTGTCTGCCACTGCCTTGGTAAATGGTATAGATATTAAGGGATTTTCACTTTCTTGAATCTCTCAAATAGATCACACACATTATATGCTTTTTATGTTTTTATTGTATTTGATGTATTCTTCTAAAATTATTTCTTATATCTAAATAAAATATATATCTTAATATGTCTAAAATAATTGCATTCTCCTAAAATATTTGGTAAATAAATGATCATTTCAAAAAGACAAATTTAAATCTTAGCCCACCATCTCTGAATGGTTTGATAAAAAAAAATACAGCCACTTGTTCTACACTAAAATTTTAAATTTAAAAGATGAATTTTTGGCAATCATTAGATGGGTGCTAATGCACGAAAATACGGGGGGGGGGGGTAAATGAAAGCACCAAAAAGTACTTTCCAAAATCTAGGAATACCAATCCCTCTCCTGCTCTTTCTAGTTGTTTTCTGTCATTTTTTTTTCTTTCAATTTAATGCAACCTGCCTATTTTTTGCTGATATGACAAGATTTGGTTCGACTCAGAAAACCACGCGCCGTCGTTCCGTCGATAAACTATTTCTTGGGCGCTATGTTAGCAAGGTAGTGTAGGTCAAGGCACGTCCATTTCAATCATGGCGCATTTGTAAAAAATGGAAAAATCCTAACCTGCCGTCTCAATAGTTTCATCAAAAAATCTAGCCACTAGTTTCACATTAAAATTGAGAGATTTAAAAGATAAAATTGGCTTCTGAACGACTCATGAAGAGAACAAAGTATTCTTCTTAGGATTCTGGATATGAACTGCTGTGATTTTGAAATGCTGAGTATTACGGGACCATCATTCCACACCTGGTCGAATCTCATAAAAAATATCAATTTTTCAGAAGAAAGAAAAAAATAATTTAGAAAAAAATATGGCAAAAAGGGAAAATTATTTAATAAATACGTAGAATCAACAACAGGTTGAAAAGTATAGATCTATATATATAAAAATAAGTCGTCTGTTTGTGTGTGTGTCGAGTGACGTCATGTTTGTGTGTCAACTGACGTCATGTTTGTCGACTGACGTCATTATAAGTATTGAGCTGTATGCGTCATGAAGTTGTTTGTCGACTGACGTCATTTTTGTAAAATGTTTTTTATGTACTAATAACGACGTCATATGCAAACGCTCTTTTTACAAACAAACAAACATGCATACACACAACTCGTTTTTATATAGATAGATAGATACAATTCAAATTAACTGCGTAAAACTTGCGAATATACAACATTTCTTCGCTGTCCAATTGTCACTCCATATAAATAGATTGTCAGGTTTACCGACCCTTGAACATGCAACGTACAATTGTCCATGGGAAAAACAATCAGTATTAAGATCAATACCACATTTTTCTAATGATTGACCTTGAGCTTTGTTGATGGTGATTGCAAATGCTAATCGAATTGGGAATTGCAATCTTTTAAATTGAAAGGCAGATCCGTTGGAATCATGGGAATGCGAGGAATAAGAACAGCCTCACCCTCAAAAGGCCCTGTCAAGATTGTGGCCTCTATTACGTTTTCCATTGTTTTTTTTTTACGGCAAGTCGCGTGCCATTGCAAAGCTTTGGTGGGTTGATATTTCTTAACAGTATTATTGGTACGCCTATTTTTAGTTGTAGCACGTGTGGTGGAAACCCTGAAAGATCCACGGAATTTAAAAATTCAGATGGATAATTAACCGCCTCATTTGGTTCCAAAACTGTGTCGACTGACTTGTAAAGGACTGCCTGGTCTCGAATCTTGGTCAAAACAATATTGTTGATTTCGTGGACGTCTATATTTTTGGGTGCAAGAATCGCTCTTTCAGTTAGCCGTTTATTATTTTAATAATTGCTTAGAATATTCGGAAATACTTTTTCAATCAATTCATTTTTGGACGTCACTAAATTACAGAATTCAGCAGGTAGTTGTATACGTCCTGAAATTGAGTCTACTGGGAGCTTTCCGTTTCCAATTGCCAGTAATTGATCTGAAAATGTTTGACCAGAGTCATCATTTTGCAATCGGACACGCATGTTTGTAGCTAATTTTAATGTTTTTACGTGTGCCCATAAATTAGAATTTTTCAGGCAAGCATTCATTTCGTCTGCAGGGGTTGATTTAGGTATTATAGGTAATGTTTGCCAGAAATCTCACGCAAGCAATATTAATGTGCTGCCAAAGGGTTTCGAATTCCCTGGGAAATCTTTCAAACATTGATCTAGAGCCTCGAGCATGCCATTGTGCACTCGTCCCAAATAATAAGTTTGCATTGCTGCAATACTTTACCCATCCCAGATGATTTGGAAATATTGCACGTGGGATTTTCTGTAGAATGCAAATTCAGAGGCAATTTCAAAGCGGAATGAGCAGTTCTTCCACCAGGCAGCAACGTTGCGGCTATTCCGGACGACGCAATTGCCAACGCTATATCATTTTTTGATCGAATTGATGCCAGACTCAGTTTTATCACAAACGTTTTACCAGTACCTCCTGGCGCATCCAAAAAGAAAATTTTCTCCAACGTTGTTATCGACACAATGCATTATCGTATCATAAATGTCTTTTTGTTCTGGCGTTAACTTGGAAATGTTATTTTGTAGATACGAAAATAGATCACTCGTACTGTAACTTTGTTCACGATCCAATTCTACACATGTCGAAACAGCAGCGGTACGATTAGGTGAAGGCATTCCCAAATCCTGAAGAGGTTTGTTTGCCATACATACGCACAAATCTTCTATAATAACTAAAGTGTAGTTATAAATTTCTGATGTAAAATCAAAAGTCATATCTGACGTCTCTAACCGTTTTCGATGGAGTATATCTTCGGACATTTTTGATTTATATTTTTCCCATAACTCTGTAGGAGCTGAAGGAGAGCAAGTTGTTAGTATGATGCCAAACAATGCACGAATTTGACTTGGAGTTGACGTTTCGCACGCGTCATTGATGCAGTTATCCCAGTGTTGGTCATTCTCCAATAAATTCAGAGCTTGGCATGCACTACGGTAAGTGTCATGTATAGTACCGTTTACAGTTCTCAAATACTCAAAGGACGTCGGACCGGGTACATTCACCAAAAGCATTCATGTTGATTGGGGTGAACGGTGTAGAGTCTTCCTATCGTGGTATCTTTGAAGATGGTAGGTTGGCCGTCGACTGACTTACCGTTTTTTCGACGTTCAAATACTTTATTTTTAGTATTCCACGTGTAATACGAAGGCACTTCAGTATACAGCAGTTCTTTGCAAAAGAATCATTTTTGCATAGCGAAAAGAAAGCAGTTAGCTTTGTATCCGGTGGATTCAGGGCTCTTTGTTGCACGTTGATTTCCGAGAAATAAACATGTTGACCATTCTGTAAATGTACCGCTAAGTGAACAACAGCTGGATTACGTTCATGTATCGGAAATGAAAGAATTCGCCAAACAGCTTCATTACTGCTTATGTATCTTCCAGCCTGATATTGTACGATTTCGTCGATATCTTTGATTTCGGACTGCAAGCCAAAAACTGCCATGTAACTGCCTTTGCTGACGTATTTACATATGTATTTGATTGCCTTTACGGAGTTACAGTATTCAACGTTTATGTGTGCATTAAATGTTTTTGATAATAATGGGGAATATGGAACAACCCACTGGTTATCTACTTCGATGGTGGTACCGTTACGCTTCTTTATTATTGCCGTTTTACCGCCATCTTTAGTAGATCTTCTTCTATATTGTGGGTAACCATCATTGCCAGTAATTGTGTTGGATACTAAAAGTCGAGGATATTGCTTTGTGCACCTTCCTTTGGTGCTTTCTGTCCGTCCGTGGCCGAGTGGTTAACGCGCCGAACTCTCGAGCGAAGGGTCGCTGGTTCGAATCTCGGTGGTGCCGACCGTTTGGTTTAGGACGAGGGTTAGTGGCGTTTCCCCGTAAGACAAGCCAAAAGTCCACCCAGATTCAAATGGGTACCTAGAGAAATCTAGGGAAAAGCACGGGAAAGCGTCGGATGGCTTGCCCCCAACCACGCATTGCACCCCGGCCGAGGGCAGAGAATCAGGAGATCGGCACCTGCGCTACGCGAACCCTAATCGGTTTGCATGCGAAAGTTTGCTTTGTTTTTTTTTGCTTTACCTTCCTTTGGCCATGCATAGTGAATTTTCGTTCAATGCACCGCAAGGTCCATGTATCATATTTTTTACAACAATATCATATAGCCCCTTATCGACATTTTCATCAGGTATTTTAGCGGAAATCACATCATCAGTTTCGTTAGACGTAATTTTATTAGCCAGATTAGTACCGCCGATTGTCCTTGAAGTAAAAGCTGCTGTATCTCGTCCCAAGATTGATTACATGTAAATGTAATAAATAAATCTGGACGACCATAGAGACGAACATACGCAATAGCATCTTGAGCATATTCATGCATATGACGGGGACTGCCAGCATATGACGAAGGTAAAATCGTTAATCTTCCAACGTTTGTGGTATTACCGTCGTTTAAAACTGGATCTCGCAAATGAATGTATTGTTCAGAGCGGAGCTTGGTCTGATTCAGGCGGATATATAGCAAACGTTCTGATTCAATTTTTGCATACATATCAACGACATATTGGTGAAACGATTGACGGCATTTTAAAATATAATTGTCTTCTTCCTGTCGAATCATTAGTCTATAGGAATAATAATGCATTCCACTGCATTTCTTATTCATTTCTTTGTTAGTGGCTGGATTCATCAATTTAATATTAAAGTGATAGCCGTCGGCTCCATCCCAAAAAATGATAGGATATTGTAGGGCATCGTAGCATCGATGAGTTTCAGCAATTCTTACCAACTGAGCGTTTCGCTTATGAAGAATAATATCTCGAGGTAAAAACTGATCACCGACCATAACGATTGCCACTTCGTCGATAGTTGGAGCATTGTATATACGCACATGTTGGCCAGGAGGCGTTTTGTCAGCGGAAATAACAATTTTATGCGTATCAGTAGGCATCAAATCGATGGCTGTTTTGAACAGACGCACTAAAATATTATTTTCGTGGAAAGGATGTTGCAATTGGGAAGCGATTGTCCTTTCAACGTTGGGAGAAATTTCGCAACGTGCATTCAATTCAGAATTTCTATCACTGATGAAGTACAATTGTAAAAATTTATGATTCTCGCCTGAGAATGGTAGAAGGGACCCTACTTTATGATAAATTTGCCCTTTTACTTTGAAATTAGGCATAAATTGATCTGGATTTTCGATTTGGGCACCAAACCACGTCATTTGGAAACATGAGTTATATTTTCTGATCTGTGATAAAAAACGCTTAGATTCTGACGTAGTTCCAGTAAGCAAAGTTTTCAATGGCTCTGGTGGTGCAGCCAATAACGGAAGTTTAACTTTTCCTAAGGTGCAACACATTCCCAATGTTTCACCATTGAATTTCAAGGCCTTGCAATAGGGACAAATTTTAGACATTGTCCCGATTTGAACACATCTACTATAATCATCGACTGGGCTGTACCTGAATGCCAGGCGATAATTTTCAGGTTGCTCTTGTGATTCCTCGACACGCCTTCTTTTCTTACTTTCTCTATCTGCCGCAAGCCTGTTTTCTTGCTGTTCTTGTGATTCCTCGGCACGCCTTCTTTTTTTACTTTCTCTTTCAGAAGCAAGTCTGGTTTTGCGTTGCTCTGGTAGTTCCTCGACACGCCTTCGTTGACGTAAATTGCACATTCTTAATCTGGCCATTTCTCTTTGAACCGCAAGCCTGGTTTTGCTTTTTGGTAACATTCTATCTTTTTCAATGTTTTTCAATTTGTCAGTGTTCATTCTAACATTGACTGTTAGAAATTTTTTTTTTTCACTCAACAGTTTATAATAAACCTCAAAATTATATATATCTGTTATAAGGTTTTCGAATTACTTTAATCTATTGTCAAAATATATAGAAATATTTATGCAATTCCGAGTTTCTACATTTTTAGTTTCAGTTTGCTTTTCAGTTTAGTTTCATTTTTATATATAGATAAGATATAATCTGGCGTAACGGACAGACAACTTATTTTTATATATATAGAAGATAGATAGATAGATATATAGATAGATGTCCCGGTCGTAATTTGTGTCCCGATGTCCCGGTCTGTAATTTCGTCAGTCGACAAACATGACGTCAGTCGACACACAAACATGACGTCACTCGACACACACACACACAGAGACAACTTATTTTTATATATATAGATAGATATATAGATAGTTTCTTTTTTAGTTTTTTTTTCTTTTTTAGTTTTTTCTTTTCTTTTTTAGTTTTTCTTTTTTATAGTTTCTTTTTATTGATATATTTTCTTCAATTTGTCAATGTTCATTCTAACATTGACACTTGGAAAAATCTTTACGTGCCAAGCATGCTAAAGCTCCAACAATTTATAATAAACCTTATAATTCTGGGTATCTGTTTTAAGGTTTTCGAATTACTTTAATCTATCGTCAAAATATATTGAAATATTTGTGCAATTCTCAGTTTTTTTTTAGTTTTTTCTTTTTTTAGTTTTTTAGCTTTTTTCGTTTTTTTCTTTCTAGTTTTTTACCTTTTTATTTTTTTTACGTTTTTTCTTTTTAGGTTTTTTCTTTTTTTTATTTATTTTTTTTTAGTTTTTTCTTTCTAGTTTTTTTTTACTTTTTGTTTAGTTTTTACCTTTTTTCTTTTTTCAGTTCTTTTTCTTCTTTATTTTTCAGCGTCACTATACAATACATATCGCCGAAACTTTGTTTTTTAACTAAAATCTGGTAGGAATTGATGACCTTATCCAAGTCAAAATCCCAAACCCAATCATCATCGCTATCATTTTCAGTTTTGATACGTTTTGACTCTCGCTGTCCAGGTGGATTTTCATCTAACTGCGCGGTTTTGCGTTCTTTAGTCGCAAGCCTTTTGGTATTAACCCTTTGAGCAGATTCCTCGGCTGTTTCTTCTGCCATTGTAGGATTTATACTAAAATTCCTCTTCGAATTCACTATTTGAGGAGCTTCCTCGGCTTGAAATATAATGTTGAATTATTGAAATATTTATGCAATTCCCAGTTTTTACATTTTTAGTTTCAGTTTTCTTTTTCTTCGTTTATTTTTCAGACGTCATATGCAAACCCTCAACACAAAAAATACATACAACTTATTTTTATATAGATAGAAGATATAATCTGGCGTAACAGACGTAGTGTAACAGACATAACAGACAGACAACTTATTTTTATATAGATAGACTAGCTGTTGGGGTGGCGCTTCGCGCTACCCCAACACCTAGTTGGTGGGGGCGCTTAGCGCCCCCCCAAGCCCCCCGCGCGCGTAAGTTGTTACGCGCCAAATTAGTTACGCGCCATTGTAGTTGTGTCCCTGTGTCCCACCTGTGAATATAGATATATATATATATATATATATATATATATATATATATATATATATATATATATATATATATATATATATATATATATATATATATATATATATATATATATATATATATATATATATATATATATATATATATATATATATATATATTTTTAACTACGTAAAACTTGCGAATATACAACATTCTTGGCTGTCCCATTGTCTGTGTATATAAATAGATTGTCAGGTTTACCGACTCTTGAACATGAAACATATAATTGTCTATGGGAAAAATAATCTTTATTCAGATCTATACCTCATTATTCTAATGATTGCCCTTGAGCTTTGTTGATGGTGATTGCTAATCAAACATTCCCTGTGTCCCCGTCGTCATTTATATATCCCCCTGTGCCCCCCGGCGTCCCCGTTGTTGTTCTTTCCCTGTGTCCCGGTGTCCCATTTTTTGGTTTTTACTTTTTTTTAGTTTTTTTAGTTTGTTTTCTTTTTTCTTTTTAGTTTTTTTTTATATTTATTTTTTTAGTTTGGTTTTTCTCCTTTATTTTTCATTTTTTTCCTTTTTTTATTTTTTTTCTTTTTTAGTTTTTTTTTCTTTTTAGTTTTTTTTGTAGTTTTTACCTTTTTTTTTAGTTTTTTTAGTTTTTTTTTACTTATGTCCTGGTCGTCATTTATACTCCCTGTGTCCCGGTCGTCATTTGTGTCCCGGTGCTTTGTTGATGATGATTGCTAATCGAACATTCCTTGTGTCCCGGTCGCTTTCTCTTTGAGTGTCCCGGTCGTCATTTATATTCCCTATGTGCCGGTGTCCCAGTCGTCATTTGTGTCCCGATGTCCCGGTCTGTAATTTCGTCAGTCGAAAACATGACGTCAGTCGACACACAAACATGACGTCACTCGACAGACACACACACACACACAGACAACTTATTTTTATATATATATATAGATATATATATTTAACTACGTAAAACTTGCGAATATACAACATTCTTTGCTGTCCTATTGTTTGTCCATATAAATTGATTGTCAGGTTTACCAACTCTTGAACATGCAACATAATAATTGTCCATGGGAAAACAATCCGTATTCATATCTATACCGCATTTTTCTAACGATTGCCCTTGAGCTTTGTTGATGGTGATTGCTAATCGAACATTCCCTGTGTCCCCGTCGTCATATATGTATCCCCCTGTGCCCCCAGCGTCCCCGTTGTAGTTGTGTCCCTGTGTCCAGGTCGTCATTTATATTCCCTGTGTCCCGGGCGCCATTTGTGTCCCGGTATCCCAGTCTGTAATTTCTCTTTGAGTGTCCCGGTCGTCATTTATATAGATATATAGATACAGTTTCATTTCGTTTTTTTTTCTTTTTTAGTTTTTTCTTTTCTTATTTTTTTCTTTTTTAGTTTTTCTTTTTTAAGTTTCTTCTTTTTATTGATTTGTTTTCTTCAATTTGTCAATGTTCATTCTAACATTGACACTTAAAAAAATCTTTACGTGCCAAGCAAGCCAAAGCTCCAACAATTTATAATAAACCTCAAAATTTTGGGTATCTGTTTTAAGGTTTTCAAATTACCTTAATCTTTTGTCAAAATATATTGAAATATTTGTGCAATTCCCAGTTTTTTTTAGTTTTTTCTTTTTTTAGTTGTTTAGCTTCTTTTAGTTTTTTTTCTTTTTAGTTTTTTACCTTTTTATTTTTTTATTTTTTTTTACATTTTTTCTTTTTAAGTTTTTTCTTTTGTTAATTTTTTTTTTTTTTAGTTTTTTTTTAGTTTTTTCTTTTTAGTTTTTTTTTAGTTTTCTACTATTTTTCTTTTTTCAGTTTTCTTTTTTTCTTTATTTTTCAGACGTCATATGCAAACCCTCAATACAAAAATACATACAACTTATTTTTATATATAGATAAGATATAATCTGGCGTAACAGACATAGTGTAACAGACATAAGAGACAGACAACTTATTTTTATATATATAGATTTTTATATATATAGATACAGTTTCCTCTTTAGTTTTTTTTTCTTTTTTCTTTTTTTTTAGTTTCTTCTTTTTATTGATTTGTTTTCTTCAATTTGTCAATGTTCATTCTAACATTGACACTTGGAAAAATCTTTACGTGCCAAGTATGCTAAAGCTCCAACAATTTATATTAAACCTCAAATTTCGGGTATCTTTTTTAAGGTTTTCGAATTACTTTAATCTATTGTCAAAATATATTGAAATATTTGTGCAATTCCGAGTTTTTTTTAGTTTTTTCTTTTTTTCAGTTTTTTAGCTTTTTTAGTTTTTTTTTTAGTTTTTAATCTTTTTAATTTTTTTACGTTTTTTCTTTTTAGGTTTTTTCTTTTTTTAATTTTTTTAATTTTTAATTTTTTTTTAGTTTTTTCTTTTTAGTTTTTTACCATTTTTCTTTTTTCGAATTACTTTAATCTATTGTCAAAATATTTCGAAATATTTATGCAATTTCCAGTTTTTACATTCTAGTTTGTTTTCTTTTATATATATAGAAGATATAATCTGGCGGAACGGACAGACAACTTATTTTTATATATATAGATATATATATCTATCTCTATTCACAGGTGGGACACAGGGACACAACTACAATGGCGCGTAACAACTTACGCGCGCGGGGGGGCTTGGGGGGCGCGAAGCGCCACCCCAACAGCTAGTTATTCATAAGAATTTCACACAAGTTGTACTATAATTCATTAGATATAGATGAAAAAAGGTCACACATTTGAATAATATTTTAAAACCAAATCTAGGAGTTAGTTTGGGCTGTTGTGTCACTCAGGGCTAGTAGATCTTTAATTATTTCAAACAAAGTATGCGTAACAAATGATATTCCGTAGTAATATAAAAGCATATATCTTGAAAAATATATAAAAGCATTTCCTCACACAAAAATAGTAGATTATCAGAAGTAACTTAGCGTGTTTCCTTGTCTTGTTCTCAAACAGACAAAGTTAAGGGAGTTTTGCGGTTTTTTTTTACAATTTCTGAACTGAACCCCTTATCCTTAAGGGGTATCATGGTACTTTTAAGATAAGAATTGGGTGTGCCACCAAAATATCAAGTCTTTATCAGACTGCAAATATTGACCAAAAATTATAGAACTCTGACTTAAAGATCAAACTTCAAAAAAGTGTCAAAAATAGGCAAATTATGGATTGCTAAATTAATATTTATTCGAAGAGAATCTATTCGTTTAAAGATCGAACATGTATCGGTGGATTTTTCGCCATGATTGTAGCGGTAGCTACAACCTTATAAAGGGTTAAAAATGAAGTCAGCCGATACTTGACTGTTTCAGAAAGCACTCGTATATTTTGCTGCCAAAAATGGAAACTAGGCCATTGGTCATCAACTAGATTACAAAGGTTGCTGGTATAAATGCGAAGTAAAAATAGATTATCTTACGCATGGCTGTATCAAAGATTGTTCCAAAGTTGCGCTGCTATTGCTAGTTACTACTGCCATTGCTAGCTAACTTTGATACTGTTCACTATTCTTAACTGCACCTTAGGGTGCCTTAGATTCTCACAAACGAAAATTTGTATTTATCAAACCGCATTCCAGTTTGGGAGCTAGTGCTGTGTCTCATTGAAAAAAAAATTGAGCATTTCGAGCATTTCTATTTAATCTTTCGAGCAGTCCTGTGAGTTCGGAGCTATAGTAAATTTTTCCATAATCTAGTCAAAGTTACAGTAGGCGTATTCAAAATGTCTTGGGTTGAAATCGAAGGTTGTCTTAATTACAAAATCTAGTTAAAAGAATCTTGAAAACAGGGCTGTGGAGTTGGAGCTATAGCATTTTTTTCTGAATGGAGTCGGAGCTGGAGTCGGCATATTGAACATGTTTGGAGTTGGAGCTGGTTAAAATTGTGACTAATTGAAATTTTCATCAAGATGATTATTATCTCGAGTCTTTTTCATCCCTCTTTTTCTCCTTTGATTCCACTTAAAAATAGTGGCCATTTGTCGCTTTTTTATATTTTCCATAATTTTCATGCCTCGTTTTTGTAAATAATCTTCAATTTTTTTGTCATCTATGCCAACAGACACTAGTCGCCATTCTTTAACAACATCCTCGTCCACTTCGAAGCTAGCATCATTACCATCATTGTAGAATAGCACTACATCCTTATCTGCACCAGGGAGAAAAATGACTTTGTCGTGAAGGTGATTTAAGATCTTTTCAGAATTTGGTAGTGATTCTTTGATATCTTTTAGTGAGATTCCCCCAAGGCCTTTTGAATGATAACATTTCAAGAGTTTCAAAAACGATTTCTTATCTCTGATGTTATATACAGGCTTGTATATGTACCTATTCTCACTCGTTATTTCTAATTTTGGATTATCTGGGAGAGCTATTTTTGCCAACCATGTTTTTGTACTGCTACAAATATCCAGCTGATCTGTCTCACCTAATACTTGTTTAAGACTCAGTGAGTCGTCATTTCCTTCAAGATATCTAGTTTGCATATGCTTGACTATTTTGGCTAAGGCACTGAACTTGTGAGGTGACGTTTCCACAAAAAGTGGGTTTTTTGAAGTATTTAATTTTGATGCAGCAAAATAGGACATTTTTTGCATTTTTGTCTTTTCTAATGGAGACATTTCTTTCTTCTTCTTTTTTTTGTCTTTCACACTAGGAACCTTCATACTTCGCCTTTTAAAGCTTTTGCTTGCTTTTAGAAGACTTGGATCCATTTTGAGCTCTGAATCTCGTTTTGAAACATATCAAGGAAATATCAAACGTAAACATTTCTTACTTCATATATAAAATGTTTTGTTATTAATGGGTCTCACTTTTTATAAATTCATAGTTTAAAATTTGGTACAGACAAAATCATTTTGGTATTTATTAAATCTCTAGTTATAACTTATTTGAAAGAAATATTACGTTAATTTTTAGGTATTTTTGCAGAAAATTATCAAAGGGTATGACGTAGTAATGCAGCTTCAGGTCAGTAGAGGGGTCTCAAAACTCCTCGGCCATAAACTAACTCGCAACTATACACTACGTCATTTAAAACCTGACTTTAAAAGTGACGCAGGGGTCATTTTTGTCCTGTGGTGGCGCTGTGTGTTTGACCTTGGTTTTGTAATACGGGATCGAGAAACCAAGTCTGGCTGCAGTAGCACACTGGGGGCATACTGTAGCACACAATGACCTTAGTGGTTAAGAAGCGTCGTTAATCTGATTACTCAATAGGAATCAACTTTAAATAGTTTTCTCAAATGTGTAATAGACAAATTTAGGTTTTGTATGTACTCTTGCTATTATTAAGAAATTATCTTCGGGCTCAAACCTTACCTTAAACTTGAGACCCGAAGTTCACTCTGATGGCAAGATAGTGCAAAACAAAACTACTAAAACTAAAAATGAGAAGCAAGAATAAACGGCCATAAGCCATACGTTCATTTAAGAATTTCCATTTTTGAAGATTCATTTGTGCATAGGAAAAAAGCCATATGGCTAAAATTAACTGTTTTTTTTTTTGCATCCAGCCACTTTGTTAGAAGGGTCTCAAAGGCTTTGGAGATATCAGATTTGATATTATCCTTTTGTCACCTGGCCCCCTTTAACCCCTATGCATCCAATCTAAGTTTTGTGATATAGATTTTGCTCAGAATAGTCAGAAGGTCCTATAAATATGCACAGAGGGATGACTTGATTCTACATCCCTGGATGCGGAAACTAGCAGAAATTAGCGATTATTTCCCCTTCAATTTTATAACGGAAAAAGGAGGCTTGCTTGATGTTGGGCCTGTGATTGGCTAAGACCTTGCTTTAGTTTAAACAATAAGGCATTTCATACTGAAAAGAGGGGTTAGATAGGCCAAGACAAAAAAGAAACAAAAACCTACAGATGTAAGTAAGTTAGATAAAAGAAACCTAATCTATAAGAAAATTCAGAGAACTCCTCCCCACCGTCCCCCTAATAAAAACAATGTGGCTCGAAAAAAGAAAATTGGGAATGTCATTTTCGTGAAAATGATGGATAATGAGATTTACAACTAAAAGATAAGTGACAACAATGGTCACAACGAATCGTAGTATTTTTTTTTCAAAAATTGCTCTGTATTTCTTCTTAAAAAATTGGCACCCTGAGATGTTTTGGCTTACTAAAACGATCTAGATAGGTCACAAGGCTCGATAAGAAAAAAAATCATATAAATGACGCTATGAGAAAGCTTTAAAAGCGCAAACTCACAATTACTGAAACCGAAAGACCTAGACCATCAAACGTGACAAGATCAATCCGAACGGCTGAAGCTGACGACTGGAAATATTTATGAACGAAAATAAAGTTTTTAATTGATGCTGCTTTTACAAATAATGACATCAAAGGTATTAAAGCGTTACGAGACCTAGAAGACAACCCAAAAACACAAATTTATAATTGTTGAGATAATTCGTTTGAATAAGAAGAATTTTTTCCCAACCATTTAGACCATCAAACGTGACAAGAGACGAAAAAAAGGCACAAATTCACAATTGCTAAAATAGAATAACCTAAACCATTTAACATTCACAATTGCCGAAAACAATAACCTGGACAATCAAACAGGATAAGGCCAATCGAAAAAGCCAAAGCAGAAGACAAGGAGTAAATATTTGAGGTAACAGTGAACAATACTGAAACGCAGAGAAATATATGATTAGAAGACATGCAAATAGCCTGAGCCATCAAACTTAACAAGACTTATTCGAACAGCTAAAGCAAAGGGGCCTGAAAAATGATTATGGTAAAGGAGAAAGAAAATGAGGAACAAAGAAACATGCGGTTGTAAGACAAGTGACAGCAAGAATCAAAACAGATTAAAGATGAAAATGAAGCACAAAGAAATGTGCAGATAGAAGATATGCAACAACAAGAATCACTACGAGTCAATCTTCAAAATGAAGCACAAAAAATATAAGGTTGGAAGACATGAAGACAATGAGTCAAAAACGAAGTTGAAGCAAACACAACAAAATGGAAGCACAACGACAAGAAAACAAGCGAAAGCTTGTCAAGAGACTTATACAAGATAATGGGTGAATTCCAGCAGCTGAATAAGAAGGAACGGAAGAATGTCTGAAGTAATGGTAAAGAAAAATGAAGCCCAACGGTATCTGCAGTTAGATGGCATGCACCAACAAGAATCAAAACAAATCACAAATTAAAATTATGAACAACAAAATCTGCAGTTAGAACAAAAAGAAGAGTGAGTATCACAACAAATCCCAGGAGAATATAAATCCTGAAAATATATGGTTCTGTGAAACATAAACAGAAAAGAGAAATTGCATTCAGACCATAATATCTTAATTCAGTTGAAACTGCTCATTTGGCACCTCATGACTTGAAACTAAAGAATAGCGCAATAATCATGCTAATCTTTGAAAACTGGCATCCTTAGATTTTCTGGCCTGAAGAATCGATCCAGACAGGTCACAAATTTTATAAAATTATTTTAGAGCCTTAATTTAATAGTTTTGATGTTAAGGCAACGGGTCGAAAACAGAAGTGAAGCAACCCCTAAAAGTCATATAACCTTAAAGGAAACACGCCATGAGATTCAGCGTATCAGAGAACCCTATTGTAGAAGTGTCAAGCTCCTATCTACAAAAATGTGGAATTTTGTATTTTTTGCCAGAAGGCAGATCACGGGTGCGTGTTTATTTGTTTTTTATTCCCAGGGGTGATCGTATCAACCCAGTGGTCCTAGAATCTTTCGAGAGGGCTCATTCTAACGGAAATAAAACGTTCTAGTGCCCTTTTTAAGTAACCAAAAAAAAATTGGAGGGCACCTAGGCCCCCTCCCACGCTAATTATTTTCCTAAAGTCACCAAATCAAAATTCTGAGACAGCCATGTTATTCAGCGTAGTCAAAAAGCCCTATAACTATGTCTTTGGGGACGACTTACTCCCCCCAGTCCCCGTGGGAGGGCCCTTTTTTTTTTACAAACTTTGACCAGTGCTTACAAATAGTGATGGTTATTTGGAAGTGTATAGACGTTTTCAGGGGGATTTTTAAGTTTTGGGGAAGTTGTTAAGAGGGGGATATGTTGGAGAAACCTTCCTTGGAGGAATTTGTCATGGGGGAATGGGGGGAGAAAATTTTCATGAAGGCAGCGCAGGATTTTCTAGCATTATTTAAAAAAAATGGAAAAATAAATATGAAAAAGTTTTTTCAACTGAAAGTAAGGAGAAGTATTAAAACTTAAAACGAACAGAAATTATTACACATATAATGGGCTCACCTCCTCCTGATATTTCGCTCTTTACGCTAAAATATTTTTAGTAATTTCAACTATTTATCCAACGGCTTTTGTGGTTCGGGGGTCATTCGTAAGAAATTGGGACAAAATTTAGGCTTTAGTGCAAAGAGCGAGGGGGTGAGTCCCTTCATATGCGTAATAAAATCATGAGAATACAGAAGTTCGTTACGTAAGCTAATTTGTAAGTTATGTATATCTTTTACAAATAAAAACATTCGTAAAAAATTAAAAGTTCTAGTTGCCTTTTTAAGTAACCAAAAAATCGGAGGGTAACTAGGCCTCCTCCATCGCTCCTTTTTTTCTCTAAATCATTCGATCAAAACTATGAGAAAGCCATTTAGCCAAAAAAATAAATATGCAAATTTCGTTTTAATTATTCATCTGCGGAGAGCCAAAATCAAAACACGCATTGATTGAAAAACGCTCGTAAATTAAATTAAAAAAAAAGTTTTTTAACGAAAAGTAAGGAGCGACATCAAAGCTTAAAACGAACAGAAATTAATTCGTATATAAGTAGAGTTAAAAGAAGACTCAAACTTTAGCGTAAAGAGCGGGGCGTTGAGGAGAAAATCCCCTTTCATATACGAAGTAATTTATGTTCCTTTTAAGTTTTAATGTCGTTCCTTACTTTCAGTAAAAAAAATTGTTTTTTTTTTTAAATTTAATCTTGCAAAGGAACGAAGTACTCCGCATATGGAGCTACAATTGGTTTTCATTGTCAAACCCAATTAAGCATGTTCTTATGTAATCCATGTAATCCAACCTTTTTGCTCATCTTACCAATCATCTTACCAAACGGTAGTGCAACCATCAACTAGTCCTAGTCTATGAAACCAGTATTTATTTTTTTCCAATTTCCCTGTTGTTTTCATAATATCGACTTATTGATTTGGCAACTGAACCCCTTTTGAGTTAGGAATTATTTTCAATTGCAAGGGACAATTGAGTAAAAAATTTATCGTGGCTGTAGGTATACAAACTGAAACCTACAATACAACGTAGCTTATTGCTGACGTTAAATTTAAATATTTTAACATTGAAAAAAAGAGATCAAATAAAACTTCAGTTTCGCGCCATTAACGTAAAATTTTAATGATAAGGGTTAGAAAATAATGCAAACAGAAAAGTTTAAGCATTAAAATTTATGCAAGTAGGCAGTGAAGCATAACAGAATTATCTTCATATCAGATAGCTGAGAATTCTAGCCTTGATCTTACGTAGCAATTTTAAATAATATTAAATTGGTTATACAATTCTAAAAAAGAGTAAGGCCACCTTTGCTTCTCACTCAGACAATCTGTCTTGGCTTTTATTCTAATTGGACATGGCTCTAAAGTCTTTCATGATTTGTGTATTTTTTCTCGAAAATAGCTCCATGTTTGTTTGTTTTGTTTTTGTTTTTTTTTAATTGGCATCCTGAGATTGTCTATCCTGAATAAACGATCTAGAGAGGTCACGAGTTTGAGAAAAATTTGCTTAGAGCCTTAGTTTCGGAATTTTTTTTATGCAAATGTCGAACAGCTAAAGCAAAAGGTTCAATTATTATACATATTTACATATCTATTCACTTTAAACGAGTAATTATATATAATGAAAAGAGAAATCACCAATGCAACAGCTCAAACACATTAAAAAAAAGAAAAAAAAGAAAAAGGAAGACAGAAGGAAAAAAGGAAGACTGTTTTCCTACATTAGTAATTAATATAGACCAGCACTTGAATGAGGCCTTAACCCTACTCATCTATACAATCACATAGGTCAAACAGCATAGCCATACACAATCAACCATAAAGAACAATCCATGGATAGGCAGTCGTGTCGTAAGTAAGTATAAGTCGTCATTTACCAAACAATAAAAACAGTAAAGACAAAAAATTCAGAGGCAACAACCCAACACAAGGGCACATCAAGAGAATACACACTTGCCTATAGGGTTTCGGCTGCATAAAATGACCTAAGAATTTCTATATGTCATAAAATTATATAAAATGTCAGAATATATAAAATTTTTAAGATTATGTACATCATGACATTATAAATCAACCTTTGAAAGTGCTCATAAAAAAAGATATAGCTCTTTTTTTACCCTATTGTCAAGAAGACCATTAGTTTTTCCGTTTTTTTTGTACCCATTATCTCAAGAACTAAGGAATATAAGTTTCAAGCTGTCAAAAAAAAAACATAAATAAAAAAAATAATGTGTCCTTTTTGGGACCCCTTCTCTCAGTGAGCTAATATTTAAAATTCTTTTTGTGTGTATCGGCGTCTTCTCGGCCCCAGAACTTGAAGACAAAGTTTTCAAGCTGATCAAAGAGCAAAATATTTCAGTTCCAGTTTTCAGCGGGCTTTTGTCCAAACTATACTTATTTATGGACTAGGGTCTCCTTGGATTGGGCACCCATGATCTATTCTACCAAGCTCATCTATTTGAGATTCTAGTAATTTATATAATATAGAGTAATTATTCCCAAGGATATACGAGTCAATTTATCCCTGGTTACATATGTACTCCGTCTGATACGGGTTATATATATATATATATATATATATATATATATATATATATATATATATATATATATATATATATATATATATATATACATATATATATATATATATATATATATATATCTATATATATATATATATATATATATATATATATATATATATATATATACATATATATTTAGTTGTATATACAAATTGAATAATAAAAAACTTGATCACCTTGGTGTTAGAGTTCTTATGAAATTTTATATATAATGGCAGTATAATTTTAATCAAATGTAAATATAAGGTTGATGTATAATGTCATGTTGTAAATAAACTTTAAAATATTATATATTCCGACATTTTATATAATTTTATGACATATAGAAATTCTTAGGACATTTTATGCAGCCAAAATCCTATAGGCAGGTGTGTATTCTCCTGATGAGCCCTTGTGTTGGGTTGTTGCCCCTGAATTATTTGTCTTTACTGATTTTATTGTTTGGTAAATGACGACTTATACTTATTGACGACATGACTGCCTGTTCATGGATTATTCTTTATGGTTGATTTTGTATGTCTATGGTATTTGACCTATGTGATTGTATGGATGAGTAGGGCTAACACCTCCTTCAAGTGCTGGTCTATATTAATCACTAATGTAGGAAAACAGTCTTCCTTTTCTCCTTCTATCTTCCTTTTTTTTTTAAATGTGTTTGTGCTTTTGCATTGGGGGTTTCTCTTTTCATTATATATAATTACTCGTTTAGAGCGAATAGATATGTAAATATATATAATAATAATTCCTTTTGCTTCAGCTGTTCAAATTAATTCACAATTTTGTAAAAGCATCTTGACAAGCTTTCGCTTGTCTTCTAACCGAAGTTTTTCTGCATCACTTCTGGTTTTGACCCGTTGTCTTAACATCAAAACTATTGAATTAAGGCTCTAAAATAATTTTATAAAATTTGTGACCTGTCTAGATCGATTCTTTAGGTCAGAATATCTCAGGATGCCAGTTTTCAAAAATTAGCATGATTATTGCGTTATTCTTTTGTTTCAAGTCATGAGGTGCCAAATCAGCAGTTTCAACTGAATTAAGAACTTATGGTATGAATGCAATTTCGACTTTCTTTTAATGTTTCACAGAGCCATATATTTTCAATGTTTGTATTCTCCTGGGATTTGCTGTGATACTCACTCTTGTTTTTCTCCTAACTGCAGATTTTGTTGTTCATAATTTTAATTTGTGATTTCTTTTTATTCTTGTTGGCACATGTCATCTAACTGTAGATATTGTTTGGCTTCATTTTTCTTCACCATTACTTCAGATATTTTTCCGTTCCTTCTAATTCAGCTGCTGGAATTCACCCATTATCTTGTATAAGCCTCTTGACAAGCTTTTCGCTTGTGTTCTAGTCGTTGTGCTTCCTTTTTGTTGTGTTTGCTTCAATCTCATTTTTGACTCGTTGTCTTCATGTCTTCCAAACTTATATTTTTTGTGCTTCATTTTCAAGTTTGACTCGTAGTGATTCTCTTTGTTGCATATTTGCTATCTGCATATTTCTTTGTGCTTCATTTTAATCTTTGATTTTTTTTTTCGATTCTTGCTGCCACTTGCCTTACAACCGCATGTTTCTTTGTTCCTCATTTTCTTTCTCCTTTACCATAATCATTTTTCAGGCCCCTGTGCTTTAGCTGTTTTGATCAGTGTTTTTAAGTTTGACGGCTCAGGCTGTTGCATGTCTTCTAATCATATATGTATCTGCATTTCAGTATCGTTCATTGTTACTTCAAATATTCACTCCGTGTCTTCTGCTTTGACTTTTTCGATTGGTCTTATCCTGTTTGATTGTCCAGGTTATTGTTTACGGCAATTGTGAATGTTTAATGGTCGAGGTTATTCATTTTAAGCAATTGTGAATTTGCGTCTTTTGCTTTGTCTTCTTGTCATTGTTGATGGCCAAAATGGTGGGAAAAAATTCTTGTTATTCAAACGAATTATCTTAACAATTATAAATTTGTGTTTTTCGGTTTGTCTTCCTGGTCTCGTAACGCTTTTAATAGCTTTATTGTCAAAAGTTGTTAAAGCAGCATTAATTAAAACCCTTATTTTCTTCCAAAAATATTTTCCGTATTATTAGCTTCAGCTGTTCGGATCGGTCTTGTCACATTTGATTGTCTAGGTTTTTAGGCTTCAGTAATTGTGAGTTTGCGCTTTTTGGGCTTTCTCATAGCGTCATTTATACGATTATTTTTTTCTTATCGAACCTTGTAACCGATCTGGATCTTTTTATTAGGCCAAAACACCTAAGGGTGCCAATTTTTTAAGAAGAAATACAGAGCAATTAAAAAAAAAAAAAAAAATACTACTATTTGTTGTGACCATTGTTTTCACTTATCTTTTAGTTTTAGATCTCATTGTCCATGATTTTCACGAAAATGAAATTCCCAGTTTTCTTTTTTTTGAGCCACATTGTTTTTATTAGGGGAACGGTGGGGAGGAGTTCTCTGGATTTTATTATAGATTAAGTTTTTTTTATCCAACTTACTTACATCGGTACCTTTTTGTTTCTTTTTAATCCTTTTAAGTATCTTTTTAATCCTTTAAAAATAGCCCATCATAGTGACCTTCGGGTCCTTTTTGTTTCTTTTTTGTCTTGGCCTATCTAACTCCTCTTTTCAGTATGAAATACCTTATTGTTTAAACCAAAGCAAGGTCCTAGCCAATCGCAGGCCAAACATCAAGCAAGTCCTCTTTCTCTGTTATAGAATTGAAGGGCAAATAATAGTTAATTTCTGCTATTTATACCTCTTGCATCGAGGGATTGTGGGATTAGGTCATCTCCTTTGCATATTCATAGGAACTTCTGATTATTTTAAGTAATATCTCAAAATTTGTCAAAACCTAGATTGGATGTCTAGGGGTTAAAGCGGGGCAGGTGACAAAAGGATAATATCGAATGAGATATCTCCGAAGCCTTTGAGACCTTTCACACAAAGTAGCTGGATGAAACAGAGATAGGTAATTTTAGCCATATGGCGTGTTTCTATGGCTCAAATGAATCCTCCAAAGTGGAAATTGTGATATGAATGTATGGTTTATGGCCGTTTATTCTTGCTTCTCATTTTTAGTTTCAGGAGTTTTGTTTTTCACTATGTTGCCCATCATAGTGACCTTCGGGTCTCAAGTTTAAGGCAAGGTTTGAGCCCGAAGATAATTTCTTAATAATAGCGGAAGTATATAAAAAACCTAAACTTGTGTATTAAACATTAAAAAAAACTATTTGAAAATGATCCCTATTAAGTAATCGGACTAACGACGCTTCTTGACGACAAAGGTCATTGTGTTAGCCCCAGGGTGCTACTGCAGCCAGATTTGGTTTCCCGGTCCCGTAGTACTAAGCTAAGGTCAAGCAAACTGCGCCACCAAAGGACAAAAATGACCACTATGTCACTTTTAAAGTTATGATTTATATCACGTGCTGTAATGACGTGATATTGTCGTACTTTAATGACGTGATATGTAATGACGTACTTTTAATGACGTGATATTTCCTTGATATGTTTCAAAACGAGATTTATAGCTCAAAATGGATCCAAGTCTTCTGATAGCAAGTAAAAGCTTTAAAAGGCGAAGTATGAAGGTTCCTAGTGTGAAAAACAAAAAAGAGAAGAAAGAAATGTCTCCATTAGGAGAGACAAAAATGCAAAAAATGTCCTATTTTGCTGTATCAAAGTTAAATACTTCAAAAGACCCACTTTTTGTGGAAACGTTACCTTACAAGTTCAGTGCCTTAGCAAAAATAGTCAAGTATATGCAAAAGAGATATCTGGAAGGAAATGACTACTCACTAAGTCTTAAACAAGTATTAGGTGAAACAGATCAGCTGGATATTAGTAGCAGTACAAAAACATGGTTGGCAAAAATAGCTCTCCCAGAAAATCCAAAATTAGAAATAACGAGTGAGAATAAGTACATATACAAGCCGGTATATAACATCAGAAGTAAAAAGTCGTTTTTGAAACTCCTGAAACGTTATCATTCAAAAGGCCTTGGGGGAATCTCACTAAAAGATATCCAAGAATCACTACCAAATTCTGAAAAGATCTTAAATCACCTTCACGACAAAGTCATTTGTCTCCCTGGTGCAGATAAGGACGTAGTGAATTATGGTAATGATGCTAGCTTAGAAGTGGACGAGGATGTTATTAAAGAATGGCGACTAGTGTCTGTTGACATAGATGACAAAAAAATTGAAAAATATTTACAAAAACGAAACATGAAAATTATGGAAAATATAAAAAAGCGACAAATGCCTACTATTTTTAAGAGGAATAAAAAAACACGAAGAATAAGAGGGATGAAAAGGACTAGAGATAATAATCATCTTGATGAGAATTTCAATTAGTCACTTATAAGTTTTAACCAGCTCCAGCTCCAGACATGTTCAATATACCGACTCCAGTTCCGACTCCATTCAGGAAAAAAAATACCATAGCTCTGACTTCACAGCCCTGTTTTCAAGACTCTTTTAACTAGATTTTGCAATTAAGACAACCTTCGATTTTAACCCAAGACATTTTGAATACGCCTACTGTAACTTTGACCCAAAATTTACTATAGCTCCGAACTCACAGGACTGCTCGAAATGCTCAAAAATTTTTTCAATGAGACACGGCAGTAGCTCCTAAACTTGAATGCGGTTTGATAAATACAAATTTTCGTTTGTGAGAATCTAAGGCACCCTAAAGTGCAGTTGAGAATAGTGAACAGTATAAAAGTTAGCTAGCAATGGCAATAGTAACTAGCAATAGCAGCTCAACTTTGGAACAATCTTTGATACAGCCATGCGTAAGATAATCTATTTTTACTTCGCATTTATACCAGCAACCTTTGTAATCTAGTTGATGACCAATGGCCTAGTTTCCATTTTTGGCAGCAAAATATACGAGTGCTTTCTGAAACAGTCAAGTATCGGCTGACTTCATTTTTAACCCTTTATAAGGTTGTAGCTACCGCTACAACCATGGTGAAAAATCCACCGATACACATTCGATCTTTAAATGCTGCGAGTTGCAACGATTGAGTTGCAGCTGCAACTCAATCGTAAGACTTTAATGGCCAACTTTGAAAGTAGAATACAACAAATCTTCTGTCGGTCATTTTCAATAGCGAGTTGATTCCTTGAAATTATGCTTTACATTTGGTTTGACCAAATTTTGCATGAGAAACTTAGGGTAACAATCTAAGTTATTTATACCGGAGCCCTTTGAAACTAAAATGCGACAAGTGTCCAGAGTGCATTCTCAAATCCACGAAGTAAAATTATTTCTAGAAATAATCTTCTGTGTTTATGAAGAATACTTTTTAAATAAAGATATTCAGCCAGACATACCTGACTTTCAGACACAGAAATATGTAAATGAGTGCTATTTATAAAAAAAAAAAAAAAAAAAAAAAAAAAAAAAACACCACTAGGCTTGTGTACGAGAAAAACTTGAGTTTTTTTTCTCAAGATGGACATCAAATGTGTAACTTGAAAAATAAATAAAAGGCAAAAAAAGGTAAAATAAATTTTGCTTCAATTATAAAGCTCAAAGATATGCAAACAGCGTTCTTACAACTTATTCACATCTTATATTTTGTTTAAACTCTTTGTTTTTTATCTTACGTACGAAACCAAGAAAGGAAAAGATATAATAAATGAACAAAAAATCAAATAGGTGAAAAAAATGACGATTTTGTCAGTCAGTAGCAAAATATGAAAACAAAAATCAATCAAATATTTTGACAAGGACCTCCGCCAAGTCGTCCTCATTGCTCAAAAAACAAAAACAAACTAAATTTTGAAGTGAACTGGGCAAGAGAAGAGAAGACACTGAATCAAAAAAGAAGAAAAAAAAAAACAGCCAGAGATCAATGAAAGAGAATTTACTAATTAGATTGAATAAGTGTCCTTTGCCTTGCAACAGATTTTGCCTGACTACAATTTCCGTTTTCATTGGATATGTGGACAGACTGTGCTAAATTAGACTGGGCCAAATTAATCTAATGAATCTCTTGGAAGAAATATTAAGAGACGCAAACGACTATGTGAAAGGTTAAGAAAAAATGCAAGAAATGGAGGAAGATGCAAATCAACTTGCTGATTCTTTGGGTTTGGGACAACAACCTCCAAACAAGAAGCTCATTTTTTACTGTGCCAAATGGTGTCGATTATAGACAGTTCAACCCTTGTGCATAAAATGAAACATGCGCTGTGCGTAAACTTAATACTGACCGTATTTTTCACCAAATAATATGGTTGTAGAATAACGTGGCAAAATATTGTCACTTAAAAAAAATACAGACAATCTTATGGAGCCCTTTATTTACCCAATGTTTCATTCACCTGGAACATCAGTACATTCAAGGGGTATGCTACTTCAACCATCTTATTTAAGTCGTCCACATATAACACGGTTAGAATTAGGAAGGTATCGTATCGCTTTTCGACCTGAAATGCAAAAAACCTTTCTGTACCTTTTGGTGAAAGGCAATCATTATCTGGAGCCGTGAAGCCAGTAATAATAATAACAATAATAATAGAAAAAAGACTTTTCCAATAGTACCTCGTTCATACCGATATTCGTGTTGAGCACGATCGTATTGACTCGATAAAATATAACCAGAAAACTATTACATGTGAAAACTACGTAGGTGTTACACGACTTCTTAAAGACTTGGCGACTCTTTGGCGAAAAAGTTATACTACCGTCATCATTCGTCAGATCAACACGCTACTTCGCTAAGAATTTTGAAGATGCCTTCGCTATTGTTCGTCGGCTTAGACCCCCAGATTTCTTTGTAAGTGTGACATACAATCGTGATTGGCCTGAATTTAAAGAAACAGCAAGTATTACATTGGATGATATATATATATATCTATCTATATAAAAATAAGTTGTCTGTCTGTCTGGCTGTGGATCAGGTGATGTCATGTTTCTGTGTCGGCTGACGTCATGAAATTAGTTGTCGTCATGTTTGTTATGACGATGCTTAGTATATTGTAAAACACATTAATTTGGTTAATAATATACCATTTAAAACACCAAAATGAACATGCTGGAGTAGTCACTCGGTGAGAGAGGGTGTCAGAACGGAGAATGAAGGTCCTAGGTTCAAATCCTGGTTAGGCTAATAAAAAAGGTAAAAAACTAAAAACTAAAAAAAAACTGAAAAAATTAAAAAAAGGCAAAAACTACAAAAAAAACTAAAAACTAATAAAAAAATAAAAAAGCTAAAAAACTAAAAAAACTAAAAAACTAAAAAACTAAAAAAACTAAAAACTAAAAAAAAACTTAAAAAAAAGGAAAAAACTGAAAAATAGGAGAGAAAAAGAAAACTAATAAAATTAAGAATAAAAAAGATAAAAACTAAAAAAAAAGTAAAAAGAAAAAACGAAAAAAAACTAAAAAAGCTAAAAAAAAGGTAAAAACCAATAAAAAACTAAAAAGAAAAAAGGAAAAAAACTAAAAAAAATTTTCATCTAAAAAACTAAAAAAGGTAAAAACTAAAAGAACTAAAAAGGAAAAAAAAAACTAAAAAAAGGAAAAAAACTGAAAAATAAAGGAGAAAAAGAAAACTAAAAAAATATAAATAAAAATAAAAAAACTAAAAAGATAAAAACTTCAAAAAAAACTAAAAAGAAAAAAGAAAAAAACTGAAAAGCCTAAAAAAGAGGTCAAAACCAAAAAAAAACTAAAAGGAAAAAAAGGGAAAAAATTAAAAATTTATTTCATCATATACCAATTCAAAAACGAATGTATACCGGGATGACGACCGGGACACAGGGAATATAAATGACGACCGGGACACAGGGACACAACTACAACGGTGACGCCGGGGGCACAGGGGGGACATAAATGACGACGGGGACACAGGCAATGTTCGATTAGCAATCACCATCAACAAAGCTCAAGGGGCAACAAAGCTCACCATCAAACAAAGACGAACGGGACGCTCAAAGAGAAATTACAGACTGGAACACTGGGACACAAATGACGACCGGGATACTGGGAATATAAATGACGACCGGGACAAAGGGAATGTTCAATTAGCAATCACCATCAACAAAGCTCAAGGGCAATCATTAGAATCATGAGGTATAGATCTGAATATGGATTGTTTTTCCCATGGACAATTATATGTTGCATGTTCAAGAGTCGGTAAACCTGACAAATGACGACCGGGACACCGGGACACAAGGAATATAAATGACGCCCGGGACACTCAAAGAGAAATCACAGACTGGGACACCGGAACACAAATGACGACCGGGACACAGGGAATATAAATGACGACCGGGACACAGGGACATAACTACAAAGGGGACGCGGGGGTGCACAGGGGGATATATAAATGACGATGGCGACTCAGGGAATGGTCGATTAGCAATCACCATCAACAAAGCTCAAGGGCAATCATTAGAATCATGAGGTATAGATCTGAATACGGATTGTTTTCCCATGGACCATTATATGTTGCATGTTCAAGAGTCGGTAAACCTGACAATCTATTTATATGCACAGACAATGGGACAGCAAAGAATGTTGTATATTCGCAAGTATATATATATATATATATATATATATATATATATATATATATATATATATATATATATATATATATATATATATATATATATATATATCTATCTATATTCACAGGTGGGACATAGGGACACAACTACAATGGCGCGTAACTAATATGGCGCGTAACGACTTACGCGCGCGGGGGGGCTTGGGGGGGACATAGGGACACAACTACAATGACGCGTAACTAATATGGCGCGTAACTAATATGGCGCGTAACGACTTACGCGCGCGGGGGGGCGCGAAGCGCCCCCACCAACTAGGTGTTGGGGTGGCGCGAAGCGCCACCCCAACAGCTAGTATATATATATATATATATATATATATATATATATATATATATATATATATATATATATACTAGCTGTTGGGGGCGTTTCGCGCCCCCCCCCCGCGCGCGTAAGTCGTTACGCGCCATATTATTTACGCGCCATTGTAGTTGTGTCCCACCTGTGAAGATATATATATATATATATATATTAGATATATATATATATATATATATATATATATATATATATATATATATATATATATATATATATATATATATATATATATATATATATATATATATATATATATATATATATATATATATATATATATATATATATATATATATATATATATATATATATATATATATATATATATATATATATATATATATATATATTGGAGGGGGGGGGGGGGCGCTTCACAAATGACGACCGGGACACAGGGAATATAAATGACGACCGGGACACAGGGACATAACTACAAAGGGGACGCCGGGGTGCACAGGGGGATATATAAATGACGATGGCGACTCAGGGAATGGTCGATTAGCAATCACCATCAACAAAGCTCAAGGGCAATCATTAGAATCATGAGGTATAGATCTGAATACGGATTGTTTTCCCATGGACCATTATATGTTGCATGTTCAAGAGTCGGTAAACCTGACAATCTATTTATATGCACAGACAATGGGACAGCAAAGAATGTTGTATATTCGCAAGTATATATATATATATATATATATATATATATATATATATATATATATATATATATATATATATATATATATATATATATATATATATATATATATATATATATCTATCTATATTCACAGGTGGGACATAGGGACACAACTACAATGGCGCGTAACTAATATGGCGCGTAACGACTTACGCGCGCGGGGGGGCTTGGGGGGGACATAGGGACACAACTACAGTGGCCCATAACTAATATGGCGCGTAACTAATATGGCGCGTAACGACTTACGCGCGCGGGGGGGCTTGGGGGGGCGCGAAGCGCCCCCACCAACTAGGTGTTGGGGTGGCGCGAAGCGCCACCCCAACAGCTAGTATATATATATATATATATATATATATATATATATATATATATATATATATATATATATATATATATATATATATACTAGCTGTTGGGGGCGTTTCGCGCCCCCCCCCCGCGCGCGTAAGTCGTTACGCGCCATATTAGTTACGCGCCATTGTAGTTGTGTCCCACCTGTGAAGATATATATATATATATATATATATTAGATATATATATATATATATATATATATATATATATATATATATATATATATATATATATATATATATATATATATATATATATATATATATATATATATATATATATATATATATATATATATATATATATATATATATATTGGAGGGGGGGGGCTTGATGGCCAGGCAATCGAGACGGTTTGAACCGTTATTCCTGCTATTATTTTAGTAGCTATTGCCCTTCCTTCTATTCGTCTTCTCTATTTAATTGATGAAATTCATAACCCTGCCTTGACTATTAAAGTAACGGGGCATCAGTGATACTGATCCTATGAATACTCTGATTTTGACGATATCCAATTTGATTCATACATAATCCCTTCAAATGAACTTTCTACCGGTATATATCGTTTACTTGATGTAGACAATCGTATGCCAGTGCCCTATAATCAAGCTATCCGTCTGATGATTACTTCAGATGACGTTCTACACTCATGAGCTGTGCCATCTCTAGGTATCAAGATGGATGCAGTCCCAGGCCGGCTTAATCAGTCCAGACTTCTAGTGAATATACCCGGAGTATTTTATGGACAATGTTCCGAAATTTGTGGATCTGGACATAGTTTTATACCTATTGTGATTGAAGCTGTTGGAGAGAGAGACTTTCTAAAGTGACTTGAGTTACAAATTTCATAGGGTGGCTGAAAGTCAAGCGGTAGCCTCTTAAGCTCTCTTATGGTAATTACCCCCTGTGGTACAGAGACTTAGTTTATTAATAAATATAAGGTTGTCAACTTTAAGAAGCCGATGGCAGTCTCTTATTCCTCAAATGATGCCACTTCCTTGGGTTATGGTCTTCCTTGTCTCTATAGCTTTACTATGAGCTATTATAACTATGGTATTTTTCCTTTATCAACCCCGTTCGGTTTCTTCTGCTAAAGGCTTCTCTGATCGAACTGTTTACTTAAATTGAAAATGATAGCGAGCCTTTTTTCAGTATTTGATCCGACTTCCTCTTTTTTATCCAACTGATTAAGAATACTAATCCCACTTTTGTTTATAGTAATATCTTTCTGATTGATTCCTTCGCGACCTCAATTTTTGGCTAAGAGAGTTTTAATGGGATTAAATCGGGAGATATCCCTCCTTATAGGCCCAGCAAGATTTGGTGCCAATATCCTAGTTATTGCCCTTTTCTTATTTATTTTATTTAATAATTTTATTGGTTTATTCCCTTATATTTTTACCGCTACTAGACATTTAGCAGTTACCTTAAGACTAGCAGTTCCTCTGTGAATCTCTTTTATTCTATATACTTGGATTAGGGAGACAACGAATGCTTTAGCTCATCTTGTACCTTTAGGAACACCGGTACCTTTAATACCTTTCATGGTATTAATTGAAATCATTAGAAATATGATTCGGCCTATTACACTCTCTGTCCGTCTTGCGGCTAATATAATTGCCGGCCATCTCCTATTGACTCTCTTAGGGGCTCAAGGTGCCCTGGAAAATTTATATGTTACTACAATTGTAGTATTTTCACAGATTATCCTATTAATATTGGAATTCTCTGTAGCTATTATTCAATCTTATGTCTTTATGACTCTAATGACTCTCTATGCAAGAGAATAATGAATCAATTAAATCACCCGTATCATTTGGTTAATATTAGACCTTGACCCCTAGCTACCGGAATAGGAGCTTTTGCAATGACTTCTGGACTTGTCAAATGGTTTCATTCATTTGATAGAATGCTATTTTTTACAGGATTAATAACAATCATATTTGTTTCGTATCAATGATGACGAGACGTATCACGAGAAGCTACTTTTCAAGGAATACATTCAACGAAGGTCGGATTTGGGTTGCGATGGGGAATAATCCTATTTATTATCTCTGAAGTTTTCTTTTTTGTCTCTTTCTTTTGGGCATTTTTTCACAGAAGTTTGTCGCCAAATATTGAAGTTGGGGCCTTATGACCCCCAATTGGAGTGGAAAGCTTTAATCCATTTCAAGTGCCCCTGCTTAATACAAGTATTCTGCTGGCTTCAGGAGTTACGGTAACTTGAGCCCACCATGCCTTAATAGAAAATAATTTTGATCAATGCCTTCAGGGGCTTCTATTTACTGTATTGCTGGGGTTATATTTTTCATTTCTTCAAGGGTTGGAATATATAGAAGCCTCATTTACTATTGCGGATAGAATCTATGGGTCTACATTCTTTTTAGCGACAGGTTTTCATGGTTTACATGTACTTATTGGTACTATTTTTCTTATAATTTGTATCTTACGTCACGCTAAGTGCTACTTTTCTCCCCAACATCATTTCGGGTTTGAAGCTGCAGCTTGATATTGACACTTTGTTGATGTTGTCTGATTGTTTCTCTATCTTTCTATCTACTGATGAGGTGAATAGGATCTTTCTAGTATAAATATTATACTTGACTTCCAATCGAGAGATCCTGTTAGGGAAAGATAATTATTTTAATTTGATTAAGAATTTTTATGCTTGTTTTTATTATATTAACCCTCGGAGTGTTTGTGAATAAGAAAGTCTCTCTGGATCGCGAAAAGAGTTCACCATTTGAATGCGGATTCGATCCTTTGAATTCCTCTCGTACCCCCTTTTCTATTCGGTTCTTTGTTATTACTCTAATTTTTCTTATTTTTGATGTAGAGATTACTTTACTCCTACCTATAGTATATTTGAATATATCTTGCCCGACAACCTACCTGATTATCTTCTTTACTTTCATCCTTGTTGCAGGGGTATTTTATGAGTGAAGGGAAGGTGCCCTAAGATGAATTAAATAATCATTAACTTTATCAAAGACGCTTTATTCAGGAGAATAGTTTAAATAGAACATTGGGTTTGCATCCTAAAAGAGGGATGTTCCTTCTCTCAGAGTGAGAATTGATGTTATCAAATCCAGTTTCGACCTGAATTTAGGCCTTTCGGCCCCCACTCTTTAGCAGAAGCTAATTGATAGCGCTTCATTGTTAATGAAGAGAAAGGGATGACCCCTGTTAAGAGGCAGAAAGAAGGATGGGAGCTGCTAACTCTTCAACCGGGTAGTTAAATTCTACTCACTGCCTATTTATATAGTATATTTAATACAATGCATTTTCAATGCATAAATGGATAAATGTCCTTTAAATATTTCCAGGAATCATCCACCCCAACATCTTCAGTGTTGTGCTCTTATTAAGCTATAGAAATATATAAATAGTGTGAATAATAAAGAAGATAGGATAAGTACCTTATATGGAGAGGAGGTTAAAAACGAAAATAGAGATGACCCCCGTAAGCTATTATGGTAGATTAATGACGGCCCCGCTTCTTCTACCCAACCACAATCACCCTCATGATAAAGGAGTTCACCCATAAATAAAGGTATGAAGCTTGTTCGCCCTGTAATGAATGGTAAAAATATTATTCTACTTACATAATGTCTTAGGCTTAAACTAAATGATTTGACAAAGTAAGGTAAAATCACCCCTACTATAATAAGGGAGAGGAGGAGAATCTTTTCAAATGGACCTAAGATGATTCTTACGTCCCCCAGAAAACATCAATAAAAAATATACCCCCCTATAACAGCCCCTCAATAAAGAACAAAAAGAGGAGTTAGATAATCCCCTTCTTCGTCCCTGTATTGACAGCTTAAATTATAATTGTAGGAGCACAGACATATTATTGCAATTCGTGAAGAATAAGTTCTTGTTAGAAGACATGAAACTAATATAAGTACACTAGGAAATAATATGTGTAGACTCTCTGAAGATTCAATAATTAGATCTTTTGAAAAAAAACCCGATAAATATGGGAACCCTATTAATCTAAGAGAGCAAACTAAGATAATATAGCTAGTGTAAGGGAGTATCCTGGATACCCCTCCTATACGACGTATATCTTGTACCCCTAGCGAATGAATTACGACCCCCGAACATATAAAAAGAAGAGCCTTAAAGAGTGCATGGGCAAAAAGATGAAAATAACAAAATAGAGTGAGCCCTAAACCTAGAGAGAATATTATTACTCCTAGTTGACTTAATGTAGATAACGCAATTACTCGTTTTAGATCGTTTTCTCCGAACGCAGCCAGGCCTGAAAAAAAGGAAGTTAAGGCCCCTATGACAACGAGTAAAAGACACCCTCTCTCTTCAAATGAAGGAGACAAACGAATTATCAAATAAATCCCGGCTGTCACTAGTGTGGACGAATGGACTAGGGATGAGACAGGGGTAGGAGCCGCCATGGCTGCTGGTAACCATGCAGAAAAAGGTAGTTGAGCTCTTTTGGTAAAAGAAGATAGAATGAAGAAAAGCATAATTGATAAAGAGAAGTATCTTAAGAATATATAGTCCCAGCTCTTAGAGTAAAATATTAGCCCTAATGACCATAAAATTAATACATCACCTACTCGATTTCTTAAAATAGTAATTATTCCTCTAGAGGAAGAATTGTAATTTTTGTAAAATATAATTAATAGATATGAAGTGATACCTAACCCATCTCAACCTAATATTAATCTTAATCCATCCGAAGATATAATCAACAGGACCATAGATGAGATGAATCCTAGTATTATGTATATGAAACGATTAACAAAAGTTTCACCTCTTATATAATAAGAAGAATAAATTATGACTTGAGAAGAAATTAAGAGAACTAAGAAGATGAATGATAGTCTTAGCCAATCAAAGCACACTTGATAATCCAAATACAAAAAGGATACTTTTAATAAGTAGATTTCATCTAATAGGAATAATAAAAATGAGCAACAAACACTTATTACTCCGATAGATAGTAGGATGTAGCCTGATACAAAATATAACAATACTGTCAGAGATGACTCTCCTTTAGTTCCACAAACTAATATTCTCTTTAAACTATAACAGTAAACGAAAATTAAAGTCAGTAACGGAATCAGATGAGCTCTTCCGATTATATATTCCTTTAAGTTGTATTCTAATCAGCTAAAGATATACAATCTCTCCCCGTGACTTGTACTGGAGTATAAATAAATACAATAACAAGATGAAAAAAAACATAAGATTCCAGATAGGCCTACTACTATTCAGTCTAGACTAAATACGCCGATAAAAAAATATATTTCGGAAAAGAAGTTAAGTGAAGGGGGTAATCCTATATTGAGGAAGCTAAGACTGAGTCATCAAAAACATAAATATGGAAAAAGAGAGATTATTCTACGGGTAAGAAGGAATCTGCGACTTCAGATGCGCGCATAAAATAGATAGCTTAAGTAGAATAATCCAGAGGAACAAATCCCGTGAGATACCATTATTAAAATTGATCTTATGTTGGTGTAAGTACAAGATATAAGTATACCTAAAATAACGAATGATATATGAGCGACGGAGGAATAAGCAATTAAGGATTTGACATCGGATTGGCGTAGACAGATCAAGCAGCTGAAGATCCCGCCTATTAAGCAGACCCCTATTAATGTTGTTTCTCTATAAATATTTAATACCTGTACTAAATAGAGGCCGTAACCCCCTAGCTTGAGGAGAATGGCGGCTAACACTATAGAGCCAGTTACTGGAGCCTCTACGTGAGCCTTAGGTAATCAAATGTGTGCAAAATAAACTGGGAGTTTCACTAGAAAAGAAAGGATGGCTAGCAAGAAGATTATCTTGTCTGTGAAATTACCCCAAAATTGCAAGAAGGATGACGAATAAATACTCGTGTGGGCAATGATAATAAAGAGTAGAGGTAAAGAGGATAGTAGAGTATAGAATAAGAAATAATAGGAAGCAGGTAGACGCTCTGGCTGGTAACCTCACCCGAGGATTAAAATAATTGTGGGAATTAGAGAGCACTCAAAGAAGACGTAGAATAAGATGAATGACTGAGTAGTAAAGGTGAGTCACAAAAGGACAAACAAGCTTACGAGGATAGTTCTATAGCTTAATGGCCAACTTGGCTTTAATCTAATAACTATTAGAAAGAAAATTCCTGAAGTCAATGTTAAAAGAGTAATTCCCCACTCTAGATGAAATTCTGATATTAACTTGTATATTAATATTAAGTATATTAGACTTGAGGTAAAGAACCACTTATTCATTTAGGAACTGTACTTGATCTGATCCTGACGAACGTACTAAAGATACCAATACTGATAATCCTAAAGCTCCTTCACAAACTGTGACTCTAAGAAAGATGAATGCGTTAATTATTCTCATATAGTTTGAATATATTAATAATCTGAACAATAAAAGAATGAGAAATTCTAATCTCAATAGAGTTACTAGAAGATGCTTGTTTCTTGAAGAGAAAATTAGTAGTCCTAAAGAAAGTGATAAGTAAATTATTATGATTGACTGAGTAATTAAAAAATAATGTCGGTCTTGTAAACCGAATTTAGAGGAATCTCTCGGTCTTCAAAAGAGTTATTAACATCTTTAACTTCCAAAGTTAATATTTTTATTAAACTACCTTTTGACATCCTAGGATCTATCGTTGTTATCTCCATATTTATGCTTCTAATGAATCATCCTCTTGCTTTTACACTCTCGTTGTTCGTTCAAACTTTATTGATTTGTATTATGCTTAAAAATGTTTCTCTGTGAATTTCACTAATTCTCTTTTTGATCTTTCTAGGGGGGATTCTGGTAATGTTTATTTATGTGTCTTCGCTAAGAGCTAACGAGAAATTTGCTGTGGATTTAACGTCATTCATATGAGTGGTACCTACAATTGTCTTGTCTTTTTTAGTTTTAAATAAGAATTTCATGTTTATGAGCCCTTCCTCGGGCTACCTCTATCCTGCCGATTTCGTGATCATCAATTTTAATGTTAATAGACTTACCGTACTGGCCTACTCGTTTATAGTAGTATATTTATTTTTAGCGCTCCTGCTGGTCATTGATTTTTTGAACAGTAATAAAAAACCTTTGCGGTCAATGATCTAGTAATTCCGTGATCTTAGGAAATAAAATGTTATCTCTACGTAAGACACAACCTACCCTTAAAATTATTAATTCTGCCTTGGTGGATCTACCTGTGCCGGCCAACATTTCTATTTGATGAAACTTTGGCTCTCTCCTGGGCCTCTGTCTTGTTATTCAAATTGTTACTGGACTTTTTTTAGCGATGCATTACACGGCGAGAGTAGACTTAGCTTTCTCTAGAGTGGCCCATATTTGCCGAGATGTCAACTACGGTTGGCTGCTCCGAACTGTCCACGCCAATGGTGCCTCTTTTTTCTTTATTTGCATTTATTTTCATATTGGCCGAGGGATGTATTATGGTTCTTTCCATTATTTCGAGACATGAATGACTGGAATTGCTCTTTTGTTTCTTGTAATAGCCGCTGCTTTTTTAGGGTATGTTCTCCCGTGAGGTCAAATGTCCTTCTGGGGGGCGACTGTAATTACAAACTTAATATCTGCCGTACCTTATATTGGTAACGATGTAGTACAATGGTTATGAGGGGGGTTTGCTGTTGATAATCCCACTCTGACGCGATTTTTCACTTTTCATTTCTTGATCCCCTTTCTGGTGGCCGGTCTGACAATAATTCACCTTTTATTCCTTCATCAAAGAGGTTCAAATAACCCCCTTGGAATTAACGCTAACTTAGACAAGTTACCGTTCCACCCTTATTTTACCATTAAGGATACCGTGGGATTTATAGTCCTTATCTTTTTTCTTGTGACTCTCTCCTTAACTAGACCCTATCTTCTAGGGGACCCGGATAATTTCATTCCTGCTAACCCGTTGGTTACCCCAGCTCATATTCAACCGGAATGGTATTTTCTGTTTGCATACGCTATTTTGCGGTCTATTCCTAATAAGCTAGGAGGGGTAATTGCCCTTGTTTCTTCTATTCTTATTCTTGTGTCCCTTCCCTTTACATTTAAGCCTAAGTTTCGAGGTCTTGAGTTTTATTCTGTAGCCCAGCCTTTGTTTTGATCCTGAGTATCAGTCTTTTTACTTCTAACATGAATTGGGGCACGACCTGTAGAAGACCCCTATATTTTTCTGGGACAGGTTCTTACGTGTGCTTACTTCTCATATTTTGTGTTTACTCCAATCGTTATTAATTTGAATGACAAAATTGTCTAATTAGACCCCTTGGCCGATTAAAGCATCTGTTTTGAAAGCAGAATAAGGTTGATTATACAACCAGGGGTCTTTATTTTTAACCCCCTTGAGAAAGGCTTCAGTAAAAGCACAGGAATATTAAAGATGTAGGTAAAAGACTTTTCCAGCATAAATGTATTAGGTTATCGTAACGATAGCGGGGATAGGAGCCGCGTCTCCAGAGATAGGAGTACACCACTAAACAAAATATAAAGAAGCTTATGGACCCGAATACTACACTAAATAGTAGAGATATAAAAAGAATGCTAGCGTATTCTGATAATATAATTAGAGCGAAACCGACTCCTATGTATTCTGTATTGAACCCCGACACTAACTCGGATTCACCCTCAGCTAGATCAAAGGGTGTTCGATTAGTCTCTGCCAGAATTGTAATAAATCAGCACAATCCTAGAGGAAGACATAAGTATAAAGGTCAACCTACGTAAGAAGATTTGACTAGGTACCCTTCTAGATCGAGCTTTTTAAATAGCATTAAAGGAGAAAGGATGATAATAATTAAAGATACCTCGTAGGAGATGGTCTGTGCCCCTGCGCGAATTCTTCCTAGCAGAGAATACTTAGAGTTAGAGGACCAACCTGCGACCATAATTCTGTATACTCTCACTCTCATTGCACAAATGACTAATAGGAATGATAAATTGAATTTTGCACCGTAAGAAATAAATGGGACTAGAGTTCATAAAAAAAAGAAAGGAATAGACTGAATACAGGAGCAACGAGATACGGTATGAAATTTGAGATAAGAGGAAGTGAGACTTCCCTACAAAATAATTTGATCCCATCAGAAAAAGGCTGTAGGATCCCAAGAAAACCGACTTTATTTGGGCCCTTACGCAACTGAATGTAACCCAAGATCTTTCGTTCTAATAGTGTTAAAAAAGCAACTGAAACTAAAACCATAACTACTTGTAAAAAGATAAAATAGATCATTTAAGCTAGTGCTATCAACTAAGGTCTCCTTATAAATAGATCCTAAATCTAACGCATTTGTCTGCCAAGCTGACATAAAATCTCAAGAGGTCCTTTCGTACTATCATGAGTGAATTTGCCTTGGGGGTAGAAACTAACCTGGCTTACGCCGGTCTGAACTCAGATCACGTAGGGGTTTAACAGTCGAACAGACTGCCTCTCTAGGCTGCTGCACCGAGTAGGGTCCCTGAACCAACATCGAGGTCGCAAACTCTTTTGTCGATTTGAACTCTCAAAAAGAATTACGCTGTTATCCCTAAGGTAACTTGGTCTTTATTCATCTAAGGATCAATGGTCATTTATTGATGTGTTTATGTTGTAAGTGTTTATTCTGTTCTTACCGTCGCCCCAACCGAACATTATTTTGCTCTGTCTAATTACCTACCGCAAGACAAAAGAATTAAATGTAAAGATCTATAGGGTCTTATCGCCCTCCAAGTAAATTTAAGCTTAAAAGATTAACTTCAATTTGATCGAAGAGACAGACCATCTCTCGTCAAACCATTCATTCCAGCCTCAAATCAAAAGGCTAATGATTATGCTACCTTCGCATGGTCAGTATACCACGGCCCTTTAATTCATCAGTGGGCAGGCTCGACCTCCCAAAATTAAGAGCGATGTCTTTGTTAAACAGGCGGAGATGAGTTTTGCCGAATTCCTTTGGGATTTTATGAGGAACATTATGTTAAGTGCATTTATAGTTCTACTAATTCTATCATTGTGATTGCTAAATTTATGTAATTAGCATCGGCTAGTTTGAATTAATTATTTTGAAATTATCATTTTGTAACAATGGTTATTAAACCGAGGCAACTTTTAAGCCTAATCATGTTTTTCTTGATATTATAATATAATTTTTTCTAGAGCTCGTCCCCTAGAAAATTTTCCTTGCGGAGTACCCTAAAGGAGTATTCTGCCAACCAGATATAAAGGTACGAAATATTTTTCACAACGATATTGGTCTTGAAGAGATTTATGAAACAATCATCTTTAACCAATATGGATCACCTTATTTCGGGATTCAGCAATAAAGATTGAAATTTAATAAACCCTGATACAAAAGGTACAAACAATAACTTCTTTGTAATTAATAGGCTTTCCTTTTCAGTACTTAGACCTTGAATAAATTCGATTCTTTTACTAATATAATATTGTTTTAAATAAGTTTGTAAATAAAGATTTAGAGAGCACTCTCAAGAGTATCTTTTTAGTGTAAGCAAAATGTTTATTCAAACTCCCTCCCTCTTTCAAGATACACCTTCCGGTATACCTACTTTGTTACGACTTATCTCTTCGGACAAGAGAGCGACGGGCGATGTGTACATTTCTCAGAGCCTCCTTCAGGTTGATAGGCCTTACTTCTAAATCCACCTTCTTCTCCATGATAAAATGAAAATTCCGTTTAAGTTCTTATTGTAACCTACCCTCTCCCGGACATAAGCTACACCTTGATCTGATTTATTAGCCTAAGCAATTAAGAGCAGTTATTTATTTAATCCCCTAAACGACGGTATATAAGCTGTTTCACAAGAACGGGTTGGTTGTCTCGTGGATTGTCATTTATGGGGCAGGTTCCTCTAGTAAGTTTAGAAACCGCCAAATTCTTTAGGTTTGAATAATACTACCCAGGTTAATTAGAAATGAACTAATAGGGTATCTAATCCTAGTTGTTTGGCCATCTAAAGAGTGCTTTATTCAAACAAATGGAAAATAAATACAGATTTCACCCTTATTGATCTAAAATATACTTGTCCCAAAGCTCCTCTGTTCACCTAAAATATTTGCTCTAGGGCCTTGTATGACCGCGGATGCTGGCACAAAGTGATCCCCCTATCTTTTCATTCGCTATACCTAAGAAGTAGGCAATAATGTCAATCACTGCACTTCTAACCTATGATGATATCTTGCATATGACTCGTAGAAAGAGTAAATAAACTAGCTAGAATCAAACTTTTACTGCTAGATGCTGGGATGAGAGGTACTGGATAGAGTATAAAAATGATATTGTAGCGGAAAATAATAATAACGGACAAAGAAGTAGGATGAGAGTTATTTACTGATTTGAGTGTGTTTAAGAATGGGGTTTGTGACTACGAGTAATGGGAGATCAGATGTATAAGGTCATTGAAAGCAGTCACCCCGGCGAGCGACCGAAACCCATTATCTAGCCGCCGTAAAGAGTGAAATATCTCCTCGATAACCTTATTTAAATGTAGAAAATACTCTGGACGTTGCTGTAGATGTCTGGGCTAAAAAATAAATAGTGTGAATAACTAATGCATTGGGGATATTATATGATTTAAACTGACTACTTGTTTGATTATTAGGTCTTGTCTGTCTAGATGATTACCTCATTACGATGAAATAAGTGGAAATGAATATGAATGATGAAGTTAGCAGGATTGAAATTTTATTGACTACGTGTAAATCTAAGTAAAATTAAAATTTATTTAAATACTTGCGTTTACGCGTTTATGATTATGACGATGATAAAAAAAAATAGAAAGGTTAGATAGGGAATTAACCCACCCCTAAATACCTAAAATTACCATATAAATGATACTTACTTATATAACCTCACGCAACAAACAACTAGACTTAACGGCCATTTAAAAAGAGAACGGATGGTGAAATATAGTACATGATAACGTATTTTATGAAATGTAGATTGGTAAAATGATATGTTTAAATACGTAGGCTACCTCTAAGACAAGGCCCCCCCCCCCTTCAGACATGTAGGCATAGACCTACATGTCTGAGGAGGGGCCTTGTTAAAGAGTCAAGCCTACGTACACATATATAATTTAATGTTAGTTTATATAACGTTCTGTATAGTACATTCACCGCTCCTTTTATTAGAATAATAAAGGAGCGGTGAATGTACGTTATTTATATCATTTATATAATATTAAATTTTATTTAAACCCTCTTAAGAGGGTTTCTGAAATAACCTAGAGATATTGATTTATATTTATCCTGGAAGATTTGGTGTTCCAGGATAAATAAAATCATTATCTCATCTAATACAACCCTCCTAAGAGGGTTTAAAAATTTAATAAAGTTATAAACTTATTTGTAGTATTTTTTGTCCTAACACTAAGTGTTAGGACAAGGAAAAAATACTACGGATAAGTTTATATCTAATTAAATGTACCTATAATAAAATATTATTTCCTTTATTTTATATCATTATAATGACGTTCTATATAGATGAAATTGTTTCAAATTGAAAATTAAAGAACCCGTAAAATCGTTAAAAATCGGCTTAAAGTTTGCGTTTAGGGAATTTTGTACCCCCATTTTACACGTTTAATGCTAAGATTCTCGATATTTACCTCAAAAACAGCCTTTTTCAGGATCTTACCTTTAATCCTGTAAAAAAGTAAATTAACCCGTCTCAAATTTTTCTTCAAAAAGTGTAAAATAAATAATTTTATTCTATTTCAGCAAGGGAGGGCGGCAGCAGTCTGGATTATCTCCTGCAGGAGATAACTCAATATAGATTGGCCTCCCCAATAAGTTAAGGAACCGATAAATTTATCTTTTTTGAGGTGAATATCAGGGATCTAATCCTGCTCCTAGTGTGAGGTATAAACATAATAGTTAGTTGGAGGGAAAATTGAGTGTTTGATGAAAGTTTGATATTGTCTACTGTTAAAAAAGCATAAAGTTATTTTATTTAGATTAACCTGGAAGAAGAACTCCCTCCCTCGTTACGCTTCAGTTTGAAGCATAAGCTCGGGGGGGGGGGGTTCTTCTCTCCCAGGGGTGTTAAAGAGTAAGCTAAATTAAGCTACTGGGCTCATACCCCAATGATAGAGTAATCTCTCTTTAAATGATTAAGTGATTATGCCTAATTTTTTCCTACATTCTTATAGTGTCCTCCCACTCTTGGTTAGGTTTGTGGCTTAGAATAGAAATGAATTCTTTAAGCTTTATCCCTATCATAATCGAAGAAAGAAAAGAAAATAGATTAAAGTATTTTTTGATTCAGTCAGTAGCCTCAGTCATCTTTTTAGCGAGTATTCTGAATCAATCCTTTTCATTCTTAATTCCTTTTGCCCTATTAATTAAGATTGGTGCGGCCCCGTTCCATATATGATTAGTAAGTATTTCTAAATCTATATCATGAAAGGTTTTATCCCTTTTAATAACTTTTCAGAAAATTGGGCCTCTTCTTGGACTGGCTATACTACAATTCACAAATTCTTTTTTCATTTTTATTAGAGCATTTATTGGTGGATTAGGTGGGATTAACCAATCCAACCTTCGGCTGATTATAGCGTTTTCTTCCATTAGACATTTATCTTGACTAATAGTTAATATAAGAAGATTTTTCTTGATATTAGTTTATTATATGACTTACTTGGCTATTCTATATTTTGTGGTAATTTTATTGCAGCAAAGGGGTACGTACTCCCTCGCCCAAATGAATAGTAATGCTAGATTAATTTATAAAGCTTCGATTTCATTTAATCTTCTCTCTTTAGCCGGGTTACCTCCATTCCTGGGATTTTTTATTAAATGGATATCTCTGGAAATAAATATTTTATCCCCCCTTCTTGTGTTAGCCCTTGTTATGTCTTCATGTTTCTTAGTCTATTTTTATTTTAAGATTGCTATGAGATCTCTTTTATTTCCCTCAGAGATAAAGTCTAAGAAAATAGAGATCCCGGGTATTCTATCAATAGGGTTTAATATTTTTCTTCCCCTATTCTTTTTGTAAAGCTTTAAGTTAATTAAACTACCAGCCTTCAAAGCTGGAAATAAGATGTTCTTAAGCTTTAATAATTTACTTTAATATAGATGAGGGTATTATCTACATAATTACAGTATCAACGTAATCCTTTTTATCAGGCACCTCATCTCTTCTTATTATATATGAAATGTAAATTTCTCTTTAAGAATCAAAATCTTACGTGCACAGAACACTTATATACACATCACCCTGCTTACAATAAAATAATTTTTAGTTAATTAGGCCCGGGTTAGAAACAACTCAAGATTTGCAATCTTGTATTTTTTTTAAACTACTGAGCCGTAAATTAATCATAGTAAAGGGAATAATCCTTAACTAAATTTACAATTTAGCACCTATAATCGGCCACTTTACTTATGCAACGTTGATTTTATTCTACGAATCACAAGGATATTGGAACTTTATACTTTATTTTTGGGGCTTGAGCAGGTATAGTTGGGACTTCTTTAAGAATGCTCATTCGAGCAGAGTTGGGTCAACCAGGTTCCCTGATTGGCGATGAACAAGTATATAATGTTATTGTGACAGCTCATGCATTTATTATAATTTTTTTCATGGTTATACCAATCTTGATTGGGGGATTTGGTAACTGGCTAGTACCCATTATATTGGGGGCCCCGGATATAGCATTTCCCCGGTTAAATAATTTAAGATTTTGAATACTTCCACCATCCTTGACTCTTCTCTTGGCCAGATCTATAGTTGAGAGAGGTGCAGGAACTGGATGAACAGTTTATCCCCCTCTATCCTCAGCCATTGCCCATGCCGGACCTTCTGTAGATTTAGCTATTTTCTCGCTTCATTTAGCTGGAGTTTCCTCTATCTTAGGGGCTGTAAATTTTATTACTACTATCATTAATATACGACCTCAGTCAATATCTATTGACCGTATACCTCTCTTCGTTTGAGCAGTGGGAATCACCGCCGTTCTTCTCCTTTTATCACTTCCAGTCCTAGCGGGGGCTATTACTATACTGTTAACTGATCGTAACTTAAATACTTCTTTCTTCGACCCCGCAGGTGGTGGGGATCCCATCCTTTATCAACATTTATTTTGATTTTTTGGCCATCCTGAAGTGTATATTTTAATTTTACCTGGATTCGGGATAGTGTCCCACATTATTAGCCAAGAAAGAGGTAAGAAGGAAGCATTTGGTACATTAGGTATGATTTATGCTATACTTGCAATTGGTATTCTTGGTTTTGTTGTCTGGGCTCATCATATATTTACTGTGGGAATGGACGTGGACACTCGAGCTTATTTTACTGCTGCAACTATGATTATTGCAATTCCTACGGGAATTAAGATTTTTAGATGGATCGGAACTTTACACGGGACACGACTTACTATAACTCCATCTATGTTGTGGGCCCTAGGATTTGTATTTTTGTTTACTGTGGGAGGGCTTACAGGAGTTGTCCTGTCGAACTCTAGAATTGATATTGTTCTCCATGATACTTATTATGTAGTTGCCCATTTCCACTATGTTTTATCAATGGGTGCTGTCTTTGCTATCATAGCAGGATTTGTACATTGATTTCCTCTAATGACTGGATTAAGAATGAATCAGTTTCTTCTTAAGGTACATTTCTTTATTATATTTTTAGGAGTAAACTTAACTTTTTTCCCTCAACATTTCTTAGGTCTCGCTGGAATACCACGTCGTTACGCAGATTATCCAGATACATATGCTTCATGAAATGTAATTTCTTCATTAGGGAGAGTTATATCTATAATTGCTACATTAATATTTATTTTTTGTATTTGAGAGGCCATGATCGCTAAACGAATTAATATTTTTTCACTTAATTTAAGATCAAGTGTGGAATGGAATCATCCCCATCCGCCTGCCGATCACTCCTATGAAGAAATTACTATGATCTCTACATTTTAAAGTGGCAGAAACATATATGCATTGGATTTAAGCTCCAAAGATGGGTACCCCCTTTAAAAGTGTCTCAATGATTCCAACTAGGTTTACAAAATGGGAATTCACCTCTCATAGAACAACTTATTTTTTTCCATGACCATGCTTTACTAGTGGTAATCTTAATTACTTCTCTTGTAGGCTTTTTCTTAGCTGCATTGTTTTCTAATAAATTTCTCCATCGTTATCTACTTGATGGCCAGGCAATCGAGACGGTTTGAACCGTTATTCCTGCTATTATTTTAGTAGCTATTGCCCTTCCTTCTATTCGTCTTCTCTATTTAATTGATTAAATTCATAACCCTGCCTTGACTATTAAAGTAACGGGGCATCAGTGATACTGATCCTATGAATACTCTGATTTTGACGATATCCAATTTGATTCATACATAATTCCTTCAAATGAACTTTCTACCGGTATATATCGTTTACTTGATGTAGACAATCGTATGCCAGTGCCCTATAATCAAGCTATCCGTCTGATGATTACTTCAGATGACGTTCTACACTCATGAGCTGTGCCATCTCTAGGTATCAAGATGGATGCAGTCCCAGGCCGGCTTAATCAGTCCAGACTTCTAGTGAATATACCCGGAGTATTTTATGGACAATGTTCCGAAATTTGTGGATCTGGACATAGTTTTATACCTATTGTGATTGAAGCTGTTGGAGAGAGAGACTTTCTAAAGTGACTTGAGTTACAAATTTCATAGGGTGGCTGAAAGTCAAGCGGTAGCCTCTTAAGCTCTCTTATGGTAATTACCCCCTGTGGTACAGAGACTTAGTTTATTAATAAATATAAGGTTGTCAACTTTAAGAAGCCGATGGCAGTCTCTTATTCCTCAAATGATGCCACTTCCTTGGGTTATGGTCTTCCTTGTCTCTATAGCTTTACTATGAGCTATTATAACTATGGTATTTTTCCTTTATCAACCCCGTTCGGTTTCTTCTGCTAAAGGCTTCTCTGATCGAACTGTTTACTTAAATTGAAAATGATAGCGAGCCTTTTTTCAGTATTTGATCCGACTTCCTCTTTTTTATCCAACTGATTAAGAATACTAATCCCACTTTTGTTTATAGTAATATCTTTCTGATTGATTCCTTCGCGACCTCAATTTTTGGCTAAGAGAGTTTTAATGGGATTAAATCGGGAGATATCCCTCCTTATAGGCCCAGCAAGATTTGGTGCCAATATCCTAGTTATTGCCCTTTTCTTATTTATTTAATAATTTTATTGGTTTATTCCCTTATATTTTTACCGCTACTAGACATTTAGCAGTTACCTTAAGACTAGCAGTTCCTCTGTGAATCTCTTTTATTCTATATACTTGGATTAGGGAGACAACGAATGCTTTAGCTCATCTTGTACCTTTAGGAACACCGGTACCTTTAATACCTTTCATGGTATTAATTGAAATCATTAGAAATATGATTCGGCCTATTACACTCTCTGTCCGTCTTGCGGCTAATATAATTGCCGGCCATCTCCTATTGACTCTCTTAGGGGCTCAAGGTGCCCTGGAAAATTTATATGTTACTACAATTGTAGTATTTTCACAGATTATCCTATTAATATTGGAATTCTCTGTAGCTATTATTCAATCTTATGTCTTTATGACTCTAATGACTCTCTATGCAAGAGAATAATGAATCAATTAAATCACCCGTATCATTTGGTTAATATTAGACCTTGACCCCTAGCTACCGGAATAGGAGCTTTTGCAATGACTTCTGGACTTGTCAAATGGTTTCATTCATTTGATAGAATGCTATTTTTTACAGGATTAATAACAATCATATTTGTTTCGTATCAATGATGACGAGACGTATCACGAGAAGCTACTTTTCAAGGAATACATTCAACGAAGGTCGGATTTGGGTTGCGATGGGGAATAATCCTATTTATTATCTCTGAAGTTTTCTTTTTTGTCTCTTTCTTTTGGGCATTTTTTCACAGAAGTTTGTCGCCAAATATTGAAGTTGGGGCCTTATGACCCCCAATTGGAGTGGAAAGCTTTAATCCATTTCAAGTGCCCCTGCTTAATACAAGTATTCTGCTGGCTTCAGGAGTTACGGTAACTTGAGCCCACCATGCCTTAATAGAAAATAATTTTGATCAATGCCTTCAGGGGCTTCTATTTACTGTATTGCTGGGGTTATATTTTTCATTTCTTCAAGGGTTGGAATATATAGAAGCCTCATTTACTATTGCGGATAGAATCTATGGGTCTACATTCTTTTTAGCGACAGGTTTTCATGGTTTACATGTACTTATTGGTACTATTTTTCTTATAATTTGTATCTTACGTCACGCTAAGTGCTACTTTTCTCCCCAACATCATTTCGGGTTTGAAGCTGCAGCTTGATATTGACACTTTGTTGATGTTGTCTGATTGTTTCTCTATCTTTCTATCTACTGATGAGGTGAATAGAATCTTTCTAGTATAAATATTATACTTGACTTCCAATCGAGAGATCCTGTTAGGGAAAGATAATTATTTTAATTTGATTAAGAATTTTTATGCTTGTTTTTATTATATTAACCCTCGGAGTGTTTGTGAATAAGAAAGTCTCTCTGGATCGCGAAAAGAGTTCACCATTTGAATGCGGATTCGATCCTTTGAATTCCTCTCGTACCCCCTTTTCTATTCGGTTTTTTGTTATTACTCTAATTTTTCTTATTTTTGATGTAGAGATTACTTTACTCCTACCTATAGTATATTTGAATATATCTTACCCGACAACCTACCTGATTATCTTCTTTACTTTCATCCTTGTTGCAGGGGTATTTTATGAGTGAAGGGAAGGTGCCCTAAGATGAATTAAATAATCATTAACTTTATCAAAGACGCTTTATTCAGGAGAATAGTTTAAATAGAAATAGTTTAAATAGTTTAAATAGATATGACTTTTGATTTTACATCAGAAATTTATAACTACACTTTAGTTGTTATAGAAGATTTGTGCGTACGTATGGCAAACAAACCTCTTCAGGATTTGGGAATGCCTTCACCTAACCGTATCGCTGCTGTTTCGATATGTGTAGAATTGGATCGTGAACAAAGTTACAGTACGAGTGATCTATTGTCGTATGTACAAAATAACATTTCCAAGTTAACGTCGGAACAAAAAGACATTTATGATACGATAATGCATTGTGTCGATAACAACGTTGGAGAAATTTTCTTTTTGGATGCGCCAGGAGGTACTGGTAAAACGTTTGTGATAAAACTGATTCTGGCATCAATTCGATCAAAAAATGATATAGCGTTGGCAATTGCGTCGTCCGGAATAGCCGCAACATTGCTGCCTGGTGGAAGAACTGCTCATTCCGCTTTGAAATTGCCTCTGAACTTGCATTCTACAGAAACTCCCACGTGCAATATTTCCAAATCATCTGGGATGGGTAAAGTATTGCAGCAATGCAAACTTATTATTTGGGATGAGTGCACAATGGCACACAAAAAATCGCTCGAGGCTCTGGATCAATGCTTGAAAGATTTGCGAGGGAAGTCGAGACCCTTTGGCAGCACATTAATATTGCTTGCGGGAGATTTCAGGCAAACATTACCTATAATACCTAGATCAACTCCTGCAGACGAAATGAATGCTTGCCTGAAAAATTCTAATTTATGGGCACACGTAAAAACATTAAAATTAACTACAAATATGCGTGTCCGATTGCAAAACGATGACTCTGGTCAAACATTTTCAGATCAATTGCTGGCAATGGGAAACGGAAAGCTCCCAGTAGACTCAATTTCAGGACGTATACAACTACCTGCTGATTTCTGTAATTTAGTGACGTCCAAATATGAATTGATTGAAAAAGTATTTCCGAATATTCTAAAAAATTATAAAAATAATAAATGGCTAAGTGAAAGAGCGATTCTCGCACCCAAAAATAAAGACGTCCACGAAATCAACTATATTGTTTTGACCAAGATTCGAGACTAGGCAGTCCTTTACAAGTCAGTCGACACAGTTTTGGAACCAAATGAAGCGGTTAATTATCCATCTGAATTTTTAAATTCCATAGATCTTTCAGGGTTTCCACCACACGTGCTACAACTAAAAATAGGCGTACCAATAATACTTTTAAGAAATATAAACCCACCAAAGCTTTGCAATGGCACTCGACTTGCCGTAAAAATAACAATGGAAAACCTAATAGAGGCCACAATCTTGACAGGGCCTTTTGAGGGTGAGGCTGTTCTTATTCCTCGCATTCCTATGATTCCAACGGATTCGCCTTTTCAATTTAAAAGATTGCAATTCCCAATTCGATTAGCATTTGCAATCACCATTAACAAAGCTCAAGGTCAATCATTAGAAAAATGTGGTATAGATCTTAATACTGATTGTTTTTCCCATGGACAATTGTACGTTGCATGTTCGAGGGTCGGTAAACCTGACAATCTATTTATATGCAGCGACAATTGGACAGCGAAGAATGTTGTATATTCGCAAGTTTTACGCAGTTAATTTGTATTTTGGAACCAAATGAAGCGGTTAATTATCCATCTGAATTTTTAAATTCCATAGATCCTTCAGGGTTTCCACCACACGTGCTACAACTAAAAATAGGCGTACCAATAATACTTTTAAGAAATATCAACCCACCAAAGCTTTGCAATGGCACGCGACTTGCCGTAAAAAAAAAATGGAAAACCTAATAGAGGCCACAATCTTGACAGGGCCTTATGAGGGTGAGGCTGTTCTTATTCCTCGCATTCCCATGATTCCAACGGATCTGCTTTTTCAATTTAAAAGATTGCAATTCCCAATTCGATTAGCATTTGCAACCACCATCAACAAAGCTCAAGGGCAATCACTAGAAAAATGCGGTATAGATCTTAATACAGATTGCTTTACCAATGTACAATTGTATGTTGCATCTTTGAGGGTCGGTAAACCTGACAATCTATTTATACGCACAGACAATGGGACAGCGAAGACTGTTGTATATTCACAAGTTTTACGTAGTTAATTTGTATTGTATCTATCTATCTATCTATCTATATAAAAACGAGTTGTGTGTATGCATGTTTGTTTGTTTGTAAAAAGAGCGTTTGCATATGACGTCATTATTAGTAAATACGGCTTTGTATATGGACAGACAATGGGAAAGCCAAGAATGTTGTATATTCGCAATTTTTAAGTAGTTTGAAACACATATATAAATCTATCTATATTCACAGGTGGGACACAGGGACACAACTACAATGGCGCGTAACTATTATGGCGCGTAACGACTTACGTGCGCGGGGGGCTTTGGGGGGCGCGAAGCGCCCCACCAACTAGGTGTTGGGGTGGCGCGAAGCGCCACCCCAACAGCTAGTATATATATATATATATATATATATATATATATATATATATATATATATATATATATATATATATATATATATTTATATATGTATATATACTAGCAGTTGGGGTGGCGCTTCGCGCCACCCCAACACCTAGTTGGTGGGGGCGCTTCGTGCCACCCCGAGCCCCCCCGCGCGCGTAATTCGTTACGCGCCATATTAGTTACGCGCCATTGTAGTTGTGTCCCTATGTCCCACCTGTGAATATAGATATATATATATATATATATATATATATATATATATATATATATATATATATATATATATATATATATATATATATATATATATATATATATATATATATATATATGTTTTTAACTACGTAAAACTTGCGAATATACAACATTTTTCGCTGTCCCATTGTCTGTGCATATAAATAGATTGTCAGGTTTACCGACTCTTGAACATGCAACATATAATGGTTCATGGGAATGTATTCAGATCTATACCTCATGATTCTAATGATTGCCCTTGAGCTTTGTTGATGGTGATTGCTAATCGACCATTCCCTGTGTCGCCGTCGTCATTTATATATCCCCCTGTGCCCCCCAGCGTCCCCGTTGTAGTTGTGTCCCTGTGTTCCGGTCGTCATTAATATTCCCTATGTCCCGGTGTCCCAGTCTGTGATTTCTCTTTGAGTGTCCCGGGCGTCATTTATATTCCTTGTGTCCCGGTGTCCCGGTCGTCATTTGTGTCCCGGTGTCCCGGTCTGTATATACAATCGTTTTGGAATTGGTCTTTTTTTTAGTTTTTATTTATTAGTTTTTAGTTTTTTTTTCTTTTTAAATTTTTTGTAGTTTTTACCTTTTTTTTAGTATATATATATATATATATATATATATATATATATATATATATATATATATATATATATATATATATATATATATATATATATGTTTTTAACTACGTAAAACTTGCGAATATACAACATTCTTCGCTGTCCCATTGTCTGTGCATATAAATAGATTGTCAGGTTTACCGACTCTTGAACATGCAACATATAATGGTCCATGGGAAAACAATCCGTATTCAGATCTATACCTCATGATTCTAATGATTGCCCTTGAGCTTTGTTGATGGTGATTGTTAATCGACCATTTCCTGTGTCGCCGTCATCATTTATATATCCCCCTGTGCCCCCCAGCGTCCCCGTTGTAGTTGTGTCCCTGTGTCCCGGTCGTCATTAATATTCCCTATGTCCCGGTGTCCCAGTCTGTGATTTCTCTTTGAGTGTCCCGGGTGTCATTTATATTCCTTGTGTCCCGGTGTCCCGATCGTCATTTGTGTCCCGGTGTCCCGGTCTGTATATACAATCGTTTTGGAATTGGTCTTTTTTTTAGTTTTTTTATTAGTTTTTAGTTTTTTTTTCTTTTTAGTTTTTTTGTAGTTTTTACCTTTTTTTTAGTTTTTATTTACTTATGTCCTGGTCGTCATTTATACTCCCTGTGTCCCGGTCGTCATTTGTGTCCCGGTGCTTTGTTGATGGTGATTGCTAATCGAACATTCCTTGTGTCCCGTTTGCTTTCTCTTTGAGTATCCCGGTCGTCATTTATATTCCCTACTAGCTGTTGGGGTGGCGCTTCGCGCCACCCCAACAACCCCAAGTTACGCGCCATTGTAGTTGTGTCCCTATGTCCCACCGGTGAATATAGGTAGATATATATATATATATATATATATATATATATATATATATATACTAGCTATATGTATATATATACATATAGCCTCCCCCTTCGCGCCACCCCAACAACCCCAAGTTACGCGCCATTGTAGTTGTGTCCCTATGTCCCACCGGTGAATATAGGTAGATATATATATATATATATATACTAGCTGTTGGGGGGGCGCTTCGCGCCCCCCCAAGCCCCCCCGCGCGCGTAAGTCGTTACGCGCCATATTAGTTATGCGCCATTGTAGTTGTGTCCCTGTGTCCCACCTGTTAATATAGATAGATTTATATATGTGTTTCAAACTACGTAAAAATTGCGAATATACAACATTCTTGGCTTTCCCATTGTCTGTCCATATACAAAGCCGTATGTACTAATAATGACGTCATATGCAAACGCTCTTTTTACAAACAAACAAACATGCATACACACAACTCGTTTTTATATAGATAGATAGATAGATAGATACAATACAAATTAACTACGTAAAACTTGTGAATATACAACAATCTTCGCTGTCCCATTGTCTGTGCGTATAAATAGATTGTCAGGTTTACCGACCCTCAAAGATGCAACATACAATTGTACATTGGTAAAGCAATCTGTATTAAGATCTATACCGCATTTTTCTAGTGATTGCCCTTGAGCTTTGTTGATGGTGGTTGCAAATGCTAATCGAATTGGGAATTGCAATCTTTTAAATTGAAAAAGCAGATCCGTTGGAATCATGGGAATGCGAGGAATAAGAACAGCCTCATCCTCATAAGGCCCTGTCAAGATTGTGGCCTCTATTAGGTTTTCCATTGTTTTTTTTACGGCAAGTCGCGTGCCATTGCAAAGCTTTGGTGGGTTGATATTTCTTAAAAGTATTATTGGTACGCCTATTTTTAGTTGTAGCACGTGTGGTGGAAACCCTGAAGGATCTATGGAATTTAAAAATTCAGATGGATAATTAACCGCTTCATTTGGTTCCAAAATACAAATTAACTGCGTAAAACTTGCCAATATACAACATTCTTCGCTGTCCGATTGTCGCTGCATATAAATAGATTGTCAGGTTTACCGACCCTCGAACATGCAACGTACAATTGTCCATGGGAAAAACAATCAGTATTAAGATCTATACCACATTTTTCTAATGATTGACCTTGAGCTTTGTTAATGGTGATTGCAAATGCTAATCGAATTGGGAATTGCAATCTTTAAATTGAAAAGGCAGATCCGTTGGAATCATGGGAATGCGAGGAATAAGAACAGCCTCACCCTCAAAAGGCCCTGTCAAGATTGTGGCCTCTATTAGGTTTTCCATTGTCTTTTTTACGGCAAGTCGAGTGCCATTGCAAAGCTTTGGTGGGTTTATATTTCTTAAAAGTATTATTGGTACGCCTATTTTTAGTTGTAGCACGTGTGGTGGAAACCCTGAAAGATCTATGGAATTTAAAAATTCAGATGGATAATTAACCGCTTCATTTGGTTCCAAAACTGTGTCGACTGACTTGTAAAGGACTGCCTGGTCTCGAATCTTGGTCAAAACAATATTGTTGATTTCGTGGACGTCTATATTTTTGGGTGCGAGAATCGCTCTTTCACTTAGCCATTTATCATTTTTATAATTTTTTAGAATATTCGGAAATACTTTTTCAATCAATTCATTTTTGGACGTCACTAAATTACAGAAATCAGCAGGTAGTTGTATACGTCCTGAAATTGAGTCTACTGGGAGCTTTCCGTTTCCCATTGCCAGCAATTGATCTGAAAATGTTTGACCAGAGTCATCGTTTTGCAATCGGACACGCATATTTGTAGTTAATTTTAATGTTTTTACGTGTGCCCATAAATTAGAATTTTTCAGGCAAGCATTCATTTCGTCTGCAGGAGTTGATCTAGGTATTATAGGTAATGTTTGCCTGAAATCTCCCGCAAGCAATATTAAGGTGCTGCCAAAGGGTTTCGACTTCCCTCACAAATCTTTCAAGCATTGATCCAGAGCCTCGAGCGATTTTTTGTGTGCCATTGTGCACTCATCCCAAATAATAAGTTTGCATTGCTGCAATACTTTACCCATCCCAGATGATTTGGAAATATTGAACGTGGGAGTTTCTGTAGAATGCAAGTTCAGAGGCAATTTCAAAGCGGAATGAGCAGTTCTTCCACCAGGCAGCAATGTTGCGGCTATTCCGGACAACACAATTGCCAACGCTATATCATTTTTTGATCGAATTGATGCCAGAATCAGTTTTATCACAAACGTTTTACCAGTACCTCCTGGCGCATCCAAAAAGAAAATTTCTCCAACGTTGTTATCGACACAATGCATTATCGTATCATAAATGTCTTTTTGTTCCGACGTTAACTTTGAAACGTTATTTTGTACATACGACAATAGATCACTCGTACTGTAACTTTGTTCACGATCCAATTCTACACATGTCGAAACAGCAGCGATACGGTTAGGTGAAGGCATTCCCAAATCCTGAAGAGGTTTGTTTGCCATACTTACGCACAAATCTTCTATAACAACTAAAGTGTAGTTATAAATTTCTGATGTAAAATCAAAAGTCATATCTGACGTCTCTAACTGTTTTCGATGGAGTATATCTTCGGACATTTTTGACTTATATTTTTCCCATAACTCTGTAGGAGCTGATGGAGAGCAAGTTGTTAAAATGATGCCAAACAATGCACGAATTTGACTTGGGGTTGACGTTTCGCACGCGTCATTGATGCAGTTATCCCAGTGTTGGTCATTCTCCAATAAATTCAGAGCTTGGCATGAACTACGGTAAGTGTCATGTATAGTACCATTTACAGTCCTCAAATACTCAAAGGATGTCGGACCGGGTACATTCACCAAAAGCAGGCGTAGAAAGAAGCATTCATGTTGATTGGGGTGAACGGTGTAGAGTCTTCCTATCGTGGTATCTTTGAAGATGGTAGGTTGGCCGTCGACTGATTTACCCTGTTTACGATGTTCAAATACTTTATTTTTAGTATTCCACGTGTAATACGAAGGCACTTCAGTATACAGCAGTTTTTTTGCAAAAGAATCATTTTTGCAAAGCGAAAAAAAAGCTGTTAATGTTGTATCCGGTGGATTCAGGACTCTTTGTTGCACGTTGGTTTCCGTGAAATAAACACGTTGACCATTCTGTAAATGTACCGCTAAGTGAACAACAGCTGGACTACGTTCATGTATCGGAAATGAAAGAATTCGCCAAACAGCTTCATTACTGCTTATGTATCTTCCAGCCCGATATTCTACGATTTCATTGAAATCTTTGATTTCGGGCTGCAAACCAAAAACTGCCATGTCACTGCCTTTGTTGACGTATTTACATATGTATTTGATTGCCTTTACGGAGTTACAGTATTCAACGTTTATGTGTGCATTAAATGTTTTTGATAATAATGGGGAATATGGAACAACCCACTGGTTATCTACTTCGATGGTGGTACCGTTACGCTTCTTTATTATTGCTGTTTTACCGCCGTCTTCAGTAGATCTTCTTCTATATTGTGGGTAACCATCATTGCCAGTAATTGTTTTGGGTACTAAAAGTCGAGGATATTGCTTTGTGCACCTTCATTTGGCCATGCATGGTGAATTTTCGTTCAGTGCACCGCAAGGTCCATGTATCATATTTTTTACAAAAATATCATGTAACCCCTTATCGACATTTTTATCAGGTATTTCAGCGGAAATCACATCATCAATTTCGTTCGAAGTAATTTTTTTATGTAGCCAGATTAGTGTATGTGCGTGTGGCAAACCTCGTTTTTGCCATTCCACTGAGTACATCCAGCATCGCACTGACCCAAACACTTCATGTTTTACAAGGTAGTTTATCAGTGATTTCATATTTTGCCTGAAGACACGTGCCGTAATGTCATGCCTATGAACCGCCGATTGTCCTTGAAGTAAAAGCTGCAGTATCTCGTCCCAAGATTGATTACATGTAAATGTAATAAATAAATCTGGACGACCATAGAGACGAACATACGCAATAGCATCTTGAGCATATTCATGCATATGACGGGGACTGCCAGCATATAACGAAGGTAAAATTGTTAATCTTCCAACGTTTGTGGTATTACCGTCATTTATAACTGCATCTCGCAAATGAATGTATTGTTCAGAGCGGAGCTTGGTCTGATTCAGGCGGATATATAGCAAACGTTCTGATTCAATTTTAGCATACATATCCACGACGAATTGGTGAAACAATACACGGCATTTTAAAATATAATTTTCTTCATCCTGCCGAATCATTAGTCTATAGGAATAATAATGCATTGCACTGCATTTCTTATTCATTTCTTTGTTAGTGGCTGGATTCATCAATTTAATATTAAAGTGATAGCCGTCGGCTCTATCCCAAAAAATGATAGGATATTGTAGGGCATCGTAGCATCGATGAGTTTCAGCAATTCTTAACAACTGAGCGTTTCGCTTATGAAGAATAATATCTCGAGGTAAAAACTGATCACCGACCATAACGATTGCCACTTCGTCGATAGTCGGAGCATTGTATCTACGCACATGTTGGCCAGGAGGCGTTTTGTCAGCGGAAATAACAATTTTATGCGTATCAGTAGGCATCAAATCGATGGCTGTTTTGAACAGACGCACTAAATTATTATTTTCGTGGAAAAGATGTTGCAATTGGGAAACGATTGTCCTTTCAACGTTGGGAGAAATTTCGCAACGTGCATTCAATTCAGAATTTCTATCACTGATGAAGTACAATTGTAAAAATTTATGATTCTCGCCTGAGAATGGTAGAAGGGACCCTGCTTTATGATAAATTTGCCCTTTTACTTTGAAAGTAGACATAAATTGATCTGGATTTTCGATTTGGGCTCCAAACGACGTCATTTGGAAACATGAGTTGTATTGTCTGATTTTTGACAAAAAACGCTTAGATTCTGACGTAATTCCAGTAAGGAAAGTCTTCAATGGCTCTGGTGGTGCAGCCAATAGAGGAAGTTTAACTTTTCCTGAGGCGCAACACATTCCCATTGTTTCACCATTGAATTTCAAGGCCTTACAATAGGGACAAATTTTAGACATATTCCCGATTTGAACACATCTACTCAAGCTATAATCATCGACTGGGTTGTACCTGAATGCCAGGCGATAACTTTCAGGTTGCTCTGATTCCTCGGCACGCTTTCTTTTCTTACTTTCTCTATCAGCAGCAAGCCTGCTTCCGCGTTGCTCTGGTAGTTCCTCGGCACGCTTTCTGTTCTTTCTTTCTCTATCAGCCTCAAGCCTGTTTCCTTGCTGTTCTTTTGATTCCTCGGCACGCTTTCTGTTCTTTCTTTCTCTATCAGCCTCAAGCCTGTTTCCTTGCTGTTCTTTTGATTCTTCGGCACGCTTTCTGTTCTTTCTTTCTCTATCAGCCTCAAGCCTGTTTCCCTGCTGTTCTTTTGATTCCTCGGCACACCTTCTTTTTTCACTTTCTCTTTTAGCAGCAAGTCTGCTTTCGCGTTGCTCTGGTAGTTCCTCGGCACGCTTTCTTTTCTGACTTTCTCTATCAGCAGCAAGTTTTTTGGCATAGACTCTTTGAGCATCTTCATCAGTCATTGTAAACTTAAACATTAATAGATTTCTACGTGAACATATGTCTTATATATCTTGAATGACGTCACCGTCAAAGCAAAAATGACGACAACTAATTTCATGACGTCAGCCGACACAGAAACATGACGTCACCTGACAACTAATTTCATGACGTCAGCCGACACAGAAACATGACGTCACCTGATCCACAGACAGACAGACAGACAACTTATTTTTATATATATAGATATATATATATATATATATATATATATATATATATATATATATATATATATATATATATATATGTTTTTAACTACGTAAAACTTGCGAATATACAACATTCTTTGCTGTCCCTTTGTCTGTGCATATAAATAGATTGTTAGGTTTACCGACTCTTGAACATGCAACATATAATGGTCCATGGGAAAACAATCCGTATTCAGATCTATACCTCATGGTTCTAATGATTGCCCTTGAGCTTTGTTGATGGTGATTGTTAATCGACCATTCCCTGTGTCGCCGTCGTCATTTATATATCCCCCTGTGCCCCCCGGCGTCCCCGTTGTAGTTGTGTCCCGGTCGTCATTTATATTCCCTTTTTCCCGGTCGTCATTTGTGTCCCGTTGTCCCAGTGTGTGATTTCTCTTTGAGTGTCCCGGGCGTCATTTATGTTCCTTGTGTCCCGGTCGTCATTTATGTCCCGGTGTTCCGGTCTGTATATACATTCGTTTTGAATTGGTCTTTTTTTAGTTTTTAGTGTTTTACCTTTTTTTTTGTTTTTTTAGTTATAACCCATGATTCTAATGATTGCCCTTGAGCTCTTTGAGTGTCCCGGTCGTCATTTATATTCCCTATGTGCCGGTGGCCCGGTCGTCATTTGTGTTCCGATGTCCCAGTCTGTAATTTCGTCAGTCGAAAACATGACGTCATCGGCAGTTATATATATATATATATATACTAGCTGTTGGGGTGGCGCTTTGCGCCACCCCAACACCTAGTTGGTGGGGCGCTTCGCGCCCCCCCAAGCCCCCCCCCCCGCGCGTAAGTCGTTACGCGCCATATTAGTTACGCGCCATTGTAGTTGTGTCCCTGTGTCCCACCTGTGAATATAGATAGATTTATATATGTGTTTCAAACTACGTAAAAATTGCGAATATACAATATTCTTGGCTTTCCCATTGTCTGTCCATATACAAAGCCGTATGTACTAATAATGACGTCATATGCAAACGCTCTTTTTACAAATAAACAAACATGCATACACACAACTCGTTTTTATATAGATAGATAGATAGATAGATACAATACAAATTAACTACGTAAAACTTGTGAATATACAACAGTCTTCGCTGTCCCATTGTCTGTGCCTATAAATAGATTGTCAGGTTTACCGACCCTCAAAGATGCAACATACAATTGTACATTGGTAAAGCAATCTGTATTAAGATCTATACCGCATTTTTCTAGTGATTGCCCTTGAGCTTTGTTGATGGTGGTTGCAAATGCTAATCGAATTGGGAATTGCAATCTTTTAAATTGAAAAAGCAGATCCGTTGGAATCATGGGAATGCGAGGAATAAGAACAGCCTCGCCCTCATAAGGGCCTGTCAAGATTGTGGCCTCTATTAGGTTTTCCATTGTTTTTTTTACGGCAAGTCGCGTGCCATTGCAAAGCTTTGGTGGGTTGATATTTCTTAAAAGTATTATTGGTACGCCTATTTTTAGTTGTAGCACGTGTGGTGGAAACCCTGAAGGATCTATGGAATTTAAAAATTCAGATGGATAATTAACCGCTTCATTTGGTTCCAAAATACAAATTAACTGCGTAAAACTTGCGAATATACAACATTCTTCGCTGTCCAATTGTCTCTGCATATAAATAGATTGTCAGGTTTATCGACCCTCGAACATGCAACGTACAATTGTCCATGGGAAAAACAATCAGTATTAAGATCTATACCACATTTTTCTAATGATTAACCTTGAGCTTTGTTAATGGTGATTGTAAATGCTAATCGAATTGGGAATTGCAATCTTTTAAATTGAAAAGGCAGATCCGTTGGAATCATGGGAATGCGAGGAATAAGAACAGCCTCACCCTCAAAAGGCCCTGTCAAGATTGTGGCCTCTATTAGGTTTTCCATTGTTTTTTTTACGGCAAGTCGAGTGCCATTGCAAAGCTTTGGTGGGTTTATATTTCTTAAAAGTATTATTGGTACGCCTATTTTTAGTTGTAGCACGTGTGGTGGAAACCCTGAAAGATCTATGGAATTTAAAAATTCAGATGGATAATTAACCGCTTCATTTGGTTCCAAAACTGTGTCGACTGACTTGTAAAGGACTGCCTGGTCTCGAATCTTGGTCAAAACAATATTGTTGATTTCGTGGACGTCTATATTTTTGGGTGCTAGAATCGCTCTTTCACTTAGCCATTTATTATTTTTATAATTTTTTAGAATATTCGGAAATACTTTTTCAATAAATTCATTTTTGGACGTCACTAAATTACAGAAATCAGCAGGTAGTTGTATACGTCCTGAAATTGAGTCTACTGGGAGCTTTCCGTTTCCCATTGCCAGCAATTGATCTGAAAATGTTTGACCAGAGTCATCGTTTTGCAATCGGACACGCATATTTGTAGTTAATTTTAATATTTTTACGTGTGCCCATAAATTAGAATTTTTCAGGCAAGCATTCATTTCGTCTGCAGGAGTTGACCTAGGTATTATAGGTAATGTTTGCCTGAAATCTCCCGCAAGCAATATTAATGTGCTGCCAAAGGGTTTCGACTTCCCTCGCAAATCTTTCAAGCATTGATCCAGAGCCTCGAGCGATTTTTTGTGTGCCATTGTGCACTCATCCCAAATAATAAGTTTGCATTGCTGCAATACTTTACCCATCCCAGATGATTTGGAAATATTGCACGTGGGAGTTTCTGTAGAATGCAAGTTCAGAGGCAATTTCAAAGCGGAATGAGCAGTTCTTCCACCAGGCAGCAATGTTGCGGCTATTCCGGACGACGCAATTGCCAACGCTATATCATTTTTTGATCGAATTGATACCAGAATCAGTTTTATCACAAACGTTTTACCAGTACCTCCTGGCGCATCCAAAAAGAAAATTTCTCCAACGTTGTTATCTCCAATAAATTCAGAGCTTGGCATGCACTACGGTAAGTGTCATGTATAGTACCATTTACAGTCCTCAAATACTCAAAGGATGTCGGACCGGATACATTCACCAAAAGCAGGCGTAGAAAGAAGCATTCATGTTGATTGGGGTGAACGGTGTAGAGTCTTCCTATCGTGGTATCTTTGAAGATGGTAGGTTGGCCGTCGACTGACTTACCCTGTTTTTGACGTTCAAATACTTTATTTTTAGTATTCCAGGTGTAATACGAAGGCACTTCAGTATACAGCAGTTTTTTTGCAAAAGAATCATTTTTGCAAAGCGAAAAAAAAGCTGTTAATGTTGTATCCGGTGGATTCAGGACTCTTTTTTGCACGTTGGTTTCCGTGAAATAAACGCGTTGACCATTCTGTAAATTTACCGCTAAGTGAACAACAGCTGGACTACGTTCATGTATCGGAAATGAAAGAATTCGCCAAACAGTTTCATTACTGCTTATGTATCTTCCAGCCTGATATTGTACGATTTCATCGAAATCTTTGATTTCGGGCTGCAAGCCAAAAACTGCCATGTCACTGCCTTTGTTGACGTATTTACAAATGTATTTGATTGCCTTTACGGAGTTACAGTATTCAACGTTTATCTGTGCATTAAATGTTTTTGATAATAATGGGGAATATGGAACAACCCACTGGGTTATCTACTTCGATGGTGGTACCGTTACGCTTCTTTATTATTGCTGTTTTACCGCCATCTTCAGTAGATCTTCTTCTATATTGTGGGTAACCATCATTGCCAGTAATTGTGTTTGATACTAAAAGTCGAGGATATTGCTTTGTGCACCATCCTTTGGCCATGCATGGTAAATTTTCGTTCAGTGCACCGCAAGGTCCATGTATCATATTTTTTACAATAATATCATGTAACCCCTTATCGACATTTTTATTAGGTATTTCAGCGTCACCGTCAAAGCAAAAATGACGACAACTAATTTCATGACGTCAGTCAACACAGAAACATGACGTCACCTGATCAACAGAAAGACAGACAGACAACTTATTTATATATATATAGATATATATATATATATATATATATATATATATATATATATATATATATATATATATATATATATATATATATATATATATATATATATTATATATATATATATATATAGTAGCTGTTGGGGTGGCACTTCGCGCCTCCCCAAAACCTAGTTGGTGGGGCGGTTCGTGCCCCCCCAAGCCCCCCCACGTGCGTAAGTCGTTACGCGCCATATTAGTTACGTGCCATTGTAGTTGTGTCCCTGTGTCCCACCTGTGAATATAGATAGATTTATATATGTGTTTCAAACTACGTAAAAATTGCGAATATACAATATTCTTGGCTTTCCCATTGTCTGTGCATATACAAAGCCGTATGTACTAATAATGACGTCATATACAAACGCTCTTTTTACAAACAAACAAATATGCATACACACAACTCGTTTTTATATAGATGGATAGATAGATAGATACAATACAAATTAACTGCGTAAAACTTGCGAATTTACAACATTCTTCGCTGTCCAATTGTCGCTGCATATAAATAGATTGTCAGGTTTACCGACCCTTGAACATGCAACGTAAAATTGTCCATGGGAAAAACAATCAGTATTAAGATCTATACCACATTTTTCTAATGATTGACCTTGAGCTTTGTTAATGGTGATTGCAAATGCTAATCGAATTGGGAATTGCAATCTTTTAAATTGAAAAGGCAGATCCGTTGGAATCATGGGAATGCGAGGAATAAGAACAGCCACACCCTCAAAAGGCCCTGTCAAGATTGTGGCCTCTATTAGGTTTTCCATTGTTTTTTTTTACGGCAAGTCTCGTGCCATTGCAAAGCTTTGGTGGGTTGATATTTCTTAAAAGTATTATTGGTACGCCTATTTTTAGTTGTAGCACGTGTGGTGGAAACCCTGAAAGATCCACGGAATTTAAAAATTCAGATGGATAATTAACCGCTTCATTTGGTTCCAAAACTGTGTCGACTGACTTGTAAAGGACTGCCTGGTCTCGAATTTTGGTCAAAACAATATTGTTGATTTCGTGGACGTCTATATTTTTGGGTGCGAGAATCGCTCTTTCACTTAGCCATTTATTATTTTTATAATTGTTTAGAATATTCGGAAATACTTTTTCAATCAATTCATTTTTGGACGTCACTAAATTACAGAAATCAGCAGGTGGTTCTATACGTCCTGAAATTGAGTCTACTGGGAGCTTTCCGTTTCCAATTGCCAGCAATTGATCTGAAAATGTTTGACCAGAGTCATCGTTTTGCAATCGGACACGCATATTTGTAGTTGATTTTAATGTTTTTACGTGTGCCCATAAATTAGAATTTTTCAGGCAAGCATTCATTTCGTCTGCAGGAGTTGATCTAGGTATTATAGGTAATGTTTGCCTGAAATCTCCCGCAAGCAATACTAATGTGCTGCCAAAGGGTTTCGACTTCCCTCGCAAATCTTTCAAACATTGATCCAGAGCCTCGAGCGATTTTTTGTGTGCCATTGTGCACTCATCCCAAATAATAAGTTTGCATTGCTGCAATACTTTACCCATCCCAAATGATTTGGAAATATTGCACGTGGGTGTTTCTGTAGAATGCAAATTCAGAGGCAATTTCAAAGCGGAATGAGCAGTTCTTCCACCAGGCAGCAATGTTGCGGCTATTCCGGACGACGCAATTGCCAACACTATATAATTTTTTGATCGAATTGATGCGAGAATCAGTTTTATCACAAACGTTTTACCAGTACCTCCTGGCGCATCCAAAAAGAAAATTTCTCCAAAGTTGTTATCGACACAATGCATTATCGTATCATAAATGTCTTTTTGTTCCGACGTTAACTTGGAAATGTTATTTTGTACATACGACAATAGATCACTCGTACTGTAACTTTGTTCACGATCCAATTCTACACATGTCGAAACAGCAGCGAAACACTCATCCCAAATAATAAGTTTGCATTGCTGCAATACTTTACCCATCCCAGATGATTTGGAAATATTGCACGTGGGAGTTTCTGTCGAATGCAAATTCAGAGGCATTTTCAAAGCGGAATGAGCAGTTCTTCCACCAGGCAGCAATGTTGCGGCTATTCCGGACGACGCAATTGCCAACACTATATCATTTTTTGATCGAATTGATGCCAGAATCAGTTTTATCACAAACGTTTTACCAGTACCTCCTGGCGCATCCAAAAAGAAAATTTCTCCAACGTTGTTATCGACACAATGCATTATCGTATCATAAATGTCTTTTTGTTCCGACGTTAACTTGGAAATGTTATTTTGTACATACGACAATAGATCACTCGTACTGTAACTTTGTTCACGATCCAATTCTACACACGTCGAAACAGCAGCGATACGGTTAGGTGAAGGCATTCCCAAATCCTGAAGAGGTTTGTTTGCCATACGTACGCACAAATCTTCTATAACAACTAAAGTGTAGTTATAAATTTCTGATGTAAAATCAAAAGTCATATCTGACGTCTCTAACTGTTTTCGATGGAGTATATCTTCGGACATTTTTTACTTATATTTTTCCCATAACTCTGTAGGAGCTGATGGAGAGCAAGTTGTTACAATGATGCCAAACAATGCACGAATTTGACTTGGAGTTGACGTTTCGCACGCGTCATTGATGCAGTTATCCCAGTGTTGGTCATTCTCCAATAAATTTAGAGCTTGGCATGCACTACGGTAAGTGTCATGTATAGTACCGTTTACAGTTCTCAAATACTCAAAGGATGTCGGACCGGGTACATTCACCAAAGGCAGGCGTAGAAAGAAGCATTCATGTTGATTGGGGTGAACGGTATAGAGTCTTCCTATCGTGGTATCTTTGAAGATGGTAGGTTGGCCGTCGACTGACTTACCCTGTTTTCGACGTTAAAATACTTTATTTTTAGTATTCCACTTGTAATACGAAGGCACATCAGTATACAGCAGTTCTTTGCAAAAGAATCATTTTTGCAAAGCGAAAAGAAAGCGGTTAACTTTGTATCCGGTGGATTCAGGGCTCTTTGTTGCACTCTGGTTTCCGAGAAATAAACACGTTGACCATTCTGTAAATGTACCGCTAAGTGAACAACAGCTGGACTACGTTCATGTATCGGAAATGAAAGAATTCGCCAAACAGCTTCATTACTGCTTATGTATCTTCCAGCCTGATATTGTACGATTTCGTCGATATCTTTGATTTCGGGCTGCAAGCCAAAAACTACCATGTCACTGCCTTTGTTGACGTATTTACATATGTATTTGATTGCCTTTACGGAGTTACAGTATTCAACGTTTATGTGTGCATTAAATGTTTTTGATAATAATGGGGAATATGGAACAACCCACTGGTTATCTACTTCGATGGTGGTACCGTTACGCTTCTTTATTATTGCTGTTTTACCGCCATCTTCAGTAGATCTTCTTCTATATTGTGGGTAACCATCATTGCCAGTAATTGTGTTGGATACTAAAAGTCGAGGATATTGCTTTGTGCACCTTCCTTTGGCCATGCATGGTGAATTTTCGTTCAGTGCACCGCAAGGTGCACTGAATAATATCATGTAATAATATCATGCACCATAATAATATCATGTAACCCCTTATCGACATTTTCATCAGGTATTTCAGCGGAAATCACATCATCAATTTCGTTCGAAGTAATTTTTTTATGTAGCCAGATTAGTATATGTGCGTGTGGCAAACCTCATTTTTGCCATTCCACTGAGTACATCCAGCATCGCACTGACCCAAACACTTCAAAATTTACTATGTAGTTTATCAGTGATTTCAACTTTTGCCGGAAGACACGGGCCGTAATGTCATGTCTATGAACCGCCGATTGTCCTTGAAGTAAAAGCTGCAGTATCTCGTCCCAAGATTGATTACATGTAAATGTAATAAATAAATCTGGACGACCATAGATACGAACATACGCAATAGCATCTTGAGCATATTCATGCATATGACGGGGACTGCCAGCATATGACGAAGGTAAAATTGTTAATCTTCCAACGTTTGTGGTATTACCGTCATTTATAACTGCATCTCGCAAATGAATGTATTGTTCAGAGCGGAGCTTGGTCTGATTCAGGCGGATATATAGCAAACGTTCTGATTCAATTTTAGCATACATATCAACGACGAATTGGTGAAACAATTGACGGCATTTTAAAATATAATTTTCTTCATCCTGCCGAATCCTTAGTCTATAGGAATAATAATGCACTGCACTGCATTTCTTATTCATTTCTTTGTTAGTGGCTGGATTCATCAACTTAATATTAAAGTGATAGCCGTCGGCTCCATCCCAAAAAATGATAGGATATTGTAGGGCATCGTAGCATCGATGAGTTTCAGCAATTCTTAACAACTGAGCGTTTCGCTTATGAAGAATAATATCTCGAGGTAAAAACTGATCACCGACCATAACGATTGCCACTTCGTCGATAGTTGGAGCATTTGTATCTACGCACATGTTGGCCAGGAGGCGTTTTGTCAGCGGAAATAACAATTTTATGCGTATCAGTAGGCATAAAATCGATGGCTGTTTTGAACAGACGCACTAAATTATTATTTTCGTGGAAAAGATGTTGCAATTGGGAAACGATTGTCCTTTCAACGTTGGGAGAAATTTCGCAACGTGCATTCAATTCAGAATTTCTATCACTGATGGAGTACAATTGTAAAAATTTATGATTCTCGCCTGAGAATGGTAGAAGGAACCCTGCTCTATGATAAATTTGCCCTTTTACTTTGAAAGTAGACAAAAATTGATCTGGATTTTCGATTTGGGCTCCAAACGACGTCATTTGGAAACATGAGTTATATTTTCTGATTTGTGACAAAAAACGCTTAGATTCTGAAGTAGTTCCAGTAAGGAAAGTCTTCAATGGCTCTGGTGGTGCAGCTAATAGAGGAAGTTTAACTTTTCCTGAGGCGCAACACATTCCCATTGTTTCACCATTGAATTTCAAGGCCTTGCAATAGGGACAAATTTTAGACATAGTCCCGATTTGAACACATCTACTCAAGCTATAATCATCGACTGGGCTGTACCTGAATGCCAGGCGATAACTTTCAGGCTGCTCTGATTCCTCGGCACGCTTTCTTTTATTACTTTCTCTATCAGCAGCAAGCCTGATTTCTTGCTGTTCTTGTGATTCCTCGGCACGCCTTCTTTTTTCACTTTCTCTTTTAGCAGCAAGTCTGGTTTCATGATGCTCTGGTAGTTCCTCGGAACGCCTTCTTTTTTCACTTTCTCTTTTAGCAGCAAGTCTGCTTTCGCGTTGCTATGGTAGTTCCTCGGCACGCTTTCTGTTCTTTCTTTCTCTATCAGCCTCAAGCCTGTTTCCTTGCTGTTCTTTTGATTCCTCGGCAATCTTTCTTTTCTTACTTTCTCTATCAGCCTCAAGCCTGTTTCCTTGCTGTTCTTTTGATTCCTCGGCACGCTTTCTTTTCTTACTTTCTCTATCAGCAGCAAGTTTTTTGACATAGACTCTTTGAGCATCTTCCTCGGCTGTTGCCATTGTAAGTTCATCAGTCATTTTAAAGTTAAACATTAATAGATTTCTACGTGAACGCATGTCTTAAATATCTTTAATGACGTCACCGTCAAAACAAAAATGACGACAACTAACTTCATGACGTCAGTCAACACACAAACATGACATCACCCGACAGACAGACACATCCACAGACAACTTATTTTTATACATATATATATATATATATATATATATATATATATATATATATATATATATATATATATATATATATATATATATATATATATATATATATATATATATATATAGATATATAGATATATTTAGTTGTATATACAAATTGAATAATAAAAAACTTGATCACCTTGATGTTAGAGTTCTTAGGAAATTTTATATATAATGGCAGTATAATTTTAATCAAATGTAAATATAAGGTTGATTTATAATGTCTTGCTGTAAATAAACTTAAAAATATTATATATTCCGACATTTTATATAATTTTATGACATATAGAAATTTTTAGGACATTTTATGCAGCCAAAATCCTATAGACAGGTGTGTATTCTCCTGATGAGCCCTTGTGTTGGGTTGTTGCCCCTGAATTATTTGTCTTTACTGATTTTATTGTTTGGTAAATGATGACTAATACTTATTGACGCCATGACTGCCTGTTCATGGATTATTCCTTATGGTTGATTTTGTATGTCTATGGTATTTGACCCATGTGATTGTATGGATGAGTAGGGCTAACACCTCATTCAAGTGCTGGTCTATATTAATCACTAATGTAGGAAAACAGTCTTCCTTTTCTTCTTCTATCTTCCTTTTTTTTAATGTGTTTGTGCTGTTGCATTGGGGATTTTTTATTTCATAAATATATAATTACTCATTTAAAGCGAATAGATATGTAAATATATATAATAATAATTCCTTTTGCTTCAGCTGTTCAAATTAATTCACAATTTTGTAAAAGCATCTTGACAAGCTTTCGCTTGTCTTCTAACCGAAGTTTTTCTGCATCACTTCTGGTTTTGACCCGTTGTCTTAACATCAAAACTATTAAATTAAGGCTCTAAAATAATTTTATAAAATTTGTGACCTGTCTAGATCGATTCTTTATGTCAGAAAATCTAAGGATGCAAGTTTTCAAAAATTAGCATGATTATTGCGTTATTCTTTTGTTTCAAATCATGAGGTGCCAAATCAGCAGTTGAAACTGAATTAAGAACTTATGGTATGAATGCAATGTCGCCTTTCTTTTAATGTTTCACAGAGCCATATATTTTCAATGTTTGTATTCTCCTGGGATTTGCTGTGATACTCACTCTTGTTTTTCTCCTAATTGTAGATTTTGTTGTTCATAATTTTAATTTGTGATTTGTTTTGATTCTTGTTGGCATAAATCATCTAACTGCCGTTATTGTTTGGCTTCATTTTTCTTCACCATTACTTCAGATATTTTTCCGTTCCTTCTAATTCAGCTGCTGGAAATTCACCCATTATCTAGTATAAGCCTCTTGACAAGCTTTTCGCTTGTGTTTTAGTCGTTGTGCTTCCATTTTGTTGTGTTTGCTTCAATCTCGTTTTTGACTCGTTGTCTTCATGTCTTCCAAACTTATATTTTTTGTGCTTCATTTTCAAGTTTGTCTCGTAGTGATTCTCGTTGTTGCATATTTTCTATCTGCATATTTCTTTGTGCTTCATTTTCATCTTTGATTTTTTTCGATTCTTGCTGCCGCTTGCCTTACAACCGCATGTTTCTTTGTTCCTCATTTTCTTTCTCCTTTACCATAATCATTTTTCAGGCCCCTGTGCTTTAGCTGTTTTGATCAGTGTTTTTAAGTTTGACGGCTCAGGCTGTTGCATGTCTTCTAATCATATATGTATCTGCATTTCAGTATCGTTCATTGTTACTTCAAATATTCACTCCGTGTCTTCTGCTTTGGCTTTTTCGATTGGCCTTATCCTGTTTGATTGTCCAGGTTATTGTTTACGGCAATTGTGAATGTTTAATGGTCGAGGTTATTCATTTTAAGCAATTGTGAATTTGCGTCTTTTGCTTTGTCTTCTTGTCATAGTTGATGGCCAAAATGGTGGGAAAAAATTCTTGTTATTCAAACGAATTATCTTAACAATTATAAATTTGTGTTTTTCGGTTTGTCTTCCTGGTCTCGTAACGCTTTTAATAGCTTTATTGTCAAAAGTTGTTAAAGCAGCATTAATTAAAACCCTTATTTTCTTCCAAAAATATTTTCCGTATTATTAGCTTCAGCTGTTCGGATCGGTCTTGTCACATTTGATGGTCTAGGTTTTTAGGCTTCAGTAATTGTGAGTTTGCGCTTTTTGGGCTTTCTCATAGCGTCATTTATACGATTATTTTTTTCTTATCGAACCTTGTAACCGATCTGGATCTTTTTATTAGGCCAAAACACCTAAGGGTGCCAATTTTTTAAGAAGAAATACAGAGCAATTAAAAAAAAAAAAAAAAATACTACTATTTGTTGTGACCATTGTTTTCACTTATCTTTTAGTTTTAGATCTCATTGTCCATGATTTTCACGAAAATGAAATTCCCAGTTTTCTTTTTTTTGAGCCACATTGTTTTTATTAGGGGAACGGTGGGGAGGAGTTCTCTGGATTTTATTATAGATTAAGTTTTTTTTATCCAACTTACTTACATCGGTACCTTTTTGTTTCTTTTTAATCCTTTTAAGTATCTTTTTAATCTTTTTAATCCTTTAAAAATAGCCCATCATAGTGACCTTCGGGTCCTTTTTGTTTCTTTTTTGTCTTGGCCTATCTAACTCCTCTTTTCAGTATGAAATACCTTATTGTTTAAACCAAAGCAAGGTCCTAGCCAATCGCAGGCCAAACATCAAGCAAGTCCTCTTTCTCTGTTATAGAATTGAAGGGCAAATAATAGTTAATTTCTGCTATTTATACCTCTTGCATCGAGGGATTGTGGGATTAGGTCATCTCCTTTGCATATTCATAGGAACTTCTGATTATTTTAAGTAATATCTCAAAATTTGTCAAAACCTAGATTGGATGTCTAGGGGTTAAAGCGGGGCAGGTGACAAAAGGATAATATCGAATGAGATATCTCCGAAGCCTTTGAGACCCTTCACACAAAGTGGCTGGATGAAACAGAGATAGGTAATTTTAGCCATATGGCGTGTTTCTATGGCTCAAATGAATCCTCCAAAGTGGAAATTGTGATATGAATGTATGGTTTATGGCCGTTTATTCTTGCTTCTCATTTTTAGTTTCAGGAGTTTTGTTTTTCACTATGTTGCCCATCATAGTGACCTTCGGGTCTCAAGTTTAAGGCAAGGTTTGAGCCCGAAGATAATTTCTTAATAATAGCGGAAGTATATAAAAAACCTAAACTTGTGTATTAAACATTAAAAAAAACTATTTGAAAATGATCCCTATTAAGTAATCGGATTAACGACGCTTCTTGACGACAAAGGTCATTGTGTTAGCCCCAGTGTGCTACTGCAGCCAGATTTGGTTTCCCGGTCCCGTAGTACTAAGCTAAGGTCAAGCAAACTGCGCCACCAAAGGACAAAAATGACCACTATGTCACTTTTAAAGTTATGATTTATATCACGTGCTGTAATGACGTGATATTGTCGTACTTTAATGACGTGATATGTAATGACGTACTTTTAATGACGTGATATTTCCTTGATATGTTTCAAAACGAGATTTATAGCTCAAAATGGATCCAAGTCTTCTGATAGCAAGTAAAAGCTTTAAAAGGCGAAGTATGAAGGTTCCTAGTGTGAAAAACAAAAAAGAGAAGAAAGAAATGTCTCCATTAGGAGAGACAAAAATGCAAAAAATGTCCTATTTTGCTGTATCAAAGTTAAATACTTCAAAAGACCCACTTTTTGTGGAAACGTTACCTTACAAGTTCAGTGCCTTAGCAAAAATAGTCAAGTATATGCAAAAGAGATATCTGGAAGGAAATGACTACTCACTAAGTCTTAAACAAGTATTAGGTGAAACAGATCAGCTGGATATTAGTAGCAGTACAAAAACATGGTTGGCAAAAATAGCTCTCCCAGAAAATCCAAAATTAGAAATAACGAGTGAGAATAAGTACATATACAAGCCGGTATATAACATCAGAAGTAAAAAATAGTTTTTGAAACTCCTGAAACGTTATCATTCAAAAGGCCTTGGGGGAATCTCACTAAAAGATATCCAAGAATCACTACCAAATTCTGAAAAGATCTTAAATCACCTTCACGACAAAGTCATTTGTATCCCTGGTGCAGATAAGGACGTAGTGCTATTCTACAATGATGGTAATGATGCTAGCTTAGAAGTGGACGAGGATGTTATTAAAGAATGGCGACTAGTGTCTGTTGACATAGATGACAAAAAAATTGAAAAATATCTACAAAAACGAAACATGAAAATTATGGAAAATATAAAAAAGCGACAAATGCCTACTATTTTTAAGAGGAATAAAAAAACACGAAGAATAAGAGGGATGAAAAGGACTAGAGATAATAATCATCTTGATGAGAATTTCAATTAGTCACTTATAAGTTTTAACCAGCTCCAGCTCCAGACATGTTCAATATACCGACTCCAGTTCCGACTCCATTCAGGAAAAAAAATACCATAGCTCTGACTTCACAGCCCTGTTTTCAAGACTCTTTTAACTAGATTTTGCAATTAAGACAACCTTCGATTTTAACCCAAGACATTTTGAATACGCCTACTGTAACTTTGACCCAAAATTTACTATAGCTCCGAACTCACAGGACTGCTCGAAATGCTCAAAAATTTTTTCAATGAGACACGGCAGTAGCTCCTAAACTTGAATGCGGTTTGATAAATACAAATTTTCGTTTGTGAGAATCTAAGGCACCCTAAGGTGCAGTTGAGAATAGTGAACAGTATAAAAGTTAGCTAGCAATGGCAATAGTAACTAGCAATAGCAGCTCAACTTTGAAACAATCTTTGATACAGCCATGCGTAAGATAATCTATTTTTACTTCGCATTTATACCAGCAACCTTTGTAATCTAGTTGATGACCAATGGCCTAGTTTCCATTTTTGGCAGCAAAATATACGAGTGCTTTCTGAAACAGTCAAGTATCGGCTGACTTCATTTTTAACCCTTTATAAGGTTGTAGCTACCGCTACAACCATGGTGAAAAATCCACCGATACACATTCGATCTTTAAATGCTGCGAGTTGCAACGATTGAGTTGCAGCTGCAACTCAATCGTAAGACTTTAATGGCCAACTTTGAAAGTAGAATACAACAAATCTTCTGTCGGTCATTTTCAATAGCGAGTTGATTCCTTGAAATTATGCTTTACATTTGGTTTGACCAAATTTTGCATGAGAAACTTAGGGTAACAATCTAAGTTATTTATACCGGAGCCCTTTGAAACTAAAATGCGACAAGTGTCCAGAGTGCATTCTCAAATCCACGAAGTAAAATTATTTCTAGAAATAATCTTCTGTGTTTATGAAGAATACTTTTTAAATAAAGATATTCAGCCAGACATACCTGACTTTCAGACACAGAAATATGTAAATGAGTGCTATTTATAAAAAAAAAAAAAAAAAAAAAAAAAAAAACACCACTAGGCTTGTGTACGAGAAAAACTTGAGTTTTTTTCTCAAGATGGACATCAAATGTGTAACTTGAAAAATAAATAAAAGGCAAAAAAAGGTAAAATAAATTTTGCTTCAATTATAAAGCTCAAAGATATGCAAACAGCGTTCTTACAACTTATTCACATCTTATATTTTGTTTAAACTCTTTGTTTTTTATCTTACGTACGAAACCAAGAAAGGAAAAGATATAATAAATGAACAAAAAATCAAATAGGTGAAAAAAATGACGATTTTGTCAGTCAGTAGCAAAATATGAAAACAAAAATCAATCAAATATTTTGACAAGGACCTCCGCCAAGTCGTCCTCATTGCTCAAAAAACAAAAACAAACTAAATTTTGAAGTGAACTGGGCAAGAGAAGAGAAGACACTGAATCAAAAAAGAAGAAAAAAAAAACAGCCAGAGATCAATGAAAGAGAATTTACTAATTAGATTGAATAAGTGTCCTTTGCCTTGCAACAGATTTTGCCTGACTACAATTTCCGTTTTCATTGGATATGTGGACAGACTGTGCTAAATTAGACTGGGCCAAATTAATCTAATGAATCTCTTGGAAGAAATATTAAGAGACGCAAACGACTATGTGAAAGGTTAAGAAAAAATGCAAGAAATGGAGGAAGATGCAAATCAACTTGCTGATTCTTTGGGTTTGGGACAACAACCTCCAAACAAGAAGCTCATTTTTTACTGTGCCAAATGGTGTCGATTATAGACAGTTCAACCCTTGTGCATAAAATAAAACATGCGCTGTGCGTAAACTTAATACTGACCGTATTTTTCACCAAATAATATGGTTGTAGAATAACGTGGCAAAATATTGTCACTTAAAAAAAATACAGACAATCTTATGGAGCCCTTTATTTACCCAATGTTTCATTCACCTGGAACATCAGTACATTCAAGGGGTATGCTACTTCAACCATCTTATTTAAGTCGTCCACATATAACACGGTTAGAATTAGGAAGGTATCGTATCGCTTTTCGACCTGAAATGCAAAAAACCTTTCTGTACCTTTTGGTGAAAGGCAATCATTATCTGGAGCCGTGAAGCCAGTAATAATAATAACAATAATAATAGAAAAAAGACTTTTCCAATAGTACCTCGTTCATACCGATATTCGTGTTGAGCACGATCGTATTGACTCGATAAAATATAACCAGAAAACTATTACATGTGAAAACTACGTAGGTGTTACACGACTTCTTAAAGACTTGGCGACTCTTTGGCGAAAAAGTTATACTACCGTCATCATTCGTCAGATCAACACGCTACTTTGCTAAGAATTTTGAAGATGCCTTCGCTATTGTTCGTCGGCTTAGACCCCCAGATTTCTTTGTAAGTGTGACATACAATCCTGATTGGCCTGAATTTAAAGAAACAGCAAGTATTACATTGGATGATATATATATATATATCTATCTATATAAAAATAAGTTGTCTGTCTGTCTGGCTGTGGATCAGGTGACGTCATGTTTCTGTGTCGGCTGACGTCATGAAATTAGTTGTCGTCATGTTTGTTATGACGATGCTTAGTATATTGTAAAACACATTAATTTGGTTAATAATATACCATTTAAAACACCAAAATGAACATGCTGGAGTAGTCACTCGGTGAGAGAGGGTGTCAGAACGGAGAATGAAGGTCCTAGGTTCAAATCCTGGTTAGGCTAATAAAAAAGGTAAAAAACTAAAAACTAAAAAAAAACTGAAAAAATTAAAAAAAGGCAAAAACTACAAAAAAAACTAAAAACTAATAAAAAAATAAAAAAGCTAAAAAACTAAAAAAACTAAAAAACTAAAAAACTAAAAAAACTAAAAACTAAAAAAAAACTTAAAAAAAAGGAAAAAACTGAAAAATAGGAGAGAAAAAGAAAACTAATAAAATTAAGAATAAAAATAAAAAAGATAAAAACTAAAAAAAAAGTAAAAAGAAAAAACGAAAAAAAACTAAAAAAGCTAAAAAAAAGGTAAAAACCAATAAAAAACTAAAAAGAAAAAAGGAAAAAAACTAAAAAAAATTTTCATCTAAAAAACTAAAAAAGGTAAAAACTAAAAGAACTAAAAAAGAAAAAAAAACTAAAAAAAGGAAAAAAACTGAAAAATAAAGGAGAAAAAGAAAACTAAAAAAATATAAATAAAAATAAAAAAACTAAAAAGATAAAAACTTCAAAAAAAACTAAAAAGAAAAAAGAAAAAAACTAAAAAACCTAAAAAAGAGGTCAAAACGAAAAAAAAAATAAAAGGAAAAAAAGGGAAAAAATTAAAAATTTATTTCATCATATACCAATTCAAAAACGAATGTATACCGGGATGACGACCGGGACACAGGGAATATAAATGACGACCGGGACGCAGGGACACAACTACAACGGTGACGTCGGGGGCACAGGGGGGACATAAATGACGACGGGGACACAGGCAATGTTCGATTAGCAATCACCATCAACAAAGCTCAAGGGGCAACAAAGCTCAAAGCTCAAACAAAGACGAACGGGACGCTCAAAGAGAAATTACAGACTGGAAAACTGGGACACAAATGACGACCGGGATACTGGGAATATAAATGACGACCGGGACACAGGGAATGTTCAATTAGCAATCACCATCAACAAAGCTCAAGGGCAATCATTAGAATCATGAGGTATAGATCTGAATATGGATTGTTTTTCCCATGGACAATTATATGTTGCATGTTCAAGAGTCGGTAAACCTGACAAATGACGACCGGGACACCGGGACACAAGGAATATAAATGACGCCCGGGACACTCAAAGAGAAATCACAGACTGAGACACCGGGACACAAATGACGACCGGGACACAGGGAATATAAATGACGACCGGGACACAGGGACATAACTACAAAGGGGACGCCGGGGTGCACAGGGGGATATATAAATGACGATGGCGACTCAGGGAATGGTCGATTAGCAATCACCAGCAACAAAGCTCAAGGGCAATCATTAGAATCATGAGGTATAGATCTGAATACGGATTGTTTTCCCATGGACCATTATATGTTGCATGTTCAAGAGTCGGTAAACCTGACAATCTATTTATATGCACAGTCAATGGGACAGCAAAGAATGTTGTATATTCGCAAGTTTTACGTAGTCAAAAACACACACATATATATATATATATATATATATATATATATATATATATATATATATATATATATATATATATATATATATATATATATATATATATATATATATATATATATATATATATATATACTAGCTGTTGGGGTGGCGCTTCGCGCCACCCCAACACCTAGTTGGAGGGGGCGCTTCGCGCCCCCCCCCAAGCCCCCCCGTGCGCGTAAGTCGTTACGCGCCATATTAGTTACGCGCCATTGTAGTTGTGTCCCTATGTCCCACCTGTGAATATAGATAGATATATTATATATATGTTTTTAACTACGTAAAACTTGCGAATATACAACCTTCTTTGCTGTCCCATTGTCTGTGCATATAAATAGATTGTCAGGTTTACCGACTCTTGAACATGCAACATATAATGGTCCATGGGAAAACAATCCGTATTCAGATCTATACTTCATGATTCTAATGATTGCCCTTGAGCTTTGTTGATGGTGATTGCTAATCGACCATTCCCTGTCCCGGTGTCCCGGTCGTCATTTATATCCCCCTGTGCCCCCCGGCGTCCCCGTTGTAGTTGTGTCCCTGTGTCCCGGTCGTCATTTATATTTTTTACTTATGTCCTGGTCATTATGGCTTATGTATGGTCATTTATATTCCCTGTGTCCCGGTCGTCATTTGTATCCCGGTGTCCCAGTCTGTATATACATTCGTTTTTTAGTTTTGTTTTTCTCCTTTATTTTTTTCCTTTTTTATTTTTTTTCTTTTTTAGTTTATTTAGATTTTTAGATTTTTTAGTTTTTTTATTAGTTTTTAGTTTTTTTTTTCTTTTTAGTTTTTTTGTAGTTTTTACCTTCTTTTTAGTTTTTTTAGTTGTTTTTTTTACTTATGTCCTGGTCGTCATTTATACTCCCTGTGTCCCGGTGCTTTGTTGATTGCTAATCGAACATTCCTTTTGTCCCGGTCGCTTTCTCTTTGAGTGTCGTCATTTATTTTTTTATTTTTTAGTTCTTACCTTTTTTAGTTTTTTTTAGTTTTTTAGATGAAATTTTTTTTTAGTTTTTTTCCTTTTTAGTTTTTTATTGGTTTTTACCTTTTTTTTTTAGCTTTTTTAGTTTTTTTTCGTTTTTTCTTTTTACTTTTTTTTTTAGTTTTTATCTTTTTTATTTTTTTTTATTTTCATTCTTAATTTTATTAGTTTTCTTTTTCTCTTCTATTTTTCAGTTTTTTCCTTTTTTTAGTTTTTTTTTTAGTTTTTAGTTTTTTTACTTTTTTACCTTTTTTTAGTTTTTTTAGTTTTTTTAGTTTTTTAGCCTTTTTATTTTTTTTTATTAGTTTTTAGTTTTTTTTTTAGTTTTTGCCTTTTTTTAGTTTTTTCAGTTTCCAGAACATGACGTCACCTGATCCACGATCCACAGATCCACAGACAACTTATTTTTATATATATAGATATATATATATATATATATATATATATATATATATATATATATATATATATATATATATATATATATATATATATATATATATCTATATTCACAGGTGGGACATAGGGACACAACTACAATGGCGCGTAACTAATATGGCGCGTAACGACTTACGCGCGCGGGGGAGCTTGGGGGGACATAGGGACACAACTACAATGGCGCGTAACTAATATGGCGCGTAACTAATATGGCGCGTAACGACTTACGCGCGCGGGGGGGCGCGGAGGGGGGCGCGGAGCGCCCCCACCAACTAGGTGTTGGGGTGGCGCGAAGCGCCACCCCAACAGCTAGTATTTATATATATATATATATATATATATATATATATATATATATATATATATATATATATATATATATATATATATATATATATATATATATATATATATATATATATATATATATATATATATATATATATATATATATATATATATATATATATATATACTAGCTGTTGGGGGCGTTTCGCGCCCCCCCCCCCGCGCGCGTAAGTCGTTACGCGCCATATTAGTTACGCGCCATTGTAGTTGTGTCCCACCTGTGAATATAGATATATATATATATATATATATATATATATATATATATATGTTTTTAACTGACGCACCACCCAACACCTAGTTGGTGGGGGCGCTTCGCAACCCCCCCCCCCAAGCCCCTCCGCGGGCGTAAGTCGTTACGTGCCACTGTAGTTGTGTCCCTCCAGTGAATATATATATATATATATATATATATATATATATATATATATATATATATATATATATATATATATATATATATATATATATATATATATATATATATATATATATATATATATATATATTTAACTACGTAAAACTTGCGAATATACAACATTCTTGGCTGTGCCATTATCTGTGCATTTAAATAGATTGTCAGGTTTACCGACTCTTGAACATGCAACATATAATTGTCCATGGGAAAAACAATCCGTATTCAGATCTATACCTCATGATTCTAATGATTGCCTTTGAGCTTTGTTGATGGTGATTGCTAATCGAACATTCTCTGTGTCCTCGTCGTCATTTATATATCCCCCTGTGCTCCCCAGCGTCCCCGTTGTAGTTGTGTCCCGGTCATTTATATTCCCTGTGTCCCGGTCGTCATTTATGTCCCGGTGTCCCAGTCTGTAATTTCTCTTTGAGTGTCCCGTCGACATTTACATTCCCTGTGTCCCGGTGTCTTTTCTTTTTCTCCTTTATTTTTCAGTTTTTTTCCTTTTTTAGTTTTTAGTTTTTTAGTTTTTTACCTTTTTTTTAGTTTTTTTAGTTTTTTAGCCTTTTTTAGTTTTTTTTATTAGTTTATAGTTTTTTTTCTTTTTAGTTTTTTTTTGTAGTTTTACATTTTTTTTCTTTTTTAGTTTTTAGTTTTTTACCTTTTTTAGTTTTTTTTAGTTTTTTTTTCTTTTTAGTTTTTTTTATAGTTTTTACCTTTTTTTAGTTTTTTTCTTCTTTTGTATTAATACTAAAGTCAAGGTTCGAACCTGGAACATCTCGAACCTAGAACCTGCAACATAACGCGTTACCAACTCAGCTACATTGGCTTGAATACTTTCGTTTTCGAATTGGTATATAATGAAATAATTCAGACGTCATATGCGGACAAACATGACGTCACTCGACAGACAGACAGACAACTTATTTATATATCTATACTAGCTGTTGGGGTGGCGCTTCGCGCCACCCCAACACCTAGTTGGTGGGGGCGCTTCGCGCCCCCCCCAAGCCCCCCCGCGCGCGTAAGTCGTTACGCGCCATAATAGTTACGCGCCATTGTAGTTGTGTCCCTATGTCCCACCTGTGAATATAGATAGATATATATATATATGGTTTTAACTACGTAAAACTTGCGAATATACAACATTCTTTGCTGTCCCATTGTCTTTGCATATAAATAGATTGTCAGGTTTACCGACTCTTGAACATGCAACATATAATGGTCCATGGGAAAACAATCTGTATTCAGATCTATACCTCATGATTCTAATGATTGCCCTTGAGCTTTGTTGATGGTGATTGCTAATCGACCATTCCCTGTCCCGGTGTCCCGGTCGTCATTTACATCCCCCTGTTTCCTCCGGTGTCCCCGTTGTAGTTGTGTCCCTGTGTCCCGGTCGTCATTTATATTCCCTGTGTCCCGGTCGTCATTTGTATCCCGGTGTCCCGGTCTGTATATACATTCGTTTTTTAGTTTTGTTTTTCTCCTTTATTTTTTTCCTTTTTTTTTCTTTTTTAGCTTATTTAGATTTTTAGATTTTTTAGTTTTTTTATTAGTTTTTAGTTTTTTTTTCTTTTTAGTTTTTTTGTCCCGGTCGTCATTTATATCCCCCTGTTTCCCCCGGTGTCCCCGTTGTAGTTGTGTCCCTGTGTCCCGGTCGTCATTTATATTCCCTGTGTCCCGGTCGTCATTTGTATCCCGGTGTACCGGTCTGTATATACATTCGTTTTTTAGTTTTGTTTTTCTCCTTTATTTTTTTCCTTTTTTTTTCTTTTTTAGTTTATTTAGATTTTTAGATTTTTTAGTTTTTTTATTAGTTTTTAGTTTTTTTTTCTTTTTAGTTTTTTTGTAGTTTTTACCTTCTTTTTAGTTTTGTTAATTTTTTTTTTACTTATGTCCTGGTCGTCATTTATACTCCCTATGTCCCGGTGCTTTGTTGATTGCTAATCGAACATTCCTTTTGTCCTGGTCGCTTTCTCTTTGAGTGTCGTCATTTATTTTTTTCTTTTTTAGTTCTTTTAGTTTTTACCTTTTTTAGTTTTTTTTAGTTTTTTAGATGAAAATTTTTTTTAGTTTTTTCCTTTTTTTCTTTTTAGTTTTTATTGGTTTTTACCTTTATGTTAGCTTATTTTTCAGTTTTTTCCTTTTTTTTTAGTTTTTTTTTATTTTTTATTTTTTTTTAGTTTTTTACCTTTTTTTAGTTTTTTTAGTTTTTTTAGTTTTTTAGCTTTTTTACTTTTTTTATTAGTTTTTAGTTTTTTTGTAGTTTTTGCCTTTTTTTAGTTTTTTCAGTTTTTTTTTTAGTTTTTTATTGGTTTTTACCTTTATTTTAGCTTATTTTTCAGTTTTTTCCTTTTTTTTAGTTTTTTTTAGTTTTTAGTTTTTTTAGTTTTTTACCTTTTTTTAGTTTTTTTAGTTTTTTTAGTTTTTTAACTTTTTTATTTTTTTATTAGTTTTTAGTTTTTTTTGTAGTTTTTGCCTTTTTTTTAGTTTTTTTAGTTTTTTAGCTTTTTTATTAGTTTTTAGTTTTTTTTGTAGTTTTTGCCTTTTTTTAGTTTGACAACTTATTTTTATATATATAGATAGTTTTTTTTTTTTACTTATGTCCTGGTCGTCATCGCCATAATAGTTACGCGCCATTGTAGTTGTGTCCCTATGTCCCACCTGTGAATATAGATAGATATATATATATATATGGTTTTAACTACGTAAAACTTGCGAATATACAACATTCTTTGCTGTCCCATTGTCTTTGCATATAAATAGATTGTCAGGTTTACCGACTCTTGAACATGCAACATATAATGGTCCATGGGAAAACAATCTGTATTCAGATCTATACCTCATGATTCTAATGATTGCCCTTGAGCTTTGTTGATGGTGATTGCTAATCGACCATTCCCTGTCCCGGTGTCCCGGTCGTCATTTACATCCCCCTGTTTCCTCCGGTGTCCCCGTTGTAGTTGTGTCCCTGTGTCCCGGTCGTCATTTATATTCCCTGTGTCCCGGTCGTCATTTGTATCCCGGTGTCCCGGTCTGTATATACATTCGTTTTTTAGTTTTGTTTTTCTCCTTTATTTTTTTCCTTTTTTTTTCTTTTTTAGCTTATTTAGATTTTTAGATTTTTTAGTTTTTTTATTAGTTTTTAGTTTTTTTTCTTTTTAGTTTTTTTGTCCCGGTCGTCATTTATATCCCCCTGTTTCCCCCGGTGTCCCCGTTGTAGTTGTGTCCCTGTGTCCCGGTCGCCATTTATATTCCCTGTGTCCCGGTCGTCATTTGTATCCCGGTGTACCGGTCTGTATATACATTCGTTTTTTAGTTTTGTTTTTCTCCTTTATTTTTTTCCTTTTTTTTTCTTTTTTAGTTTATTTAGATTTTTAGATTTTTTAGTTTTTTTATTAGTTTTTAGTTTTTTTTTCTTTTTAGTTTTTTTGTAGTTTTTACCTTCTTTTTAGTTTTGTTAATTTTTTTTTTACTTATGTCCTGGTCGTCATTTATACTCCCTATGTCCCGGTGCTTTGTTGATTGCTAATCGAACATTCCTTTTGTCCTGGTCGCTTTCTCTTTGAGTGTCGTCATTTATTTTTTTCTTTTTTAGTTCTTTTAGTTTTTACCTTTTTTAGTTTTTTTTAGTTTTTTAGATGAAAATTTTTTTTAGTTTTTTCCTTTTTTTCTTTTTAGTTTTTATTGGTTTTTACCTTTATGTTAGCTTATTTTTCAGTTTTTTCCTTTTTTTTAGTTTTTTTTTATTTTTTATTTTTTTTTAGTTTTTTACCTTTTTTTAGTTTTTTTAGTTTTTTTAGTTTTTTTAGTTTTTTAGCTTTTTTACTTTTTTTATTAGTTTTTAGTTTTTTTGTAGTTTTTGCCTTTTTTTAGTTTTTTCAGTTTTTTTTTTAGTTTTTTATTGGTTTTTACCTTTATTTTAGCTTATTTTTCAGTTTTTTCCTTTTTTTTAGTTTTTTTTTAGTTTTTAGTTTTTTTAGTTTTTTACCTTTTTTTAGTTTTTTTAGTTTTTTTAGTTTTTTAGCTTTTTTATTTTTTTATTAGTTTTTAGTTTTTTTTGTAGTTTTTGCCTTTTTTTTAGTTTTTTTAGTTTTTTAGCTTTTTTATTAGTTTTTAGTTTTTTTTGTAGTTTTTGCCTTTTTTTAGTTTGACAACTTATTTTTATATATATAGATAGTTTTTTTTTTTTACTTATGTCCTGGTCGTCATTTATACTCCCTGTGTCCCGGTGCTTTGTTGATTGCTAATCGAACATTCCTTTTGTCCTGGTCGCTTTCTCTTTGAGTGTCGTCATTTATTAGTTTTTTCCTTTTTTTCTTTTTAGTTTTTTATTGGTTTTTACCTTTATTTTAGCTTATTTTTCAGTTTTTTCCTTTTTTTTAGTTTTTTTTTATTTTTTATTTTTTTTAGTTTTTTACCTTTTTTTAGTTTTTTTAGTTTTTTTAGTTTTTTAGCTTTTTTACTTTTTTTATTAGTTTTTAGTTTTTTTTTTGTAGTTTTTGCCTTTTTTTAGTTTTTTCAGTTTTTTTTTAGTTTTTTATTGGTTTTTACCTTTATAGTTTTTTTAGTTTTTTAGCTTTTTTATTTTTTTTATTAGTTTTTAGTTTTTTTGTAGTTTTTGCCTTTTTTTAGTTTTTTCAGTTTTGACGTCACCTGATCCAGTTTTTTCAGGTGACGTCACCTGACCCATCCACACATCCACAGACAGACAACTTATTTTTATATATATCTATATATATAAAAATAAGTTGTCTGTCTGTCTGTGGATGGATGGATCAGGTGACGTCACCTGAAAAAACTGGATCAGGTGACGTCAAAACTGAAAAAACTAAAAAAAGGCAAAAACTACAAAAAAAACTAAAAACTAATAAAAAAAATAAAAAAGCTAAAAAACTAAAAAAAACTAAAAAAAGGCAAAAACTACAAAAAAAACTAAAAACTAATAAAAAAGCTAAAAAACTAAAAAAACTAAAAAAAAGGCAAAAACTACAAAAAAAACTAAAAACTAATAAAAAAAATTAAAAAGCTAAAAAACTAAAAAAACTAAAAAAACTAAAAAAAGGTAAAAAACTAAAAAAACTAAAAACTAAAAAAAACTAAAAAAAAGGAAAAAACTGAAAAATAAGCTAAAATAAATATAAAAACAACTAAAAACTAAAAAAAAAACTGAAAAAACTAAAAAAAGGCAAAAACTACAAAAAAAACTAAAAACTAATAAAAAAAGTAAAAAAGCTAAAAAACTAAAAAAACTAAAAAAAGGTAAAAAACTAAAAAAAATAAAAAATAAAAAAAAAACTAAAAAAAAGGAAAAAACTGAAAAATAAGCTAAAATAAAGGTAAAAACCAATAAAAAACTAAAAAGAAAAAAAGGAAAAAACTAAAAAAAATTTTCATCTAAAAAACTAAAAAAAACTAAAAAAGGTAAAAACTAAAAGAACTAAAAAAGAAAAAAATAAATGACGAAACTCAAAGAGAAAGCGACCAGGACAAAAGGAATGTTCGATTAGCAATCAACAAAGCACCGGGACACAGGGAGTATAAATGACGACCAGGACATAAGTAAAAAAAAAAAAACTATCTATATATATAAAAATAAGTTGTCTGTGGATCTGTGGATCGTGGATCAGGTGACGTCACCTGAAAAAACTGGATCAGGTGACGTCAAAACTGAAAAAACTAAAAAAAGGCAAAAACTACAAAAAAAACTAAAAACTAATAAAAAAAATAAAAAGCTAAAAAACTAAAAAAACTAAAAAAAGGCAAAAACTACAAAAAAAACTAAAAACTAATAAAAAAGCTAAAAAACTAAAAAAACTAAAAAAAAGGCAAAAACTACAAAAAAACTAAAAACTAATAAAAAAAATAAAAAAGCTAAAAAACTTAAAAAAACTAAAAAACTAAAAAAGGTAAAAAACTAAAAAAAACTAAAAAAAAGGAAAAAACTGAAAAATAAGCTAAAATAAAGGTAAAAACCAATAAAAAACTAAAAAAAACTGAAAAAACTAAAAAAAGGCAAAAACTACAAAAAAACTAAAAACTAATAAAAAAAAGTAAAAAAGCTAAAAAACTAAAAAAACTAAAAAAACTAAAAAAACTAAAAAAGGTAAAAAACTAAAAAAAATAAAAAATAAAAAAAAAATAAAAAAAAGGAAAAAACTGAAAAATAAGCTAACATAAAGGTAAAAACCAATAAAAAACTAAAAAGAAAAAAAGGAAAAAACTAAAAAAAATTTTCATCTAAAAAACTAAAAAAAACTAAAAAAGGTAAAAACTAAAAGAACTAAAAAAGAAAAAAATAAATGACGACACTCAAAGAGAAAGCGACCAGGACAAAAGGAATGTTCGATTAGCAATCAACAAAGCACCGGGACACAGGGAGTATAAATGACGACCAGGACATAAGTAAAAAAAAAAATTAACAAAACTAAAAAGAAGGTAAAAACTACAAAAAAACTAAAAAGAAAAAAAAACTAAAAACTAATAAAAAAAATAAAAAATCTAAAAATCTAAATAAACTAAAAAAGAAAAAAAAGGAAAAAAATAAAGGAGAAAAACAAAACTAAAAAACGAATGTATATACAGACCGGTACACCGGGATACAAATGACGACCGGGACACAGGGAATATAAATGACGACCGGGACACAGGGACACAACTACGACGGGGACACCGGGGGAAACAGGGGGATATAAATGACGACCGGGACAAAAAAACTAAAAGAAAAAAAAACTAAAAACTAATAAAAAAACTAAAAAATCTAAAAATCTAAATAAGCTAAAAAAGAAAAAAAAAGGAAAAAAAAAAGGAGAAAAACAAAACTAAAAAACGAATGTATATACAGACCGGGACACCGGGATACAAATGACGACCGGGACACAGGGAATATAAATGACGACCGGGACACAGGGACACAACTACAACGGGGACACCGGGGGAAACAGGGGGATGTAAATGACGACCGGGACACTGGGACAGGGAATGGTCGATTAGCAATCACCATCAACAAAGCTCAAGGGCAATCATTAGAATCATGAGGTATAGATCTGAATACAGATTGTTTTCCCATGGACCATTATATGTTGCATGTTCAAGAGTCGGTAAACCTGACAATCTATTTATATGTAAAGACAATGGGACAGCAAAGAATGTTGTATATTCGCAAGTTTTACGTAGTTAAAACCATATATATATATATATATATATATATATATATATATATCTATATTCACAGGTGGGACATAGGGACACAACTACAATGGCGCGTAACTATTATGGCGCGTAACGACTTACGCGCGCGGGGGGCTTGGGGGGGGCGCGAAGCGCCCCCACCAACTAGGTGTTGGGGTGGCGCGAAGCGCCACCCCAACAGCTAGTATATATATATATATCTATATATATAAAAATAAGTTGTCTGTCTGTGGATCAGGTAACGTCATGTTTCTGTGTTGACTGACGTCATGAAATTAGTTGTCGTCATTTTTGCTTTGACGGTGACGTCATTCAAGATATTTAAGACATATGTTCACGTAGAAATCTATTAATATTTAAGTTTACAATGACTGATGAACTTACAATGGCAAAAGCCGATGAAGATGCTCAAAGAGTCTATGCCAAAAAACTTGCTGCTGATAGAGAAAGTCAGAAAAGAAAGCGTGCCGAGGAACTACCAGAGCAACGCGAAAGCAGACTTGCTGCTAAAAGAGAAAGAGAAAAAAGAAGGCGTGCCGAGGAATCAAAAGAACAGCAAGGAAACAGGCTTGAGGCTGATAGAGAAGGAAAGAACAGAAAGCGTGCCGAGGAACTACCAGAGAAACGCGGAAGCAGACTTGCTGCTAAAAGAGAAAGTGAAAAAAGAAGGCGTGCCGAGGAATTACAAGAACAGCAAGAAATCAGGCTTGCTGCTGATAGAGAAAGTAAGAAAAGAAAGCGTGCCGATGAATCAAAAGAACAGCAAGAAATCAGGCTTGCTGCTGATAGAGAAAGTAAGAAAAGAAAGCGTGCCGAGGAATCAGAGCAACCTGAAAGTTATCGCCTGGCATTCAGGTACAACCCAGTCGATGATTATAGCTTGAGTAGATGTGTTCAAATCGGGATAATGTCTAAAATTTGTCCCTATTGCAAGGCCTTGAAATTCAATGGTGAAACAATGGGAATGTGTTGCGCCTCAGGAAAAGTTAAACTTCCTCTATTGGCTGCATAACCAGAGCCATTGAAGACTTTCCTTACTGGAACTACGTCAGAATCTAAGCGTTTTTTGTCAAAAATCAGAAAATACAACTCATGTTTCCAAATGACGTCGTTTGGAGCCCAAATCGAAAATCCAGATCAATTTATGTCTACTTTCAAAGTAAAAGGGCAAATTTATCATAGAGCAGGGTCCCTTCTACCATTCTCAGGCGAGAATCATAAATTTTTACAATTGTGCTTCATCAGTGATAGAAATTCTGAATTGAATGCACGTTGCGAAATTTCTCCCAACGTTGAAAGGACAATCGTTTCCCAATTGCAACATCTTTTCCACGAAAATAATAATTTAGTGCGTCTGTTCAAAACAGCCATCGATTTGATGCCTACTGATACGCATAAAATTGTTATTTCCGCTGACAAAACGCCTCCTGGCCAACATGTGCGTAGATACAATGCTCCAACTATCGACGAAGTGGCAATCGTTATGGTCGGTGATCAGTTTTTACCTCGAGATATTATTCTTCATAAGCGAAACGCTCAGTTGTTAAGAATTGCTGAAACTCATCGATGCTACGATGCCCTACAATATCCTATCATTTTTTGGGATGGAGCCGACGGCTATCACTTTAATATTAAATTGATGAATCCAGCCACTAACAAAGAAATGAATAAGAAATGCAGTGCAATGCATTATTATTCCTATAGACTAATGATTCGGCAGGATGAAGAAAATTATATTTTAAAATGCCGTGAATTGTTTCACCAATTCGTCGTTGATATGTATGCTAAAATTGAATCAGAACGTTTGCTATATATCCGCCTGAATCAGACCAAGCTCCGCTCTGAACAATACATTCATTTGCGAGATGCAGTTATAAATGACGGTAATACCACAAACGTTGGAAGATTAACAATTTTACCTTCGTCATATTCTGGCAGTCCCCGTCATATGCATGAATATGCTCAATATGCTATTGCGTATGTTCGTCTCTATGGTCGTCCAGATTTATTTATTACATTTACATGTAATCAATCTTGGGACGAGATACTGCAGCTTTTACTTCAAGGACAATCGGCGGTTCATAGGCATGACATTACGGCCCGTGTCTTCCGGCAAAAGTTGAAATCACTGATAAACTACATTGTAAAACTTGAAGTGTTTGGGTCAGTGCGATGCTGGATGTACTCAGTGGAATGGCAAAAACGAGGTTTGCCACACGCACATATACTAATCTGGCTACATAAAAAAATTACTTCGAACGAAATTGATGATGTGATTTCCGCTGAAATACCTGATAAAAATGTCAATAAGGGGTTACATGATATCATTGTAAAAAATATGATACATGGACCTTGCGGTGCACTGAACGAAAATTCACCATGCATGGCCAAAGGAAGGTGCACAAAGCAATATCCTCGACTTTTAGTATCAAACACAATTACTGGCAATGATGGTTACCCACAATATAGAAGAAGATCTACTGAAGATGGCGGTAAAACAGATAATATCGAATGAGATATCTCCGAAGCCTTTGAGACCCTTCACACAAAGTGGCTGGATGAAACAGAGATAGGTAATTTTAGCCATATGGCGTGTTTCTATGGCTCAAATGAATCCTCCAAAGTGGAAATTGTGATATGAATGTATGGTTTATGGCCGTTTATTCTTGCTTCTCATTTTTAGTTTCAGGAGTTTTGTTTTTCACTATGTTGCCCATCATAGTGACCTTCGGGTCCTTTTTGTTTCTTTTTTGTCTTGGCCTATCTAACTCCTCTTTTCAGTATGAAATACCTTATTGTTTAAACCAAAGCAAGGTCCTAGCCAATCGCAGGCCAAACATCAAGCAAGTCCTCTTTCTCTGTTATAGAATTGAAGGGCAAATAATAGTTAATTTCTGCTATTTATACCTCTTGCATCGAGGGATTGTGGGATTAGGTCATCCCTCTTTGCATATTCATAGGAACTTCTGATTATTTTGAGTAATATCTCAAAATTTCTCAAAACTTAGATTGGATGTCTAGGGGTTAAAGCGGGGCAGGTGACAAAAGGATAGTATCGAATGAGATATCTCCGAAGCCTTTGAGACCTTTCACACAAAGTAGCTGGATGAAACAGAGATAGGTAATTTTAGCCATATGGCGTGTTTCTATTGCTCAAATGAATCCTCCAAAGTGGAAATTGTGATATGAATGTATGGTTTATGGCCGTTTATTCTTGCTTCTCATTTGTAGTTTCAGGAGTTTTGTTTTTCACTATGTTGCCCATCATAGTGACCTTCTGGTCTCAAGTTTAAGGCAAGGTTTGAGCCCGAAGATAATTTCTTGATAATAGCGGAAGTATATAAAAAACCTAAACTTGTGTATTAAACATTTAAAAAAAACTATTTGAAAATGATCCCTATTAAGTAATCGGATTAACGACGCTTCTTGACGACAAAGGTCATTGTGTTAGCCCCAGTGTGCTACTGCAGCCAGATTTGGTTTCCCGGTCCCGTAGTACTAAGCTAAGGTCAAGCAAACTGCGCCACCGAAGGACAAAAATGACCACTATGTCACTTTTAAAGTTATGATTTATATGATGTGCTGTAATGACGTGATATTGTCGTAGTTTAATGACGTGATATGTAATGACGTGCTTTGAATGACGTGATATTTCCTTGATATGTTTCAAAACGAGATTTATAGCTCAAAATGGATCCAAGTCTTCTGATAGCAAGTAAAAGCTTTAAAAGGCGAAGTATGAAGGTTCCTAGTGTGAAAAACAAAAAAGAGAAGAAAGAAATGTCTCCATTAGGAGAGACAAAAATGCAAAAAATGTCCTATTTTGCTGTATCAAAGTTAAATACTTCAAAAGACCCACTTTTTGTGGAAACGTCACCTCACAAGTTCAGTGCCTTAGCAAAAATAGTCAAGTATATGCAAAAGAGATATCTGGAAGGAAATGACTACTCACTAAGTATTAAACAAGTATTAGGTGAAACAGATCAGCTGGATATTAGTAGCAGTACAAAAACATGGTTGGCAAAAATAGCTCTCCCAGAAAATCCAAAATTAGAAATAACGAGTGAGAATAAGTACATATACAAGCCGGTATATAACATCAGAAGTAAAAAGTCGTTTTTGAAACTCCTGAAACGTTATCATTCAAAAGGCCTTGGGGGAATCTCACTAAAAGATATCCAAGAATCACTACCAAATTCTGAAAAGATCTTAAATCACCTTCACGACAAAGTCATTTTTCTCCCTGGTGCAGATAAGGACGTAGTGCTATTCTACAATGATGGTAATGATGCTAGCTTCGAAGTGGACGAGGATGTTATTAAAGAATGGCGACTAGTGTCTGTTGACATAGATGACAAAAAAATTGAAAAATATTTACAAAAACGAAACATGAAAATTATGGAAAATATAAAAAAGCGACAAATGCCTACTATTTTTAAGAGGAATAAAAAAACACGGAGAATAAGAGGGATGAAAAGGACTAGAGATAATAATCATCTTGATGAGAATTTCAATTAGTCACTTATAAGTTTTAACCAGCTCCAGCTCCAGACATGTTCAATATACCGACTCCAGTTCCGACTCCATTCAGGAAAAAAAATACCATAGCTCTGACTTCACAGCCCTGTTTTCAAGACTCTTTTAACTAGATTTTGCAATTAAGACAACCTTCGATTTTAACCCAAGACATTTTGAATACGCCTACTGTAACTTTGACCCAAAATTTACTATAGCTCCGAACTCACAGGACTGCTCGAAACGCTCAAAATTTTTTTCAATGAGACACGTTACTAGCTCCTAAACTGGAATGCGGTTTGATAAATACAAATTTTCGTTTGTGAGAATCTAAGGCACCCTAAGGTGCAGTTGAGAATAGTGAACAGTATAAAAGTTAGCTAGCAATGGCAATAGTAACTAGTAATAGCAGCTCAACTTTGAAACAATCTTTGATACAGCGACGCGTAAGATAATCTACTTCTACTTCACATTTATACCAGCAACCTTTGTAATCTAGTTGATGATCAATGGCCTAGTTACCATTCTTGGCAGCAAAATATATGAGTGCTTTCTGAAACAGTCAAGTATCGACTGTCTTCATTTTTAACCCTTTATAAGGTTGTAGCTACCGCTCCAACCATGGCGAAAAATCCGCCGATACACATTCGTTCTTTAAATACTGCAGCTTTGCTGCAGAAATGATTGAGTTGCTGCTGCAACTCAAAAGTAAAACTTTAATGGCCAACTTTGAAAGTAGAAGACAAATCTTCTGTCGGTCATTTTCAATAGCGAGTTGATTCCTTGAAATTATGCTTTACATTTGGTTTGACCAAATTTTGCATGAGAAACTCGGTTACGCTTATTTTACCTAGGGTAACAATCTAAGTTATTTATACCGGAGCCCTTTGAAACTAAAATGCAACAAGTGTCCAGAGTGCATTCTCAAATCCATGAAGTAAAATTATTTCTAGAAATAATCTCCTGTGTTTATGTAGAATCCTTTTTAAATAAAGATATTCAGCCAGACATACCTGACTTTCAGATACAGAAATATGTAAACGTGTGTTATTAAAAAAAAAAAAAAAAAAAACACTAGGGTTGCGTATGAGAAAAACTCAATTTTTTTTCTCAAGATGGACATCAAATGTGTAACTTGAAAAAAAAATAAACAGCAAAAAAAGGTAAAATAAATTTTGCTTCAATTGTAAAGCTCAAAAATATCAAACACCGTTTTTACAACATTCACATCTTATATTTTGTTTAAACTCTTTGTTTTTTATCTTACGTAAGAAACCAAGAAATGAAAGATTATAATAAATGAAAAAAATCAAAAAGGTGAAAAAAATTACGATTTTGTCAGTCAGTAGCGAAATATGAAGACAAAAATCAATTTAATATTTCGACAAGGACCTCCGCCAAGTCGTCCTCATTGCTCAAACAACAAAAACAAAAACAAACTATATTTTGAAGTGAACTGGGCAAGAGGAGAAAAGACACTGAATCAAAAAAAGAAAAAAAGAGAAAAACAGTCAGAGTTCAATGTAAGAGAATTTACCAATTAGATTGAATAAGTATCATTTGCCTTGCAACAGGTTTTGTCTGTCTCTAATTTCCGTTTTCATTGGATAGATATCTCTATTCATAGCCGAATTTCTGTTGTTTTTTTTTTTTTTTTATCTAATTGGCTCTTCAAAAGATTGCGGTAGGCCATTTACGGTAGATTAAATAAAAAAAAAACAAGTTTTTTTTAACTGAAAGTAAGGAGCGACATTAAAACTTAAAACGAACAGAAATTACTTCGTATATGAAAGAGGCTGCTTCCTCATCAACGCCCCGCTCTTTACGCTAAAGTTTGACTCTCTCTCATTTCTTCTATTTAAAACAGTAAAAAACTTTAGCGTAAAGAGCGGGGCGTTGATGAGGAAGCAGCCTCTTTCATATACGAAGTAATTTCTGTTCGTTTTAAGTTTTAATGTCGCTCCTTACTTTCAGTTAAAAAAACTTGCTTTTTTATTTAATTTCTGAACGTTTTTGAATCAATGCATATTTTGATTTTGGCTCTCAACTGAGGAATATTTAAAACGAAATTTGCATATATATTTTTTTTTTTTGGCTGAATGGCTTTCTCATAATTTTGATCGAATGATTTTGAGAAAAAAAGAACGGGGGAGGAAGCCTAGTTGCCCTCCGATTTTTTGGCTAATTAAAAAGGCAACTAGAGCTTTTAATTTTCTACGAATCTTTTTATTAGTAAAAGATTTACGTAACTTATAAATTAGCTTACGTAAAGAACTTTTGTATTCTCATGTTTTTATTACATATTTGAGGGGGCTCGCCCCCTCGTCAGTACATCGATCTTTACACTAAAGCTTAAACTTCGTCCCAATTCATTAAGAATGACCCCTGAATCACAAAAGCCGTAGAATAAATAGTTGAAATTACTAAAATACTTTAGCGTAAAGAGTGAGGTATTAGGAGGAGGTGAGCCCCTCATATGGGTAATAATTTCTGTTTGTTTTAAGTTTTAATGCTGTTCCTTACTTCCAGCTGAAAAAACTTTTTCATATTTATTTTTTCATTGCTTTTTTAAATAATGCTAGTATATCCTGCCTTCCCTTCATGGAAATTTTCTTCCCCCATGAAAAATTCTCGATGGAAAGTTCCCCCAGAATATCCCCCTCTTCTCAATTCCTCCCTCCAACCAAAAAATCCTCCTGAAAACGCCTTTACACTTCCCAATAACCATTACTATATGTAAGCACTGGTCAAAGTTTGTAACTTGTTGCCCCTCCCACGGGGACTGTGGGGGAGTAAGTTGTCCCCAAAGACATAGTTATAAGGTTTTTCGACTGCGCTGAATAAAATGGATATCTCAGAATTTTGATCCGTTGACTTTGGGAAAATAATTAGCTTGGTAGGGGGCCTAGGTACCCTCCAATTTTTTTGGTCACTTAAAAAGGGCACTAGAACTTTTTATTTCCGTTAGAATGAGCCCTCTTGCAACATTCTAGGACAACTGGGTCGATACGATCACCCCTGGAAAAAAAAAAAAAAAAAAAACACGCATCCGTGATCTGCCTTCTGGCAAAAAATACAAAATTCCACATTTTTGTAGATAGGAGCTGTTAAGATTCTATGACTTTTAGGGGGTGTTTTCCCCTATTTTCTAAAATAAGGCAAATTTTCTCAGGCTTGTAACTGTTGATGGGTAAGACTAAACATCATGAAACTTATATATTTAAAATCAACATTAAAATGCGATTTTTTTGATGTAGCTATTAGTATCAAAATTCCATTTTTTAGAATTTAATTACTACCCCTCTTTTCAGACAAGGAGGGTGATTTGATGAAAAATGTAAATACCAATCATTATGGGTCGGCTTTCTATGTATAGAAACTTCAAGCCTCAGATTATTCTTAATAATTAAAACATCCGAGAAAGGGAACTTTCCTGAATCTTTCAGTTCTATTGTGAATTGAAGATTCGAATCAAAAGAATTCAAATGTGCCAAAAAGTCTCCTAGATAGTCCTGACCATGTTCCCAAACAGAAAGAATATTATCAACGAAACGAAACCGGAGAGAGTATTTTAAAAGGAAACTATTCAAAGCAGATTGTTTTATGAAATCCACGTAAAAATTTACCAAAAAAAGAGACAAATCAGTGCCTATGGGTAGGCCCTTAATCTTAAAGAATTTTTTTTCTCGGAATATAAAATACAAAGAGAACTTGTTGTAAAGACAAACAAGTGTCATTATTGTGTTCCAAGGTTTTATAACCCGTCAAAGCAGAATTTTCCTCTAATTTTTTTTGTAAGGTGTGTTCACATTTATGGATATCGCATGAAGTGTACATGGAAACTGCGTCAAAACTAAATAAGATAGTTTTTTTGTATTATGCTTCGATTTTTGAGCTTGTCAACAAGATCTATGGAACCTTTTACATAAGATTTTTGTGCTGTTAACAGAGGTTCAAAAACTATGGCTAAGAACCTTCCTACACCTGTAGCTGGAGAACAATAACACGGTACGAGAGGACATAACGGAATATCCTTCATATGAATTTTAAGTAGACCATAAATTTTGGGGACTGAACAATCATTGGCGTAGACTTTTTTGTACATTCGACGGTGATTAATCTACTGTCTTTAAAGAATTTCTAATTCTTTTCTCAACTGCTGTGAGTATTTATCTATGGGATCAGTTTTTATTCCTTTTTAAGTATTTTTATCCAGTAAAAGGATATTTATTTTATTTTGAAAATCTGCAGAATCCATAATAACAATTGTATTTCCTTTGTCCAGTTTTGTAATTACTGTATTTTTATCTCTTTTCAAATTTCGGAGAATTTTAATTTCTTCCTTTGATTGAGCTGATAGCGACAATGACGGCATATAATCAAGAACATTCTGTACTGTTTCTCCTTGTGTAGGTCTGGATTTTCAATCTCACCATGGATACTAAAAATACCGGACTCCACACCCGTAATAATTTCTTATATATTCACGTGTGTCTGAGATATTGCAAATTTAGGTCCCTTTGATAGAATACTTAGCTCCTTGGGGGATAGATTTTCCAAAGGAGGGCCAAGACAAAATCTAGGAAGGAGAATCCGTGTTGAAATTCAAGTTTTGAAAATTTTTCGTTAAGTGTGTTTTCGCTAAATGGAAAACATGTCAGAAAGACCTTTGCGAGATATTTAAAATTTGGTGAAAATCTGGGACGGATAAAATCTGATGTAGTGAAGATTCAAAATTAAATATTTTATTACTAAGGACGTACTTTTTGAGTCTATGGTCTTGTAAAATTCGTGTTAGAGTTTTGAAACCCATTCTCTAGATAAACGGCCTTCAGATTGTGTGTCTAATTGTAAATTGTAACGTCAAGAAGAAGGAAGAATTCGATTTTTTGCAAGTTTCTAAAAAATTGAATTGACAAATAAGATTTGCATGTTTTTTTCAACACAATTGAAAAAAAAATCTAAAACCATATTGGTCAAATGCTCCCCGTAAGCTTGGCTTTCTAAGACCACACTGGCTATACATTACGTATGAAACCAAGAAAGGAAAGGATATAATAAATGAAAAAAAGTCAAATAGGTGAAAAAACAAGGATTCTGTAAGCCAGTAGAAAAATATGAAGACTGAAAATCAAGAGATATTTCGACAGGGACCTCTGCCAAGTCATCCTCAGTGCTAAAAAAAAAACCAACAAAACAAAACAAACAAGAGCTAAGAGCTCATATGGCACCTGTGACGAGGCAAGAAGAGCTAAGAGCCAAGAGATCATATGGTATGAGCTCTAACAAAATTCTATGAATCAATAGATTGATTTAAAAAGGAAAATAAGAGGCTTAATACCGGTCAGGATTTTAAATAAGAGCTCTGGTTCATGATGTCCGTTTAAATATCAAAATTCATTAAGATCCGATCCCCCACTCGTAAGTTATAAATACCTAATTTTTTATAATTTTTCTCTCCCTTTAGCCTCCCAGATGGTTGAATCTGGGAAAACGACTTTATCAAGTCAAATTGTGCAGCTACCTAACACGCCTACCAATTTTCATCGTCCTAGCACGTCCAGAACCACTAAACTCGCCAAATCACTGAACCCCTCCCCCCAACTTCCCCAAAGAGAGCGAATCCAGCACGGTTCTGTCAATCACTTATCAAGGACATTTGCTTATTCTATCCACTAAGCTTGATCCCGATTTCTCCACTCCCAGTGTTTTCCAAGATTTCCCCCTCTAACTCCCCCCAATGTCAAAAGATCTGGTCGGGATTTGAAATAAGTGCTCTGAGACATGAATTCCTTCTAAATATCAAATTTCATTAAGATCCAATCACCTATTCGTAAGATAAAACTACCCCATTTTCACGTTTTCCATGAATTCCGGTTTCCCCCTCCAACTCCCCCCAATGTCAAAGGATCTGGTCAGAATTTAAAATTAGAGCTTTAAAGCACAAGATCCTTCTAAATATCAAATTTCATTAAGATCTGGACACCCTTTCATAAGTTACAAATACCTCAATTTTCAAAATTACCCCCTCGCCCCATTCAGCCAAAGAGAGCAGATCCGGTCTGGTTATGTCAGTCACGTATCTTAGACAGGTTTCTATTCTTCCCATCCAGTTTTATCCTGATCTCACCGCTTTAAGTATTTTCTAAGATTTCCGGTCCCTCCAACTGCCCCCCCCCCCCAATTACGCTTTATCTGGTTGAGAATTAAAATAAGATATCTGAGTTACGAGGTACTTCTAAATATTAAGTTTCATGAAGATCCAATGACTCCTTAGTAAGTTAAAAATACGTCATTTTTTCTTATTTTTCAGAATCACCCCCCCCCCCATAGAGTGGATCCATTCCAATTATGTAAATCACTTATCTAAGACTTCTGCTTATTTTTCCCACCACGTTTGATCCCAATCCCTCCAATCTAAGCGTTTCCCATGATTTTAGGTTCCCCCACCCCAAACTCCCCTCAATATCATCAGATTAGGTCGGGATTTAAAAAAGAGCTTTGAGACATGATATCCTTCTAAATATCAAATTTCATTGGGATCCGGTCACCCGTTGGTAAGTTAAAAATGCCTCATTTTTTTCTAATTTTTCAGAACTAACCCCCCCCCCCCAGCTACCCAAAGAGAGCGGATCCGTTCTGGTTATGTCAATCATGTATCTAGGACTTGTGCTTATTTTTCCCACCAAGCTTCATCCTGATCCCTCCACTCTTTGTGTTTTCCAAGTTTTAGGTTTCCCCCTTCCAACTCCCCCCAAATGTCACCAGATCCGGTCAGGATTTAAAATAAGAGCTCTGAGACACGGTATCCTTCTAAATATTAAATTTCATTGAGATCCAATCACCCGTTCGTAAGTTAAAAGTACCTCATTTTTTCTAATTTTTCAGAATTAACCCCCCCCCCCCCAAACTACCCCAGAGAGAGCGGATCCGTTCCGATTATGTCAATTATGTATCTAGCACTTGTGATTATTTTTCCCATCAAGTATCATCCCGATCCCTCCACTCTAAGTGTTTTCCAAGATTTTAGGTTTCCCCCTCCCAACTCCCCCTATGTCACCAGATCCGGCCGGGATTTGAAATAGCAGCTTTGAGACATGATATCCTTCGAAACATCAACTTTCATTAAGATCTGATCAACCATTCGTAAGTTAAAAATACTTCAATTTTTCTATTTTTTCCTAATTAACGGGCCCACCACTCCCCCCCCCAGATGATCAAATCGAGGAAACGACTATTTCTAATTTAATCTTGTCCGGTCCCTGATACGCCTGCCAAATTTCATCGTCCTAGCTTACCTAGAAGTGCCTAAAGTAGCAAAACCGGATCCGACAGACCGACAGAATTTGCGATTGCTATTTGAATTAGCTAGGTATTTTATCGGTTTTCGACTTGAACAGGCGAAAATTCTTTCTGTGCAAGCTGTAACACCTTATCTGCGTCGAATTGGTTTTAATACTTTGCATTTTGGTGAAAGACAATTTTTTCATCATCTGCAGACATGAAGCCAGTAATAATAATAACAAAAGGCTTTTCCAAGGTTCAATCGGGTTTAATTAAAAAAAGGAAATAACTAAACTTAAGAGTCCACTGCTCTGTGAAAAAACTCACATTGAGACCCATAAAATTGTATACCAATAGTATCTCGTTCATACCAATATTCGTGTTGAGCACGATCATATTGACTCGATAAAATATAACCAGAAAACTATTATACGCGAAAACTACGTAGGTGTTACACGACTTCTTAAAGACTTGGCGACTCGTTAGCGAAAAATTAATACTACCGTCAACATTTTTCGGATCAACAGGCTACTTCGCTAAACATTTTGAAGATGTCTTGGCTATTGTTTGTCGCCTTACACCCCCAGATTTCTTTGTAACTGTGACATACAATCCTGATTGGCCTGAACTTAAAGAAACAACAAGTATTAAATTTGATGATAACTCTATTATAGAGAATCCAAACCGAGAAGCTTGACGCGTGTCGGGAACCAGGCCACCGGGCTCCTGGTAGTATATATATATATATAAATATATATATATATATATATATATATATATATATAAAAATAAGTTGTCTGTCTGTCTGTCGAGAGACGTCATGTTTGTCCGCATATGACAAAAACGAAAGTATTCAAGCCGATGCAGCTGATTTGGTAACGCGTTATGTTCCAGGTTCTAGGTTCGAGAGGTTCCAGGTTCGAACCTTGACTTTTGTATTAATACAAAAGAAGAAAAAAGCTAAAAAAAGGTAAAAACTACAAAAAAACCCATAGCAATAATCTTAGTGTAACCGAAAAGAACACTTAGACTCAAACTTTTGCTAAGAAATGAATTAGTTCAATATTTTCTTTTGTAGTAGTTTGGCTGGTTTTGGGAGGTCAAGCAATAAGTCCCGTATTGCTTGATTATAGGCTTAGCGGCCTGGAATTTTCGTTTAAACGCTATCACATCCGCTCAAAGCAATGCCCACATTTCAAAACAGACATGCCCACAATTTCAATTGGGGAGCATTGGGGATGGGGGTTCATTCCTAGAAATTTTTTATAGACAATTTCTATATTTGATGTGACACAATTTGTGTAAATCACAGGCTCTGAGGCGCTTAGAGCCCATAAAAACAATATTTGTGCGAAGCTAAATGATTGCAGTCGATCATACAAAAACATCAAAGATGATGTCACGGAAGAGTTAGATTGTGCAGTTGACTTTTCACAAGGTTAAACTGCTTGATCATCTAGTTTTTCAAGTTTCTTATAGACACTCCACCTACCGCTTGAGTTTCTATTTAAGTAAATGCTGTCTAATTTCAGTGATTTTCTAAATTTCAAGCCCTTATTAGGCTAAAAAATGAAGGTTAAACAGCTGGAGATTCCTAAACAGGCTCACTGAACCTGAAAAAAAGGTGGCCGTTCTTGTAGGTCCCTTCACCAAAAAGTGGAATGAGTGCGTTTATGCCAAACGTTAGGGAACTTTAATTTGAAATTGAAATTGCCAATTTTTAATAGAAGAAGGTGAATATCTCTACTTTTAAGGATTTTAACATTTTCCCAGATCGTCAAAGAGACAACTTTCCCCCGAAAAGAATCTCGCCTTTTGTTTTTTATCAAAAACACAGCAGTCAAAACCATCACATTAAAACTCTCTATAATGAATTCCGAGATGTTTTCGACCTTACTTTCATTTTTAATATGCATATTTTGGTGCAATCCTTTTGAAAGCGACAGTAGTACTAGAGCCGTAGTAGAAATTTAGCAGTATCGAACAGGAAATATGGACTATCAAACAGGAACTAATTAAACAGGAAACAGGAAATATGGGATTAAATTATATATCACTTCTTCAGAGATCTACGGCTCTAGTGCTAGGAACTAATCGAACAGGAAACAGGAAATATGGGATTAAATTATATTACATTGGGTATCGCTTCTCCAGAGATCTACGGCTTTAGTGCTAGGAACTAATCGAACAGGAAACAGGGAGCATGGGATTAAATTATATTGCTTTGGGTATCGCGTCTCTGGAGATTTACAGTTCAGGTCTAAAATCTTTTCCAGATTTCGGGAGAAAATCCAAACGAGTGGTAGTTTGTCCAAAGCAATTTGAAAAATTCAAGATTTCATTGAAATTCACGAAATCGAAATTCAAAAATTTGAAAAAGAATGTCTGATATGCTGTATGGTGTTGATGACAATATTTTCCTAAAATGACACTTTTCTCTTTATAAAAAACAACAAGCGCCTTTTTTGATATGCTTTAATTTCAGAACCAAAGCATGACAAAGTTTTACAACAAAATATAACAAAACTCGATTCTAGAAAAGGAAAATAACACACGAATAATAACTAAGCTTTGACTACGCGTTCCAAGGTTCAGCGCCCAACACAGAAAAAAAACAAGCAACTGCAAAATTTAAAAAAGTTGAGAACCAATTGCATCAGCATCAGCAGCGATATTCATTATTCGACTCTACTCAAAACCCTACGTCAGCTACAAAAACAGTCAATCCGGAAGAGCCTGGAAATCAACTGAATGTAGATCAAAGCATTGCTTTCCCCCTGGCTACTTGGTATGGCAATATTATTTAATACCGTTCAAATACTATTCAGTAATAGATACTGATAGAAATCATGATTACAGCAGAAGTCAAAGAGTATGGGCAACTTGTGAGACAGGAAACTGACGCAAATAAAAATAAACAGCACCATCTAGTATTTTACTTGATTTTTCTCAAGAAACTGAGATCACACACTTATTATTACAGTAGTTTTGCCAGTTACACTATTTTTGCTTTATTACATTAACAATGCTAAGAAACACCAAACAGTAGATGGCGTTTGTGTTTTTATTCGGTGCTAGCGGTAGTTTCTACGCTAATAAGTAACCCATACTCTTTGGAAAAAGTTACAACCTAATAAAGATCGACTTACTGCCAATGGCAGCAAAAACAGGTTTGAAAAAAGCTGTCAAGAGACAAGCATTCCTAACATACGATTAGTTTGAAAATTCAACAGAACGGTAATTACGAAAATTTTTCGACACATCAAAAGTAGCCTGAATCCTCCCAAAAATAGCACCCAACTGAAATAATATGTATACTTTTGAAATAAAAAAAACATTTGGATGGAGCTTTTTAAAAGAAGCTGATTTTTCTCTTTTACAAGAAAGAGAAGGAAAATTTACTATATAAGGAAATAAACCTATTTTGTCGGTTTTTTCAACAAATTAAACATGTGAATTTCAACAATAATTTCAAGCAAATATCTGTATGTCACGATAAAAACCGATAAACTGGGAGGGGTATAGCATTATGTAGAAAAAAACCCTATCCAAAATGAAAATAGAATTGAAGATAGAATTGAAGTTTATTCGCAACGGTTGTGATTTTGAGTGACTAAAATTGCAGTTGCTTTGTCAAAAACGAGCAATTTGAACTAAGTAAGTCAACATATTCTTATTATCGACCAATCTCTTCTTGAGCCTTGATTTCTATTTTACTTTCTCCAGCTACGTCTTCATTAATTTTCTTCGCTTCTTCACTCGCTTTTAGTTGTCTCTTTTCATATTCAGATTTGAAGTTATCGATGTCTTGTTGACTGAAAATAAAGGAAATATTTACATAAAATGGAAATTACTGAAAACAAGGAAAAAGATGTCATTTTTCTTTCTTTTATGAAAGTTTATTAAAACCTATTCAAAACCTAGTTTATCAAACCAATTATTAATAAGGATGCCTCGTCTCTTGCATAACAATAAAAACAAAAATGATTCCAAATTCCTAGTGAAAATATTAGCCCTAGACCTGAAATTCTGAGGACAGGGGTTCGAGTCCTCGTGTCATATTTGGTTTGGGATGGGGGTCAATGGTGTAAGCTCAGCCGGAGTAGAACCAATCGACACTCGTCCAAGGGTTGTACTTCCCGCCAAAGGCAGAAAATTAGCAGATCAATACCACCACTACGCAGACCATTAGGATTTAAAAGCACATTGCATAAGATTTTTCCTTGCATAAAAAAGAAGGAAAACACAAAAACTTAGAAAAAATAAAAGAAACACTGCTGTCAAGCAAATGAACCGTCATAACGTTTTTATGAATTATACCAAGCGTTCCCTAATTTATGTCTATCCTTCATATTACTATGGTCTGGAGATCGTTCTTTATAATAACTATAGACAAACACCAATTATGAAGCACTGTATCGATCCTTTATGCAAAACACCGATTACAAACAGGAAAACGCATGTGGCTTTTTCTTATTTGGAATAGTAAAGCACAATCAAGAGAGAATGGCGCATCAAACTAAGCCCAATATGTTCCATAGTTTGTTCTTTACTAGGTTTCGACCATCTCTATAGCTATGATACCTATGAAACTTACACAGTGGCCATTTATAATTAACCAAACTAATTCCTTATATGATTTCTTTGGTATATTAACGAATTTATTATCATGTCTTATATGTAACTTATATTAAACAATGGTGCATAATTCTATTATTTATAATTCGAATTATTATATAATTTAATAATAGTTGAATTATTTATTATTCTCAAATGGTGCAACGGTAGCCATGCTCATTTGTTATTCGAGAGAGTGGGGTTCGACCCCTCGTCACGAGAACTTTGAATATTTTGTAATAGCTGTTGAGGGGAGGGGTGGGGGTTGAGGGCGCTTCGCGCCCCCCAAGCCCCCCCCCGTGCGCTTAAGTCGTTACGCACCATATTAGTTACGCGCCATTACAGTTGTCCCTTTGTCCCACATGTGAATATAGATAGATATATATATATATATATATATATATATATATGTTTTTAACTCCGTAAAACTTGCGAATATACAACATTCTTCGCTGTCCCATTGTCTGTGCATATAAATAGATTGTCAGATTTACCGACTCTTGAACATGCAACATATAATTGTCCCTCTATACCTCATTATTCTATGATTGCTCTTGAGCTTTGTTGATGGTGAGTGCTAATCGAACATTCCCTGTGTCCCCGTCGTCATTTATATATCCCCCCTGTGCCCCCGGCGTCCCTGTTGTAGTTGTGTCCCTATGTCCCGGTCGTCATTTGTGTCCCGGTGTCCCAGTCAGTAATTTCTCTTTGAGTGTCCAGGTCGTCATTTATATATCCCCCCTGTGCCCCCTGGCGTCCCCGTTGTAGTTGTGTCCCGGTCTGTCATTTATATTCCCTGTGTCCCGGTCGTTATTTACGTCCCGGTGTCCCAGTCTGTAATTTCTTTTTGAGTGCCCCGATCGTCACATATATTCCCTGTGTCCCGGTCGTCATTTGTGTCCCGGTCTGTAATTTCGTCAGTCGACAAACAACTTCATGACGGCATAATACTCAATCCTTATAATGACGTCATTCAACACACAAACAACTTATTTTTATATTAGCTATTGGAATGGCGCTTTGCGCCACCCCAACACCTAGTTGGTGGGGGCGCTTCGCGCCAACCGCCAAGCCCCCCCCCCCCCGCACGTAAGTCGTTACGCACCATATTAGTTACGCGCCATTGTAGTTGTGTCCCTGTGTCCCACCTGTGAATATACTTAGATATATATGTATGCTTTCAACTACGTAAAACTTGCGAATATACAACATTCTTCGCTGTCTCATTGTCTGTGCATATAAATAGATTGTCAGGTTTGCCGACTCTTGAACATGCAACATTTAATTATCCATGGGAAAAACAATCCGTATTCAGATCTATACCTCATTATTTTAATGATTGCCCTTGAGCTTTGTTGATGGTGATTGCTAATCGAACATTCTCAGTGTGCCTGTCGTCATTTATATATCCCCCCTGTGCCCCCCGGCGTCCCCGTTGTAGTGGTGTCCCTGTGTCCCGGTCGTCATTTATATTCCCTGTGTCCTGGTCGTTATTTGTGTCCCGGTGTCCCAGTCTGAATTTCTCTTTGAGTGTCCTAGTCGTCATTTATATTCCCTGTGTCCCGGTCATAATTTGTGTCCCGGTGTCCCGGTCGTCAGTTATATTCCCTGTGTCCTGGTCGTCATTTGTGTCCCGGTCTATAATGTCATCTTATAATGACGTCATATACAAAGCCTTATATACTTATATCTTACGAATATACAACATTCGTCGCTGTCCCATTGTCCGTGCATATAAATAGATTGTCAGGTTTACCAACTATTGAACGTGCAACATATAATTGTCCATGGGAAAAACAATCCGTATTTAGATCTATACCTCATTATTCTAGTGATTACCCTTGACCTTTGTTGATGGTGATTGCTAATCAAACATTCCCTGTGTCCCGGTCGTCATTGATATATCCCCTCTGTGCCCCCCGGCGTCCCCGTTGTAGTTGTGTCCCCCCGTCAGTCAACACACAAACAACTTATTTTTATATAGATATATCGATTTAAAGCAATGTCTTTTAAATTTAAAATTTAGAAAAGAAACTCATTTTAGTTGCCTCCTAGCTAAAATAATGAAAATTATATGAATGAACCACAGGATTTACTTCCTTTAGGCTTAAAAAAACTATATGATTAACTTACCTAGACAAGTCAGTATAGGCAAGAGTTTGCTCTTCACTATAAGATTCGATGATTAAATCGAACAAAAAACAGAACTAATTAAAAAAAAACTTTCATGTGTTTTTCTAATATGAATTAAAACATTAATATTATTGCTCAGACACTTTTAGTATTTTTTGCAGTTCGCACTATAACATTAGCGATTCTGTACTGATATTATTATAGCTATCATTACGATATGGCATTTACTTTCACACCATATATAGTTACAGCCTAACATTATGAGGTCACTCATCAATTTTGTACACAAAATTAGTTTTTCATAAAAAAATTGGTTCTAATTTTAAAAATTATTTTTGTAAAATAAACAACAGCTAAGAGCTCATATGGCACATGTGACGAGGTCGGAAGAGCCAAGAGCTCATATGACATGAGCTCTAGCAAAATTCTAAGAGTCATAGATTGCTTTAAAAGGAAAATCAGAGGCTTAATGTCGGTCGGGATTTAAAATAAGAGCTCTGAGACAAGAGGTCCTTCTAAATATCGAAATTCATTAAGATCTGATCACCCACTCGTAAGTAAAAATACTCAATTTTTTCTAGTTTTTTCCTCTCCCTTCGGTCCCCCAGATGGTGGAATCGGGGAAAACGACTTTATCAAGTCAATTTGTGCAGGTCCCTGAGACGTCTACCAATTTTCATCGTCCTAGCACGTCCAGAAGCACCAAACTTGTCAAAGCACTGGACCTCCCTAACTCCCCCAAAGAGAGCAGATCCATTCTGTTTACGTCAGTCACGTATCTAGGACATTTGCTTATTCTACTCACCCAGTTTCATCCCGATCTCTCCACTCTAAGCGTTATCCAAGAATTCTGGCTTCCCCCTCCAATTCCCCGCAATGTCACCAGATCTGGTCGGGATTTAAAATAGGAGCTATGAGTTCCTTCTAAATATCAAATTTTATTAAGATCTGGTCACCCGTTCTTAAGTTAAAAATACCTCAATTTTTCCGAATTAACACCCCTAAACTCCAACAAAGAGAGCGGATCTGTCCCAATTATGTCAATCACGTATCTAGAACTTGTTCTTTTTCTTCCCATCAAGTATCATCCCGATCTCTCCACTCTAAGCGTTTTCCAAGACTTCCAGTTTCCAAGATTTCTGCTTCCTCCTTCCAACCCCTTATGTTCCTAAATCCAATTCAAATTCAAAGTTGAGCATCTGAGATACAAGATCTTTCTATATATCAAGTGTGATTAACATCCGATCACCCAATCATAAGATACAGATACCTCAATTTTCACGTTTTCCAAGATTTCCGGCTTCCCCCTTCAACCACCCCCCCAATGTCACCGAATCTGGTCGGGATTTTAAAAAAGAGCTCTGAAGCACAATATCCTTTTAACATCAAATTTCATTGAGATCTGATCAACCGTTCGTAAGTTACGAATACCTCATTTTTTCTAATTTTTCCGAATTACCTCTCCCCGCCCAAGTTTCCCGAAGAGATTAATCCGGTCTGGTTATGTCAGTCACGTATCTTAGACTTGTGCTTTCCAAGATTTCCAGTCCTCCCCCCGAACTGCCCCAAATGACACTGGATCCAGTCGAGATTTAAAATAAGAGATGTGAGTTATGAGGTATGAAATTTCATTAAGATCCGATCACTCCTTCGTAAGTTAAAAACACCTCATTTTTTCAAATTTTTCAGAATTAACCCCCCCAACTCCCCAAAAGAGAGCAGATCCATTCCGGTTATTTCAATCACGTATTTAGGACTTCTGCTTATTTTTCCCTCCAATTTTCATCCCGATCCCTCCACTCTAAACGTTTTCCAAGATTTTAGGTTCCCCCCTCCAATGTCACTGGATCCGGTCAGGATCTAAAATAAGAGCTCTGAGATACGATTTCCTTCTAAATATCAAATTTCATTGAGATCTGAACACTCGTTCGTAAGTTAAAAATACCTCATTTTTTCAAATTTTTCCGAATTAAAACACCCCCCCCCCCCCGATGGTCGAAAATACCCCGAAGGTATTTTTTTTAGTTTTAATTAAAAAATATAAATTATTGCTCAGACACCATAAATAGTTTGCAGTTTACGTAAAAATTTTAGCAATCGTGATGTGAGAACTAAAATAACAAATGAATTTTTCTACGGAAATAAAGCACAACGTTATAGAGATAAGCACTTTAGGAGTCGAGCCAAAAAGTTTGGTTCCAGGATACAAGCATACCATTTGCTACTACAAAGCTATGGAAAAATGCAGCTTTTCGTCAAAAAAGACTTTGTTTTTGAAATTATTTTTGTTCAATTATGAAAGGCTTTTAAATACATCAATTCCCTTTCAAATGAGCTATCGAACAGCTCTTTATGATTTTTCCAGTACCAAGCTAGCTGAGGCGAAAAAAAAAACTGAAAAATTATGCCGTCGATGCAGAATATCATGGATGCAGCCACTATTCTTGATTTCAAACCATTTTATTTTCCTTGTTTTTCAAGGAAAGGGACAGTTAGTTTCCTATATATGGGTATTAGACAAGGCGGTTTTAAAATTTTTACATGAATCTATTTTAGGAGTTGTGGACTATTTGTTTTTTTCCTATGGGACCTAATCGTCTCTTACTAGGATACTAACTACCGCTGCAACCCAGATACTGCCGAAGTAAATGAAGATGTCTACCTGATAAATCCTTTCGTTACCCTACGGCACATTTTAATCTTCACTTACTCCTAGCCTTAGTGACTTAGTCTTCTTAAAATTAATTTTTAAACCTATTGTAGCTCACTGAACTCGCAAACCTCTAAAAACTCATTCATTTTGCTAATACTTTCATTTAGGATGCTTAAATCATCAGCATAATCTAAGTCAAGGATAGCTTTTCCTCCCCGTTCAATTCCGTGGCCCCTCATTGCATTTCATGTGCTCGTTAAGAGAACAAGAGCTAAGAGCTCATATGGCACTTGTGGCGAGGCAAGAAGAGCTAAGAGCCAAGAGATCATATGGTATGAGCTCTAACGAAAGTCTATGAATCAATAGATGGATTTAAAAATGAAAATAAGAGGCTTGATACCGGTTAGGATTTAAAATAAGAGCTCTGAGTGACGATATCCTTCTAAATATCAAAATTAATTAAGATCCAATCACCCACTAGTAAGTTATAAATACCTAGTTTTTTCCAATTTTTCCTCTCCCTTTAGGCCCCCAGATGGTCGAATCTGGGAAAACGACTTTATCAAGTCAAATTGGGCAGCTCCCTGACACACCTACTAATCACTGAACCCCTCCCCCCAACTCCCCCAAAGAGAGCAAATCCAGTACGATTATGTCAATCACGTATCAAGGAGATTTGCTTATTCTATCCACCAAGCTTCATCCTGATTCCTCCACTCCAAGCGTTTTCCAAGATTTCCCCCTCCAGCTCCCCCCAATGACAAAAGATCTGGTCGGGATTTGAAATAAGAGCTCTGAGACATGAATTACTTCTAAATATCAAATTTTATTAAGATCTGATCACCTATTCGTAAGATAAAAATATCCCAATTTTCACGTTTTCCAAGAATTCCAGTTTCCCCCTCCAACTCCCCCCTATGTCACAGGATCTGGCCGGAATTCAAATTTAGAGCTTTAAAGCACAAGATCCTTCTAAATATTAGATTTCATTAAGATCTGGTCACCCATTCGGAAGTTAGGAGTACCTCAATTTTCAAAATTATCACCACCACCCCAACTTCACCAAAGTGAACAGATCCGGTCCGGTTACGTCACTCACGTATCTTAGACAGGTTTCTATTCTTCCCATCCAGTTTCATACTGATCTCACCGCTTTAAGTATTTTCTAAGATTTCTGGTCCCCCCAACTGCCCCCCCCCCCAATTACTCTTGATCCAGTTGAGATTTAAAATAAGAGATCTGAGTTACGAGGTCCTTCTAAATATGAAGATTCATGAAGATCCGATCACTCCTTCGCAAGTTAAAAATACGTCATTTTTCTAATTTTTCAGAATTACCACCGCCCCCCCCCCCCAAGAGCGGATTCATTCCAATCATGTAAATCACATGTCTAAGACTTCTGCTTATTTTTCCCACCAAGTTTCATCCCGATCCCTCCATTCTAAATGTTTTCCAAGTTTCAGGTTTCCCCCTCCCGACCCCCCCCCCCCCCAATGTCACCAGATCCGGTTGGGATTTAAAATAAGAACTCTGAGACACAATATCCTTCTAAAGATCAAATTTCATTGTGATCTGATCATCCGTTCGTAAGTTAAGAATACCTCATTTTTTCTAATTTTTCAGAATTTTTCAGCGATTGCTACATGTCACTTTGTTAATACCAAGCTATAAAACCATAAAAACGATCCATATAAAGGGATATAGAACACAATTTTGCCTAACTCCTGATTCAATACGAAACCAGCTGTTAACATCATTTTCAAACTTAACTAAAGCTGTGTTATTCTCGTACATATTGCTAATTACTTTAATGAATTTGTCTCGTATACCACACAAGGATAAAATCTTCACTAAAGCTCTTCTATCAATAGAATCGAACGCTTACTCATAATCTAAAACACTGAGGAACAAAGGTGTTTGATATCTCAGACACTTCTCAATTTTTAACCTAAGAGTAAAAAACTGGTCAATACATCCTCTACCTTTTCTAAAACCGTACTGTTTTTCTCTCCAAACTTTGTCTACAGCATCTCTCAGTCTAAAAAATATCATATTACTAAGTAATTTGCTATCTACAGAGACCAGACTAATACCTGAATAATTATCACACTGACTCATATTGTCTTTACTACACAGTGCTTTTATTAAGGTTTTCATAAAATCACTAAGTGCCTCCCCTTTTCAAAAATCTCATTCATCATCTTCAGTAACTTATTTCTGACCTCAGAGCCATCATATTTAAGAAACTCATTTCCCAAACTATCAGCATCTCGAACCTTATTATTTTTCTTTCAATTTTTAAGTACTGTCGCTAATTCTTCCTCACAAAACAAATCTTTTTTCACGTTTATTAATACAATTAACATTATTAATACTATTGAAGCAAAATTACTTTAATTAAGTGAAATTGCTCCCCTATTAATTAATTAACATTACTAATAATTAAGCTGGTGATAAATTACTCACAGTACTTAATTATAAATTTCTTAAATTAACGATTAATTACTTAAAGAGTTACTTTAATCTAAGAGTTAAAAAATTAATAAATAATAATAAAATAACAAATGATAACAATAATTAATAAAACAGACAGTAAGAAAAAACTGACAATGCTGCTATCTTGAACTCAAGACCAATTATTTTAGTAGTATCATGTTTCATTGACTCGATTTTTATTGAATTATATAGAATCTACAAAAAAACATCTGAGTTGGATTGACTATGATTTGATTGATGGACTAGTGGCTATAGCTGATGATAAAATTTATGGCACCGTTGCTAGCAAATATTTTCTTTTTCGATTAGAAGAAGTTCAAAACTAAAGTAGAAAGTAGCCAACAAGAAACAGTATGACTAACTATAAAAAATCTTCTGACTGAAAGCTTTTTGTTCTTTTTACATACTTGAAATTTCTCAGAGGAAAATCTATAGGTGGAATTTAAGTAAACCTGAGAAACATTTCACATGAAACTCAGAGGGCATACATTGGTACACATGAATTTCCCAAGACGTGGTGGTTTAGAGAATATTAAACATAATGTTACTGAGAAAAAAAAAAAAAAAAAAAAAAAAAAAAAAAAAAAAAAAAAAAAAAAAAAAACAGGTCTTGGGTTCAAGATGGCAGCATTGTTTTCATGAAACGTCAGTTTGAACGAGTTGTCACAAATAATACTACCGTACCGTTTCTATTACTTCATTAGAGCTGTGGTACATATTTGTACTGAAAAACAGAACTTGAAAAATTTTCTACTATTCTTACGGCATTTTGGTAGCAAAGAGCGTAAATATAACTTCCTTTTCAGTATATACTACGTTTTGAAAGATATAGTAAATTTTTATCAACTATGGTGGAACCAAAAAATTTTCTTGGGTGATAAATATGGCATGCGGCATAGTATTTAATTGGGTAGAACAGTAAGCCTCATACCGACCATCCTGACTTTTTTTGGGATGTTTAAAAATGGTAGTCTACCTTCTTCTCTATAATAGAAAGCACTAGAAAAGAACAAAAACAATAGACACAAACTTGGCCTCCTTTCATTCTCTTTATTGATATTAAAACAATATTATTATAGTATAAAGGGGTGATACACTTCCTTCGGTCACAAGATTAATAAAACTTAAAGCAGAACTATGTTACATAATGTTTTGCCTCAAGTTTGGTAGAGTTCTGCAATTCACTCTTGATTTTACAAAATTTGAGAAGAATTCTTGCAGGATTTATAGACCTCCCTTAGATCACTCTTAAGTCTAAAATCGAAACACATTCATGCAATAAGAATTGTAGCTTTATGTTGAAACTTTCTTCTCTGTAATAGAAAATACTAGAATTTTTGGGGAATGCATTAAGAATTGTAGCTTTATGTTGAAACTACACTGCATAAGAAATGATGACTAATATTATTTTTCCGATGAGGACAAGTTAAAAAAAAGGCATCAACCAGTTTCTCAGGCGTTGTCAATTGATATTGCAGAGCCAATAGAGGTTGCGTCTCAAAACATTATTTTGCCGGGAAAATATTTTGACTTCCTAGGACCACACTCCTCTATGGATCATTGACAGATTACTTAATATTCTTGAATTAAGAAGACTTGAAGAGATTAAAAACAAATTAAAAGAATTGAAATAAATGCAATTTATTGATAAGTAGAATCGGGCGCTTACAAGAAACACTCTTAGGGATGAAGAGATTAACTTGGCAATCAAAAAACACCATACTTATAGGTATATTTTGAGTGAGTTATCAACACCAACATCTTAATTATATGTTACATAACCTTAATAATTGGAAAATACCATACTTTATGAACACAAATACATTTTGAGTAAGTTGTGAACATTAAAATCTTGATTGTATGTTACAGAATCTTAATAATGTGAAAACACCATACTTTATGAACACAGGTATATTTTGATTGAGTTGTCAACATAGCAATTACCATTCTTAAAATTTCTTCTATGCCATTTTTTTTTTCTCACAGTTCAACTCAGAATATCGAACTTTCTTAATGTAATATTTTAAGGAAATAATTGCTAGTAAATTTAGAAGCTCATCGTATCCTTTTTTGATACTTTCCAATTAATTAAATATTGACGTGTAGGGCCTCGAAATACGCATCCGAAGTAAAATGATATTGTAAGTTAGTATACGACGAGGGGTTTCCGTGAACACACTTTCGTCAGTTTGCGAACAAGGGATTACGTTGGACCAATCAGAATTTTGACTAACCTTATTTGAACAAAAAGTATCCCATTGATGACATTCAACATATCCAAAACTGATCCCATCGACGGAGGTTGTATCTGAATAGGCGGCAGGGTATTATTGGACTTGCCTTGGTAAAGTTCGTTCATTCGTTTCTGTAACGCCACGGCCTGATGAGTCAAATGACGTAAACACTCAGATGATTCTTTCGTTTTCTCGTGCTCATCGCCAAGCTAAAAAGAGAAAAAACCCTATTGGTTGAGAGGAAATTTTGACGAATTGTCGCTAAAATTCAGCAAGAGACGAAAACTTTTTCCATTGTGCTTTGGCAGTGCTGTAGTGTATTCAGGGGGTTTAGGGGGGGGATAACTGACAATCCAGAGGCGCGCAGCGCCTCAGCAACGCGTGGCAGGGGTCGTTTTCCAAGATCAGAATCACGTATCTACGAATTGTGCGTATTCTTCCCACTAAGTTAAATCCCAATCTCTCCACTCTAAGTATTTTCCAAGATCCCCCCCCCCCACTGCCCCCCATGACACCGGATCCAATCGGGATTAAAAATAAGAGGTCTGAGTTGCGAGACCTTCTAATCCGATCACTCGTTCGTTAGTTAAAAATGGCTCATTTTTTTCTATTTTTTTTTCGAATTAACCGGACTAACCACCCTCAACTCCCATAAAGAGAGCAGATCCGTTCCGGTGATTATAATCACGCATCTAGGACTTGTGTTTATTTTTCCCACCAGCTTTCATCCGGATCTCTCAGCTCTAAGTGTTTTCCATGATTTCAGGTTTCCCCCTCCAACTCCCCCAATACCATAAGATGCGGTCAAGATTCAGAATAAGAACTCTGAGACACGATATCCTTCTAAAAATCAAATTTCATTAAGATCCAATCACCGTTTGTAGGTTTGTAAGTACCTCGTTTTTTCTAATTTTTCCGAACTAAGCGTCCCCCACTCCACCTCCTCAGATGGTCAAATCGGGGAAACGACTATTCCTAATTTAATCTGGTCTGGTCCCTGATACGCCTGCTAAATTTCATCATCCTAGCTTATCTGAAAGTGCTCAAACTAGGTAACCGGGACCGACTGACAGACAGAAATTGCGATGGCTATATGACACTTGGTAAATATCAAGTGCCATAAGAGCCGACATGGGCGGTTAGAAGATATGCAAAACGAGAATTAGAGCGTGTCAAAAAAGAAAATGAAGAACAAAGACACACGCGGTTAGAAGATAAACGAAAAAAAATTAGAGTGTATTAAAAATGAAAAAACAAAGACACGGGCGGTTAGAAGATATGCGACAACAAAAATTAGAGCGTGTCAAAAATTAAAATGAAGAGCAAAGAAACCGGCGGTTAGAAGATATGCGATACAGAGCATGTCAACAAGTGTTAGAAGAAAAGCGGCGTCGTAATCTTCATCAACAACCTGTGGCACAAAACCCAGTACATACGTACAAATTTGCGTACACAAACTCAGTAAATGTAACATATAAATCTTTGGGACCCTTCAACGTTCCCTGTATTCACTGTGGAGCCCTCCATTTTCTGGGGAAAGAGGAGCAAAGAAAGGTAATTCATTTGGATATTGCTGCTTGCATGGTCGAATTGCAATGTCACCACCTCAATTCCCAAATGAATTGGTTGGCTTTTTTGTAGGACATCATTCACTCTCTGAAGAGTTTCATAAACGTATTCAAAACTTTAACTCGTGTTTTGCTCTAGCTTCATTCAACGTAAACGATGATCGAACCATAGATAGTCGCAATATATATAGCTTTAGAGTAGCCGGACAAATATATCACAAAATCAATTTAGTGGCACTGAACTACTGAAGGGGAAATTGAGCCACCTTCATACGGCTAAATATACTTTTTAGAACCCCGTGAAGCAGTTGAGGAACACCTTGCACATTCTTTAATAAATTACGGGATCTCTCGCAATCTAATGAATCTCTTGGGAGAAATATTGAGAGACACAAACGACTATGCCAAAAGTTACGAAAAAATGTCAAAAGTGGAGGATGATGCAAATCAACTTTCTGTTTTATTGCGACAACAGCCTTCAATCATGCAGTTCGCTTTTACATTGCCAGATGGTGTCAATTATAGACGGTTCTACCCTCCTGCATGCAATGAAGTATACGCTGTGCTTACTCTTAATGCTGACCATAATTTTCCACCAAATGAAATGGTTGTAAAACAACGTGGCAAACATCTTGTCATTAAAAAAAAAATCCAAGTATCGTATGGAGCCCTTTACCTACCCATTGTTTTATCCAGCTGGAACATCAGGGCGGTCAAGAGGTATGCTAATTCAACCACCTTATGTAAGTCGTCCACATATAACACAGTTTGAATTAGCTAGGTATAGGGTAACCCAAAGATCCGTACCCATATTTTATACGATAAAAATCCATTTTTTAACGAATGTCTTTTCTGTTGCAGGACGTGAAAGGTGAACTTATGGATGATCGTTTGCAGCTATAGTTGCCGTGAAAATTTCTATCGTTACGAAGTTCAAATTTCTTAGTTGGGTTACGAAGTTCAGAAAGCATGGGACTGTAGTGGACTTAAGTTTCAAAGCCACAGGGGGGAACTTATTCAGGCAGAAAAGAGAGTGCAAGGAGAGAAGAAAACATTGCTGCAGTGAGGGACTACACTATCCCTCACAGTTCAATTAAACGGAAGAACTCGCCACAGTGACTCCCTTGTCATTCCAAGTTCTTGGCTGTGTCTACGCACTGATTTTCCAGTGCTGCGTCCTACTGAGTCCCTTACTGCAGAAATGTTTACTTCTGTCCTTGCATCCCTTAAATGTTCTTGCACTCCCTTGTCATTTCGAGTTCTTGGCCGCGTCTACGCACTGATTTCCTAGGGCTGCGTCCCACTGAGTCCCTCACCGCAGCAATCTTTTCCTCTTTTTCCTGCCTGAATAAGTTCCCCCTGTGGCTTTAGGACAAGTCCACTACAGTCCCATGCTCTCTAAACTTCATAACCCAACTAACAATCGTTGATTTTGGTGGAAAGTTGCGACAATTGAAACTTTTTCGAAACTGAATCTGTACAATCTGGAATGATTTGTCGCAAAATAAATCTCCAGCGAGAATATCTTCTGCTGATTGGTCTAAAGAACTCTTGGGACAACTATATATATATATATATATATAGCGAAAAATTAATACTACCGTCAACATTTTTCGGATCAACAGGCTACTTAGCTAAACATTTTGAAGATGCCTTGGCTATTGTTCGTCGCCTTAGACCCTCAGATTTCTTTGTAACTGTGACATACAATTCTGATTGGCCTGAATTTAAAGAAACAACAAGTATTAAATTTAATAGCATCTCTGTTTGGATTCTCTATAATAGAGTTAGCATCAATATTTATAATATATAGTTTATATATATATATATATATATATATATATATATATATATATATATACGTGTTTTCTTATTAGCCTTTTAACATCTTTTTTAAGCTTTGAATATCATTTTCAAGTTTATTTTGGAATAAACAACATTTTCATCCTAAAAAACACCACTACAATACGAAGTATTAGTAAAAACATCAATACATTTTTGACAGCAACAAATACAAAAATAAACAACAATTTTGGCTACATTTATCAAAGCTATTTACTTATTTAGAACACAAAAATGTTTTTAAATATTTCCTAAGATACTTTCTATTATTTTGAGCCTCAAAAACTTCAAAAAATCTAACCACATATAATATCCTATGGTCAAGAAAAAAAGAAAGAAAAAACTCCCCGTAGAAAACTTAACCTATCTCTATACATACACAGAATTGGGCGTGTGTACTTATTTGTGATTCACTCAAAATTATTTGAATCTTTATCTAATTATTATTTAATCTTGCTAATTTAATCTTGAATAATAATTTAAATCTTAAATCTAATTATAAATTATTTAAATATTTAAAATTATTTAATTATTTAAATTCAATCAAAATTATTATTTCTTTGGTCCCAGACAATTACGAGAAAAGAGCCATAAAAAGCCCATAAAAAAGACTCTTTTCTCTAATATATCTCTGTCTATTGAACTCATGCAACACTGAACCAAACATTATTTTTCCGGCACAAGCACCCTGACGATTTCACTCGAGCAAATCGAGGGCCATGAAAAAGGCCATGAAACACCCATTGCTCCAGTATATCTGTATGTATTGCACTTACGTAAAATTGAACCAACATTATGTTTCTGGCCCAATCAGTTGATGATTCAGCTCGAGGAGAACGAGGGTCACTAAGTATTTGTACTTAAGTGTTGTACTAAAGTACCACTAAGTGTGTGTACATACTAAAGGCCACAAAGCGTGCTCTATTATTTTGTATATCTACAATCTTCAAGACCTAGAGGGGCAAGTTCTATAGAGCCAAAAAAGACTGAAAATTAAAGGGGAGCTTTACCTGTTGTTTGTAAATAGTGTAAGTTTCTTTTTCATTTTGGAGAGCACCTCTGAAATCTCCCATACAGCTTTGAGTTCGAGCAACTAGATGATGAGAAACAGCCACTTTGAGACTTCTCCCTCCGTAATATTTACAATTCAATTTCAACGATTTCTCTAAGAATCTCAGGGAAAGGTCATACTCACCAACAGCATGAAGTATCAATCCAATGTTACTCTGTGAACCAAATGAAAAAATGTGTAAATATAGACGATTGCTAGAGAAGAACAATATGAAACAGAATAAGGAATAAGCAAAAAATAGAATAAACATGAAGATTAAACATAAAGAAAAAACATAAAATGAAGACATTAAGAAAACTCTGGTTCTTTTACTTGGTTGGAAATGATTTAGAACAGCCTTTTGAACAAACTTTCGCTTTTACCAGGGTTTTTGAGACGATGTCAAAAATGCAAAAAAAATATTCCATTAAAAAATCATAACGTTTTGGTTACAATGCCATGTTATAGAAGTTTTACAAAATAGAATCACTCTGTTTAGCATAATTTTAGGTCTTCCAATATTAAAATAGAGGACGATGTCGTCATTTTCAACTCTTTTTTAGATTCGCTATCATTTGTAATTGAAAACTCAGATTGTTTTAGAATGTTTTAAGTAATAAGATAAAAGGTGTACACAAGTAGTTACGAATAGACAGTATTCCTAAAAGGCCAACTGCCATTATCAATTTTTAGCTCATGATATGCAATTTTTAGGCTTTGAGGAAGAAAACTGAATAAGCACCTTTCCTAATTTCTGCCCCATAACAATAATCTTACAGTATTTAAAACCATAAAGAAGAGTTAAATTCAAATTTTTGCAAAGAAATGAAGCGGTTCGATATTTTCTTTTGTAGTAGTTTGGCTGGTTTTAGAACATCTTTTGGATGGACTAGGACTTGATACTCAGCACAGTTTTAACAAATAGCGCATAGAAAAAAATCGCTCCGAATTAAGCCGTGATAAGGTCATAAAAGACTGTTTAATAGTTAAAATGCATTAGTTTAGATGGTTTAAGAAAGACTTAGGAAGAACAAAGACTTAATAGTTAGCACAGTTCCACTAAACAGCACAAAGAATGAAAGATAAAGCTGATCGCTTTAAATTAGGCTGAAATAAGGTCATAACAAGAGCTAAGAGCTCATATGGCACTTGTAACGAGGCAAGAAGAGCTAAGAGCCAAGAGCCCAAATGGTATGAGCTCTAACAAAATTCTAAGAATCAATATATTGATTTAAAAGGAAAATCAGAGGCTTAATGCCGGTCAGGATTTAAAATAAGAGCTCTGAGTCACGATGTCCTTCTAAATATCAAAATTCATTAAGATCTGATCACCCACTCGTAAGTTATAAATAGCTAATTTTTCCTAATTTTTACTCTCCCTTTAGCCCCCCCCCCCCAGATGGTCGAATCTGGGAAAGCGACTTTATCAAGTCAATTTGTGCAGCTCCCTGACACGCCTACCAATTTTCATCGTCCTAGCACGTCCAGAAGCACCAAACTCGCCAAATCACTGAACCCATCCCCCCAATTCCCCCAAAGAGAGCAAATCCAGTACGGTTACGTCAATCACGTATCAAGGACATTTGCTTATTCTATCCACCAAGCTTTATCCCGATTCATCCACTCCAAGTGTTTTCCAAGATTTCCCCCTCCGACTCCCCCCAATGTCAAAAGATCGGGTCGGGATTTGAAATAAGAGCTCTGAGACATGAATTCCTTCTAAATATCAAATTGCGTTAAGATCCAATCACATATTCGTAAGATAAAAATACCCCAATTTTCACGTTTTTCCAGAATTCCGGTTTTCCCCTCCAACCCCCCCCCCCCCAATGTCACAGAATCTGTTCGGAATTTAAAATTAGAGCTTTAAAGCACAAGATCCTTCTAGTATCAAATTTAATTAAGATCTGGTCACCCTTCCGTAAGTTACAAATACCTCATTTTTCCAAATTACCCCCCCTCCAACTCCACCAAAGAGAACAGATCCGGTCCGGTTTTGTCAGTCACGTATCTTAGACAAGTTTTTATTCTTCCCATCCAGTTTCATACTGATCTACCCGCTTTAAGTGTTTTCTAAGATTTTCTGTCCCCCCACCCAATGACGCTGGATCCGGTTGAGATTTCAAATAAGAGATTTGAGTTATGAGATGCTTCTAAATATGAAGTTTCATGAAGATCTCATCACTCCTCCGTAAGTTAAAAATACGCCATTTTTTTCTAATTTTTCAGAATCAGCCCCCCCCCCCCCTAACAGAGCGGATCCTTTCTAATTATGTAAATCACGTAACAAAGACTTCTGCTTATTTTTCCCACTAAGTTTCATCCCGGTCCCTCCAATCTAAGCGTTTTCCATGATTTTAGGTCCCCCCCCCCAAACTCCCCCCAATGTCACCAGATCTGGTAGGGATTTAAAATAAGAGCTTTGAGACACGATATCCTTCTAAATATCAAATTTCATTGAGATCCGATCACCCGTTCGTAAGTTAAAAATACCTCATTTTTCTAATTTTTCAGAATTAACCCCCCCCCCTCAACTACCCCAAAGAGAGCGGATCCGTTCCGGTTATTTCAATCATGTATCTAGGACTTGTGCTTATTTTTTCCACCAAGTTTCATCCCGATCCCTCCACTCGAAGTGTTTCCAAGATTTTAGGTTCCCCCCTCCCAACTCCCCCCCCCCCAAAGTCACCAGATCCGGTCGGGATTTAAAATAAAAGCTCTGAGACACAATATCCTTCCAAACATCAAATTTCTTAAGATCTGATCAACCGTTCGTAAGTTAAAAATACTTCATTTTTTTCTATTTTTCCGAATTAACGGGCCCCCCACTCCCCCTACGCCCAGATGGTCAAATCGGGAAAATGACTATTTCGAACTTAATCTGGTCCGGTCCCTGATACGCCTGCCAAATTTCATCGTCCTAGCTTACCTGGAAGTGCCTGAAGTAGCAAAACCAGGACCGACAGACAGACAGACAGACCGACAGAATTTGCGATTGCTATATGTCACTTGGTTAATACCAAGTGCCATAAAAACTATTCAACATTTAGGGGGATTTCTAGGAAGGTAGGAAATATGGCTTCAGATAGGTGGGAGGGAGATGTGCCCACTAGTGAGTAGGTCTCTAGGGGATTAACACTAACGAGTCTGTAACAGCAACCGAAAAACACTGCATATTTAGCTTTAATGATTGAGATTAGGAATCCGTTTATTCTTCCTTTTTTTTTGTATGATAGTTGTGTCACGTGTAAAGATAACTATTTGGCCAGAGTACGGAGACTGCGGCCAACTATCGATTCATGTAACTTTTTCTTCTGCTTTTACACACTTTTTTCTTCTGCTTTACACTGCTTTCTGCTTTTTTTTACACTTTTTTCTTCTGCTTTACACAAGAAATGGTTGTATGCATAGATAGCAATGGTTGCAACATAGCTATTATAGCTTATTTGGAAACACCAATTCAGAACAAACTTAATCAATTATTACCTAACTCAGTCTCAAGAAAAATCTCAATAAGTCTGTCTGGAGTCGACCCAGCTTTAAATGGGTACCTGGAGAAACCTGGGGAAGGTAAGCAGGAAGGTGTGCTAAAGCACAGGATGGTTGGCCTCCAACCCCCCATTGCACTTCCTGGCTAAAGGGCCATGAAACGGAGATCAGCACCGCCGCTTTGGACCTTAAGGGTCTAGTGCCGTCTTATTTACTTACTTAAGTCTGTCTGGAACCTCATAGCTTGTAATCCAACTAACATTAAAATTAAGCATAAAAACACCCATATGTTGTATTTATTTAGTTTAGTTAAATATAGCCCTTGCTGGTGCTACGTGTTTATAACTGGATAAATCACATCTCCATGATGTGTATTGCCCATTTTTTTTTCCTTTATTGAGCCTTTGGATCAATGATGACCTAAACTAGTGGATAAATAAAATAAAAATACAAAACTTGTTTTAAGTAGTGACAATAAAATCTCCTATTCTCTGCAGCCCAATCTAATCCCTCTCCCCCCCCCCGCCAAAAAACTAGGGAAGGCCATGTTATCATAATGATTTAGATATAAGAGTAGGATACAACTAAACAAGCAAATAGAGACGCAATTCCTTTATCCAAAATGTTTAGAAAAAAAATGACGCAAAAAAAACTTTTTATTACAAAACACTTCAAATTTAGCACTTTCCCGCAAGAAAATTTATTACACACAAATAACAATTCAATAGGTTTCCATCTTGGATGCGTGTACTATCGCATGTGGCGGATAACATTAGTGTATTATAATCCTCTAATTAATTAACATAAGTCTATGTTTAAGGAGAGGTCAAAGCCTTAGCTAAGAGGTACCGTTAAAAAACATACATTTTTTTTTCATCCCAAACTATCACTTTACATAAATAGTCCGCCCCCCAACAAAAACGAACGAAAACAAAATCAATTATCCTAGCTTGAAAAGGGGTACCAATAACCAATTTTACACGAAAGTTCCTGTTTCTATCGTATCTGTTATGTACTAGTGTGATTTTCACGAGGTTGCAATGGGAAAACATATATGAATAATAAACATAACACAAATGTAATAGGACTTACGTCTAGCAAAGCGACTTCGGGATGGTTCTCCCCACACACAATTAATGCTAAATACCTGGCTCGGTACAATAACTTCAATGCAGTACTAATTTGATTATTTGCAAAACAATACAACGCCAGATGGGCCTAGAAAAAAAGAAATTAAAAAGATACAAACAAAAGAAAGTTAAATATACGAAAGCATGTTTAAATACACAAGTGTGTAAATACACAAAGTGGAAGGGGGGAAACTCTAAAGAAAGCGAACAGTTCGTGGTAACAAACAGTAGATAAAGAACGACCAATGCCAATAGTGCTGAAACTCTAGAAAAAGACAATTATGGTAACGAAATATAACAAGTAGGCTTTTAAAACAGTAGGCTTTCAGATTACTTTACAGGTATTATTTTGACAGAGGACTAATTTTTGTCATTGCAACAGTCAGACGAGAAATAATTTTGAGGCTCCAGGCCTGGTTCCAACTGGGAGCCAATTATTTAAAGGATGTTATCCCTAGAATAAAACTAATAAAGCACAAAAGACTTCAACGACACTGATAAATTCAAACTTGAATTAATTAGGCAGCTACTGGATAAGGATACGTTTGAAACAGATTAAAAAGGACTAGTTAAGCATAATCAAAGGGTCCTTTCACATTTTATTTTATTTTTTTCACTTTATTGGTTATAAAATTATTCCAAAATAAGTAGAAAAAAGGACTAAAAATAAAAGGGGGAAACAAGCATATTGTTATGGGTCATGAAATATAATCTTTTGTTTGTGTTTAATTGTGTTGCGGGAGCAACAGGAGATCTGTGGTCCATAGTTGAGAAGTGGTAAAAGATACAAACTTGAAATTTTTCCAGGCTATAGTTTTCTGCTGGAAAACTATCCTACTAAAACTATCCTAGCGAGGAAAATAAACTTTTCAGAACAACTTTATATCGCACTCCTATAGAGCAACAAATTATCTCTTTGAGAACCTAAGCACAATTTCCGCATCTCTCCTAATTTTTTGGGAAATAATAACGTAAATCCAGATTTCGGAAGACAGTAGTTCCTATATTTTCTAGGATTTCCTATCTCACCTAATTTTTGGGGAAATAATGCCGTACATCGTGATTTCGAAACACAAAATTCCAATTTTTTTCAAGAATATTTTTTTTTACTGTATTTTAGATGTTTACAGTTATGAAAAACAAACATGAAGATATGTAGTCTTTAACGTCTGAAAACGAACTGTACACTAAAATATTTTTTCTAAAGTTGTCGTCGCTCATCGATCTCCTTAACATCCCAGAGGTACCTTTTTTTCTTTTACAAGGTATATTTTTTTTCCCAACGCGGATATTCAGATCTTGATCTTCTATGAACTGGAGCTTATATATCTATGTCTATTCTGACCGACCTGAATTAAAAGGTGGCGGATAATATATGGTGGCGGAAAGCCATAGTGGCGTTAAAACACTGCTATCCTCACAAAGAGAAGGCCCCTAATCCCTTAGACTTACTTTTATGTATTGCTCTCGGTTTTTGCTGAAAAATCTGCAGACTTGACAAAGCAAACTCAACTCCATAAGTTCCACATTAATAAAGGGCACATTGTTTCATCCATACAATATATACCAATAAACATATACCATCATCAATAAACATATATCTGGTTTCGAAGTAGTAAACTTGCAATTAACGAGTAACTCCTTTTTCAACATGAAAATGTATTATTACAACAACAAGTAAAATACAAGTTTCTATAGCATGTTTTGCAACACGAGTTTGAAGGAGGGCTGCCCCCCCCCCCCCGGTAGGTACAACCACGAGCATAAATAGTAAGTCAACTTTATACAACCTAAATACGCCTGTGATACCTCAAGAAAATAAATACTCCAATTGACTGAAGTGACGTCAATTGGGACGAGAGGCAGCACGTCTCACTTTTGGATATAAAAAATAACCTGTTAGGTCTATTTCATTGCTATTCTATATTTCACTAGAGTGTTATATTGAATCAGATAGACTTGCTGACTGGCTGTTTGAACTCGATATCCATATGCTTTACCCACAATTTTTACACTGGTTTTTATGGATAAGTATTATTATTGGTGCGTTCCAGACTGTTTTAAGGGAATATTTCGGGAAAGGTCCAACGTTCATAGTCACGGAACTCGGACCAGTGGAGGTATTGGGGTTCTTCGCCTAGTTTCAAGTAGGACTGCTTTAGTTATTTACAGAGTGACTCGGCTGTGGAATAAGCTTGTCCCAAGTACAAGGGAATTACCCATTAGTCAATTTAAATCTGACCTGTGTGTGGGGCCAAATGGTAAGTATACCTTCGAAACATACTGAGATTGATAGAATTAATTTTGACTATAATTGTTTATTTTTTTTTTTTATTAGGGATCATGGTAATATGTTGTTTTATTGAGTATGATTTATGTATGTAGTTTTTTTTTTGGTAAAAGCTTTCACGCTTCTACTTATTATAGTTTAATTTGTTTAGTTGTTCTTTGTCTTAAATTTTTTTTCTCTCTTCTATTTTCTATTCATTTTTGTTAGTAGCACACCCTCACAAGCGACACTTTTGGTGTGCTACCGATTGATTTTGTCTCTATTATTTTTTTGGATAATAAATTACTATTAGTACTAAAAAAAAAAAAAAAAAAAAAAAAAAAAAAAAAAAAAAAAAAAAAAAAAAAAAAAAAAAAAAAAAAAAGCTCGTACTTCTAATTTAAGAATGTTTTATCACAGTTTTATTTTTTGTCTTCCATAAAAACGTCCCTTCTCCCAACATTTTGGTTAATGGCCAGAATTGTTAAGTAGAGATCACTTACGTATTCTGTAATCGTATACGGATGATCGATGCCATTAACTCGTTCAGCCATCAAAACAGCCTTTTGTTGATAAGCCAATGCCTCGCCATGCTCACCCATTATATAGTTTAATCTGGCCAAAAGTCTCAAGCACTGTGCTATCTCCGGGTGCATTGCTCCGTACACATTATTCAACAGGTTAAGGGCTTCTTGAATGAGTTCGTAGCCTTCTTTCAAGAAACCTTGTTGGATCTTCGTCTGGCCAGTTGTATAAAAATTCAAAGCATCTGAAGCCTAGGAAAGAAAAGAAACTAAAGAGAGTTTTTGGGCTAAAATGGTAACTTGTAAAGGGATGAAAGAGGAAAAAATATAAGTGATTTCTACTAGTAGTTCTAGAAATTGCCAATATACTTTGTCATGTCTGAGAATACAAAAAATAAGCTATTGCTCAATAAAGGCTTACTCGAACTAATACAGAGACGCATAAATTAATAAAACTTTCTGACTCATCTTTTAAAAAGGAGACTGAAAACTGTCACCTGGAAACCCACTACATTATTTATTTGTCTCCATCAGGAATGTAGCATTTACAGAAAATGAAAAAAGCAGCATTATTCAGCTAGAGACTTTCATTACATTGAATTTTTTATTCAAACCTCAAAGAAAAATTATTAATTATTAAAACATTATTAATTTGTCTCCAACAGGAATGTAGCATTTACAGAAAAAAAAAACAAAAAAAACAGCATTATTCTGCTAGAAACATTAATTACATTGAATTTTTCTTATTTAAACCTCAAAGAAAAACTGTTTCCGCAAAATATTTCAAAAACTTTTTCTGTTTAATGGTAGAAAAAAAATTGAAATGAAGCCCTTTAGAGAGAAGGGCACCAAAAATAAACCTTCTAAAATCCAACGAATAAGAGGAGTATTCTGAAATCCAATGTAGGTGGAATAATAAAGCAGAGGTTAGAATTTTGGTAAATACACATAAAAACGCATCAATAATATAGGGTTTGACTATTCTTAGGAAATAGACCAAATTCATTGTTTTTTATTCTATTGTCCAAAACTTAAACATCATCAATTCTAATGTTAAAAGTCAGATCTAGCATATAATAATTCTATTTCTTTCTCATTAAGTAATTCCATATAATAAAATTAGCTAAATTAATTTTAACTCATTAAAATTGTCAATTAAATTCGAGCTCTATTCGTCAAAGTAGACACCAGCCAACTATGGTGCTGATAATGGTGCTGCCTTTTTTTTTACGGCGCTGTTAATTTGGCAAAAGTTATCTATAATTTAATTTGTTGGATTTCAGTTTTCGAAATCAACTATGTTTCTCTCTTGTACCTGGTTCGGGTGCCAGGTTTCGACTGCGTAAAGGACAGCTAGTATAGTATTATATTATATTGTCATTGTCGTTGGTGCATTATTATCATGACTGCTTCTGAGCAGAGAAACGTACTCTGAACACAGAACATCGATCAGAGAAGCGAATGAATAGCGATCAGAGTAGGCCAATAAAGAACGCTTATTTATAATGATATATGAAAAAATACAAACGCCCAGGACTAAAACTGGTTTTTAGTCTTGCCTAGTCCCTATGAACATTAATGGACCTGTAAAGTTACGAAAATGTTAGGTGTACCGTTTTATTTTGCACAACACAATAATCTCCATGTGTCATCCGAGGGAAAAACTGGAGCAGAAAAACATTTATCATAAGTAGGTACGTATCATATTACAATTGAAAAGTCGCAGTTTCAACTGGAGAAAGAAGCTTTTGGAGCACCAAATCTTTCAGAATGTATTGAATGCTCCAATAGCTTGATCCAATTCTTGTGTAGTCCATCTGGTTTGGTCAATTATGCCTCAATGGTATTGGAAGTAAACGACCTACCTTATATATTGCTCTCCTAGTTTGATTCTCAAGCGTGAGTCAGTGGTAGACATACATTTCGTTTTCTCTGCATTCATTCTCAGGCTGATTTGGCGTTCTTTCTCTACCACCTGGTCCAGTTCGAAGAGTCTTTATAAACGACGCGTGTTTAGCAGTAAATCTAATGCGTTAATGTTAAAGCACAAAGGAAATCAAAATAAAGGCAGTTTTTACCCCCCCCCCCCAATCATCTTTGGTTTATTCATACCTGAAAGCCCCAATATTTTCTATGAGTTTCCTTTCGGTTACTTCAAAATAATGAAGATATTAGGGCAGTACCTCATTCTCACCAGTGTTTCCACGTTGAACCGTGAAACAACTAAACGAAACTCACTCAATGGAAGTATTCCGTCGGTAAAAATTTGAACATTATGAAATGTAGAAATATTATTTCCTTTGTGAAAAAAATAGGCAAAACACATAGTTTAATTTGACAAGGTTCGTCGTTCATACAAATTCAAACATTAACGATGTGTTGATTACCAAAGACAACTAGGCCTTCAAAAGAATACAACACCCTCTTTAGTTATCTGGGGCCATCTGTTTCTGGCTTATCGTTTGCTGTTTTTCATCCTCTTTTCTTCTCTATAGTTTGACACTTAATAATTTTCAAGAGACCATATTGATTCTTTTAGTTTTTAAGTAAACATACTAAAAAGTCTTTTGGTAAAAGAGAGCAATATTTTTGCTTGTGTACTAGTGTAGGATACAATCACTCATTCAGCTTTCTATCCTGTCTATGAAAGGTTTATGAAACTGTAATGAATATCTTCTTCGACACCTTGAGTCACATTGGTTGTTGGTTGACCAGTTTCATAGGCAGCGACTACGTTCCACTTTTCCGTCTTTTAGTCGACCCAGCTCTAAATGGGTACCTGGAGAAATCTGAGGAAGGTAAGCAGGAAGGGTGTGTGAAAGCACAGGATGGTTGGCCCCCAACCACCCATTGCGCTTCCTGGCTGAAGGGCCATGAAACGGAGATCATCACCGCCGGTTTGAACCTTAAGGGTCTAGTGCCGTCTTACTTACTTACTTTACTTACGTTCCACTGGTTCATTGCTCAGTATCAAGAGTCAGCTGAACAGAGGGACGTGACATTCCCCTTCTTTCCTTTGACACCACAAAAGTTTCTGAGCAGATATGGCATGAGAACCTTCTATATAAAATAAATACTCTAGAGTTGGTGGTTTGCTGTTTGAGGCGTTTGCTGACTTTCTTTGTAAACATTCATTACGAGCTGTTCTTGACGGTTTCATTTCTCAAGCATATTCAGTGTTATCAGGTGTACCTCAACTCTTCTCCTAGTGTTCATGAACAACCTAGGGAATTATCTTGCAACAAACCTCACCTCTTTGCCAATGATACAAGGATAATGATCTCCATAGCAAAATACGAAGATCCTAGCGAGCCCCATGGAATATTTCAACATTTCTTTGTGAATTTTAGGTTTATTTCTTAAGAAAGTGTGTTCAATTAGGACCCCCTTCGATGAAAAGCTACTATGTAGCACTACTGACCTAAGTAGCAATGTCATTTCTAAGTTGCTCAACAATGTTTTCATTAACGATATTAATAGAAAAGAAAGGGAAAAAAAATATGGAGCCAAACATACCCTTAGATTAATACCTGAGTGAATGAATGAAAAAGAAGAGAAAAAAGAAGCTAAAACCAAACATACCCTTGGATTAATACCTGAGTGAATGAATGAAAAAGAAAGGGAAAAAAAAGCTAGAACCAAACATAACCTAGGATTAATACCTGAGTGAATGAATGGAAAAGAAGGGGAAAAAAGCTAAAGCCAAACATACCCTTGGATTAATGTGTTTTGCAACTGGGAAGATGTTCAAAATGTCCTCTTCTGAGAACGTACCACGATTTTTCATATCAAAACTGTACTCTTTGATGGCAATTTGAATACCCGTACAAACACAGAAAGACCTGGAAAGCAAAAAAAAAATCAGTTTAAAAATTTTGAGTGTAGGCCAGGACTTTCAAAGAAACATCCGGATATATTTTTTTTAGGGGACCCCAAGCTTTCAACACCTTTTGGTTTAGAATATCCCCCATATTATTTCAACAAGCACAGGTGGCTGGTTGGGATTATCAGACTGTAAAACACTGAATACTTTACTAAGATAAGTATTTTGGTAGACAGGTCTACCAAATCCATAAAAAAGAAAAAATGGAGGGAAAATTAAAAATAGAATTATCTGCCTGTTTGTTATTTAAAGTTTAAAATATTTGAAGTGAACACATTTGAAGTTATTTGAAGTCTAAAAGAATTTCGTCATAAAAATGTCCAGAATTTTCGGTGACAGTCAATATGCTTAGGCGTTCAGAATTTTTATTAGTACTAAGAACGTTAGTTTAGAATTAGCTGAGAAAAATTGTCTTCCATGCAATATATATATATATATATATATATATATATATATATATATATATATATATATATATATATATATATATATATATATATATATATATATTTGATCAACACTCTTTAAACTCTGAAAAAGGAGTCAATAGAGAGCTGAGAGGTTAAAATTTCGGGAATTTTAAAAGTACGCTAGATCTGATTGATTTTTTAAATATGAATAGATATTCCGAGGGAAATGCGTTCTATTTCTTCTAGAAATCTTTTATTTGCTGTGATCTTTTAAAGCAATATGGATCCATTAGTGTCACTTATTCACGTTCAAGGTAGGTTGTCGCGATGGCTACACCTGATAATCTTCAGGTAACCCTCCCTCAGTTCCTTCAGGAAAAATTCGTTGTGATCATAGTTTACACAAAAAATCAATTACCATATTAGTCAATCTGTCTTACAGCTGAACTGATGGATTCTTTGCAAGACATGGTTCGTTGCAATACTATCTTTTTTTTTAAACAGCCTATAAACTTTTTTTTTAAATGTTTTTTGGTACAACTGTTAAACAGATCCAAACATCTTTTTTCCATAAAAAAAATTACTTCATAACAATCATGACTCATCAGACATATTCATGACAATCAGACATGAAAAATTACTTCATGACAATAATTTCTAGTCATGATATCAAATTGTATAAATATTATTTATTTAGTATTTAGATTTTTTATGGTTACTTTAGTTGAAATACAGAAGCAAAAGACATTTTCATAATTGAAGCTGATGAAAAATAGAAGACCTTAACTACAAGAGCACAAAGCATATTCTACTAATTGAAGTTTTTACTATCGTTCTCCAGCCAGCAATAAAAAGATCAAAACCCTCTTTTTCCACATTTTACAATCCGTTTCTTAGCAGCTTCTTTGATGCTTGATTTAGCCTCAAGGTCACCCACTTACAAACTTATGGTCTTCAACTTTCTGCTTCCACTTAAAGTTTAACCGTTAATATTCTGATTAAAAGTCCAAAGGGAATCAAACATACCTGAGAAAAGAGACTTTTTGGAGTTCGTATTTCTCAATAACAGCATCAACGTTTAACTCCGTGTTAAGATCCCAGCCCCAATAAGATTTCAACTCCTCTTGGATACGGGTCCAAAGTTGCTTCGACGTCAAGAGTGACCATTCCAAGCCTTCTGTATTCGGGCCATTTGGTCCAGACTGAGATGGCTTATTCCCTATAAGTCGAGTATTATTATAACATTTTATTTGTTCATTACTTCGTTTTTAGACGTTAGATTCGTTCCGAAATTTAATCTATCGGTTCCATTAATGTTCGTTTTAATCAATGATTCCAGTCAATGGGTTCTTGACACACCTTACTAACGTTCTTAATGAATTCAGCAAATTGGAAGATTATGAGCATTGGATGTCAGATATGAACTAATATTTTTTGTAAAGTTATTGCTAACTAAACAAACCTTGTTTTTGTTTTTGAGCCCCATCCTTATTCTTAGCATCAAAGAACTTAAGTGGCTATCAGTTTTGTAATTTAAGGAGGAAGAATACCCCAAGGCAAAGAACCCAGTTCATGACACCAGTTACAGAAAATTAGCCTTGTTTTTCATTTACTGACTTGACAAGTCAGTTGACAACTCGGTTTTAAATTTGATTGTTCTGACTGGAGTTTTAGAAAAGGAACTGGATTTGTTGTATTTCTTGCTTGGAAGATATGATGGTTTATATAACCTACAGATTTTGAGAATGAGAAACGGTTTCACTTAAGATATATCTTATCACCCTGAGTTATTTCGCCAATCTTCATTATTCTTGCTCTGAGGCTATCAGGGTGAATTAGAAGCACAAATAAATTATAAATTTTATTTAGCTATTTCAGTTTTTTTTTTGCAAATTATGCCAGGATCATTTCTAGTCAAATGAGAGCTTTAAACTAATATGCAATTTGAAACTGGTATAATTTTAGATCGTCCTAAGCCAACCTCCCTCTCTTTAATATTAGATTTTGGTGAAAATTAATAAGGATAAATACCCCAAAGGAAAAAGCCAACTCATCATTTTCTCTTTTCAAATCAATTTTTCTAACAGCAGTCACAAAGTAGTCAAACTTAAAACGAATTGAAATTAAAATAATCTTTGTACCTACAAATCCACTCACCTTTTCACTTTAAAATTTCTCGGGAAGGGACAAAAACGACCCCAAAGAAAAACATGTCTTCTATAAGGTTATTAAGGGTAGTGGGAAACAAAATAAAGGTGTAAATGATCCACAAGCAGGATAACCGACACACCTGTCAGATTCCCTTTAGTGTTTGAAGTGACAGACCCAAAGTCCAAAAAATAACCAAACACCTATCTTCAACCAGTAAGTTTTCCTTTCCAGGATTTAGATGGTCATAGGTAGCGAAAAGGAGAAGAAAAATACTAATATTTGGCACATTTTACACATTTTTTTTTTTAACGAAACGAAAATCATGTACTTCTTTAAAAATAAAATAAAACAAGAGCTAAGAGCTCATATGGCACTTGTGACGAGGTCAGAAGAGCCAAGAGCTCATAAGGTATGAGCTCTACCGAAATTCTAAGAATCAATAGATTGATTGAAAAGGAAAATCAGAGGCTTAATGCTGGTCAGGATTTAAAATAAGAGCTCTGAGTCACGAGGTCCTTATAAATATCAAAATTCGTTTAAATCCGTTCACCTACTCGTAAGTTAAAAATACCTCAATTTTTCTGATTTTCCTCTCCCTTCAGCCCCCAAGATGGTCGAATCAGGGAAAACAACTTTATCAAGTCAATTTGTGCAGCTCCCTGACACGCCTACCAATTTTCATCGTCCTAGCATTTCCAGAAGCACCAAACTCGCCAAAGCACTGAACCCCACCCCCTAACTCCCCCAAAGAGAGCGGATCCAGTCCAGTTACGTCAATCATGTATCTACGACATTTGCTTATTTTACCCACAAAGTTTCATCCCGATTTCTCCACTCTAAGCGTTCTCAAAGATTTCCAGTTTCCCCCTCCAGCCCCCTCCAATTTCAACAGATCTGGTTAGGATTTGAAATGAGAGCTCTGAGATATGAATTCCTTCTAAATATCAGATTTCATTAAGATCCGATCACTCATTCGTAAGTTAAAAATACCTCAATTTTTCTAATTTTTCCAAATCAACAACCCCTAGCTCCGCCAAAGAGAGCGGATTCAGTCCGGTTATGTCAATCACGTATGTAGGACTTATGCTTATTCTTCTGACCAAGTTCTACCCCGATCTATCCACTCTAAGCGATTTCCAAGATTTTCAGTTTCCAAGATTTCTGCTTCCCCCTCCAACCCCCTATGTCTGCTGATCCAATTCGAATTAAGAATGGATCATCTGAGACATAAGATCTTTCTATATATCAAGTTTCATTAAGATCCGATCAACCATTCGTAAGATAAAGATACCTCAATTTTCACGTTTTCCAAGATTTCCGGAATTAACCCCCCTCCCCCCAACTACCCCAAAGAGATCGGATCCGTTCCGGTTATGTCAATCACGTATTTAAGACTTATGCTTATTTTTCCACAAAGTTTCATCTCGATCCCTCCACTCTAAGTGTTTTCCAAGTTTTTAGGTCCCCCAACTCCCCCAAATATCACTGGATCCGGTCAGGATTTAAAATAAGAGCTCTGAGACACTGCATCCTTCCAAACATGAAATTTCATGAATATCCGATCACCCGTTCGTAAGTTGAAAATATCGCACTTTTTTCTAATTTTTCCGAATTAACCGTCCAAACCACTCCCCCCCCCCCATATAATCGATTCGAAGAAGAGACAATTTCTAATTAAATCTGGTCTGGTTCCTGATACGCCTGCCAAATTTCATCGTCCTAACTTTCCTGGAAGTGCCTAAAGTAGCAAAACCGGGACAGACAGACAGACAGGCCGACAGAATTTGCGATCGCTATATGTCACTTGGTAGACACCAAGTGCCATAAAAAGACGTATTTCTAAATAGACAAAATTAAGCTATAACATGCGGTAAGGCACATGCAAAATTATAGCATAAAACTAAACCCCTATAAAGATTAGGAAATAACGTCGTTAATCCTCTTCACATTGTTAACCATACAATCAAAGAAAACACACAAAATCATTAGGTCTACTATTAAAGGCAGTGCGATTGTCTGCTCCTGACATTTTGACAACATGCTTCTTAAAATTCAGACAAGAGCTCTCTTATCTCTTACCTGTTTTTACTCAAAATTTACTCGAAAACTCCGCTCTAACAGAAGATTAGGAGATAGCCTCGGTCAATCTCAAACAAAGGAGCAAATTCACTCCAACTTGCACCTGTTTTTACTCCACATTTATTCGAAAACTCCGCTAAACTCCGCTCTAATAGCGGATTAGGAGATAGCCTCAGTCAAACCTCCAAAAAAGGAGCAGATTTACTCAATTTACACCTGTTTTTACTCCACATTTATTCGAAAACTCCGCTCTAACAGCAAATTAGGAGATAGCCTCGGTCAATTCGTCTCAATAGTCAGTAGCGATCTAAAAGTACTTATCATAATGGTCCATAATCCTTTTGTCTGGAAGTTAAAAGATGCACTTCTCTCCACACTGAACCACAAGCAGGAGTATTAAGCAAAGTAAATAAAAGTAGGAAAAATCAAGTTGAATCATTTGTTTGAAAATTTAGTTATTAGCTAAAATAATACGAAAATATTAATGATAATATCAATAATATAAAATTTATAGTATTGAAACCTTTAACTCAAATAGTTAATTTATATAATAATTTCGCAATGGAATAAGAACAATTTAAGATTTTTACTTCCCAAAATCTAATATTAGTTATTCTAATATTAGCTTCTCAAAATCTAATATTAATAGTTAGGAGGTAAACGAAAAAGAAAATAATTTAAGATTTTTGCTTCTCAACATCTAATATATAACATCACGGTTAGGAGGTAATAGAAAAAAAATGTAGCGGCCTCAGTGAAAGACGTCTTAACCTTAAACTATGTGGCTTAATAAAGACATACCCTTTCGCTTGCTCTTCTTCTTCGATATTTTACTTAATATCTCATCTGTAGCTGTGAGGGCTTGTGGCGTGGGGCAAGAGGATAGGAAGCAATTCAAAAAATGACTTATAGCTGCTGAAAGACATATCATGTCCATTCCCTAGAAAGCAGAAAACTATTACTATTTCTTGCTATTAAATTTCTATTAATTACTATTAAATTTCTATTAATTTCTATTATTACTATTAAAAGTAAGAAATTTAACTATTAAATTTCTTACTATTAAGTAAGAAATTTACCAATTCAGATACATCCTGCATCCTTTGATGGTTAAACTGCATCCTTTCTGGGTCCAACAAAATTATTGCCTAAAATCACCAATAAAGGAGGAGTCTTCAATAAAAAAGCGAACTCCTGTAAAATATATTATCCAACTTGTCCCCAAGGGTCAAGTATAGAGTCAAGGGTCACTTTCATGGTTAAACTGCATCCTTTCTGGGTCCAACAAAATTATTGCCGAAAATTACCAATAAAGGAGGAGTCTTCAATAAAAAAGAGAACTCCTGTAAAATATATTATCCTACTTGTCCCTAAGGGTCAAGTATAGAGTCAAGGGTCACTTTCATGGTTAAACTGCATCCTTTTTTGGGTCCAACAAAATTATTGCCTAAAATTACCAACAAAGGAGGAGTCTTCAATAAAAAAGCGAAAGAATTATATCAATCCTTGTTTTTGTAGTAAGAAACCCTACAGCTGATGTCAGAATAGTTTTTGTTTTTCTCATCTTTTGTTTGAAAGTCTTCTATCATCTATTTTTCTTCTTCGATGTACGGACAGTGCAAAACAACAAACTGGACAATTATGACAATTGTGTTGTTCAGTGAAAAAAAAAAGAAAAAAAGTTTCGTGATGAAAATGTTCTTGTAAATTATAAGACTTATTATCAGATTTTAAATAAAATTCAACCAAACAGAATAGAATAAACCTTAAGGAGGAATTAAAAATAACTAATTACAACGGCATATATTCCCTCTGAAACACATGATTTTGTGGCAAGTCTCGAGCTGTAATTTGCATCAAGAGGACAAGATATTAATGTAATTAATCTCAAATCCATCGATCCACTGGGCCAGAATTATGGCATTACTTAGAATTTTTTTGGGAGAAGAATCTAAACTTGCTTAAAAAACTGAAAAAATTCCTTTGACAATTTTCAAAGGTTATCTTTAAATCATGAAAACTCTGGAGGGTAAATTTCTAAAATTTAATTCGGTAGGTGGATACAACTGAATCTCAACTATAGAATGATAGAAGTTTTTTATCTCTCCCTAAAAATACAAAAATTGTAGCACTGTAGAAATATAAAATACCGAAACTTTCACACTGAGCATAAACCTTAATAAAAGGAACACGTTAAAGAATTTTGTGGCTAATCCCCTTCCGTAAGCGCAAATAAAGGGTAAGCGGGACCGGACTTCATTGTTACTTTAAATTTCCAGGCTTCCTCTCAGGAACTCATCCAAAAAAAAAATTTGGAGGGGGGGGGGTCAAACCCTCTTGCCGCACTGGATACGGCCTGGCTTCTTCTACTTTTATTTCAAAATAAATTAATTTCTTAGGCTCAGGGCAGGAGATTCGGGAGGAATACAATTTACAGTAAAAAGCTACTTACATAAGCTTTGAACTTACACGACCTTATAAACAAGAAATATCATATATTTGCTGTTTGAATTTCCTAATAACAAACGCTAGCCTAGTTAAACATTTTAAGCAACATAACATAAACTCAAAATGTTGAATAACATTTGAAAGGCAGCGTCGCGACAATCAACCCTAAGTAAGAAAATTTTAAAGGTAAAAAATGCACTAGGTAATCATTAAAGCAGTATTATTTGTATAATCTAAAATCTTTGGCTCAAGTGACTTTTCTAAAAACCGCAGTAAGTAATACACCTCGGTAAGTGATATCACAAGTTACATGTTGCACTGTTGACATAGACTTATCGATGTAATCTCACTAGCTACTTAAAAGAGTACTAGAACCTTCAATTTATGCTTGAATGAATCCTCGTCCGATATTCTAAAGCCCATTGATTTTATACAGCCACCCGTGAAAAAAGAAATATTAGCCGCACATAAATAATCAAGAAATCTCGAAAAATATCCAAAATTTCGCATTTTAGTGAATAGAAGCTTGACACTTCTGTAATAGGATTCTTTAACAAGGTGAAAATCCTCAGAATCATATATTTAGATTAGCAGCTTTAAACTTAAAGAAGTATACATACTTGAAATCACCAAAAAAACGGATTCTTTTTATGCATATGTTAGCGTGAATGTCCGAAATCTGGTTCATGTCGACATTCACCGCTGAATGTCCGATATTCCATTTTCTCTACTTTGATTCAATTAGCTTTGCGAGTCAGCTTTTTCAGTCTTATGCAAGCTATTTTGGTAAAAATTAAAGTTAGGTTATATTATGTTAGTTTAGGTTAGATTAAATTTGGTTATAAATATCAGAAGTGGGTTAAAAACCTAGCCTAAGCTAACCAAACCTAATCTAACCTGTCATCATCAAACCTTGCATTAAACTGAAAAAGTGGAGTGGCAACAGTGACTAAATCCGAGGAGAAAAAAAAAGGCATTTCAGACAATCACTGGTGAAAGTCGATATTCACGAGTTTCGAACATTCACGGTAACATATATATTACCATCCAATTTTTTTTAGTGTTTCTATGACTATTAGAACGAGTCACTCGTTATTCACAGTTTATTGCCACGAACTGGTCGACATCCGTCCCCCTCTAACTAACAGGCTGAGAAGACCTTCTGATAAAGTGGCTCCATCCATCGGAGCGGCTGAATGGTCTAAGCAGTCCCGAATCTAAAAAAGACTAATAAATATAAAATAAAATAAGAAAAAAAAACTTAGCGAGGAATATTACCTGCATATAAACAGTGAAGATGTGCTTAGCAGCTCTCACAATCAGCTCCGTGACAGCCACATTATAGAGGTACTCTAACTGAGGAACTTTTGCAAGCATTTCAGCAACTTTTCCAAGATAACGTATATTTATGCCGCGGGTATGAAGACCTTCTGATAAAGTGGCTCCATCCATCGGAGCGGCTGAATGGTCTAAGCAGTCCCGAATCTAGAAATTCAAAATACATATACTCATTTTTGGCGTACCCTGTGGTAGCATAATAAATTGTTACGAGGCCTAGGCGATATGACGATACAGGGCCTAGGTATGGATCCCCATTATCTCAAGGTTGGGCGACAGACTTACTTCTTGTCCCTGTAAAAAAAAAGAGCCAGCAACTAAAAGCTCAATTCAACATTTTGCGCGCAAGCAATGGCTCTAGACGATCTTTATCCACTTTAGTTTTGTTTTTGTATGCGGTAATTACCTGACAGTTCGTATGGTTACCAGGACTTGGAGTATTTCGTCAAGCAACAGAGATTTCACTATAAAGTGATGTTGTTATAGGTACAACCCTAGAGCTAGGGCAAAGGATAGAACACCATTTGGGCAGACTCTTATCGACTTGATTGATCTACGAACAATTTTTGATGTTGAAAAAAGACCAAAACGATTCCCAAGACCCAATAATGAAAGACGCAAGTGTTGGCCCTCTTGAATTAAATAATCGTATTCGATCTTTTCAAACTTTCTGAAACATTCAGTACGAAAAATAGAATTTACTGCATTCACTCTTATTTAACTTATTTTTAGTTTTGCAGGAAGAATATAATACCCAACTTTTTGCAGTTTTGCTGTCTTGAAGGGCTTATACCGCATTAATTTGTTAAATATTTTGCTTTTTGAAGTGCGAATAAGTTTCAAAATAGCTCAAATCTTTATAATAGCCTCAGCAAATTAAATCTCGGTATCCCAAAATTTCTATTGAAGTGAATTTTAGCGTTTGAGTAGTCACAGTTCCACCATTATTGCTAGAATGATCAGGTGAAATTCTGACTATTCACAGCAGCTTTAGGACTCTTATAAGAACAAGAGGAGAGGAGGACATAGCCTATTTTCAGATCGGGAGGAGAGGATTGCTCCCTATATTTTTTCTATGCTAGGTATGCATAAAATCCCTAAGCTGATTAAGAGGGCAGTATTTAAAATCATACAACTAAAAAAGAGGAAAAGAAAAGAAATATTGCTTCTGCCATTGAATCAAGAAACTCACTCAAAACTTACATCGTCATCTAAAAATCACATCTACAATTTTCAAACCTCTGAAATAACTGCTAAGACATTTCTAAGTTATTTTTAAAAGGAGGATCGGCCTGGCAATTGATATTCAATCAAACTTTGATCAATCTTGGAAAAATTGAACGGGTAGCTTCGAATATTCTTTTTAATTAACGCAGTTTTCTAATATCAATGTATGTAATTTTCATTTTTTTTAATTCTCAGTTACATGCGTTAATATCCGCTCAAAATGCAGTCTCTAATACCTATTTTTAAATTACCTGGACCCAAGCCCGTCTACAAAAAAAAACGAGAGGGAATCTTATGATTTTGGGAGACCAAATGGGAACATACAAAAGCACTTACAAATGAAGGAATTTGAACTGTAACCAAAAATTCAGCAGCGTCTTTGACTAGCTGTCTTTCCTTCTTCAGCTTATCTTCAGCACCTTCAGGATGTTTCAGGCCCGGCGAATAAATATCTGGATTGAAACGAATGTCAAATTCAGTTTCCTTCAGACTTCCAACAGCGAGGGCCGCCTTTTTGACAATCTCCTTTGTACTTTCTTCAACAGCTAGAAAGCAATTTTGTCTTGTCGGATTAATAAAATCTTATCTTTCTATCTTATCTGTAGCATTTTGGTCAATTTAGTTTCCCATTCCAGAAGGGGTACATGCATTAGCTGCAATAAGTGCGATCCAAATTTGAAGGTAAACACAGTGATTGTACAGTCAAATAGTCAGTCAATCTTGTTTATTGTTCAACCTAGTCATGCCACACTTAGAAATGGCACAAAATTACTAATAATTATGACATCTGTTAAATAGAAATTATAATAAATAAATAAATTATTGTCTAGATACTGAGAATTTCTTCTATCAAAAAGTGACAAAAGAACAGCCTATAACTCGTCTCAAGTACAAGTAAGTAAGTAGTGAGATGTTAAGACTAACATCCTTACTTTTTGTGAGATTTCCGGCTACATGTTATTTTTTTATGGTTTTTCAATTCTCTTCTGCCACTGAAGGCACGACCTCGGTTGAAAATGACCTTACTCCCGAAATTATTTGGTCCACGCAGTAGCGTTTCTGGCTTCTCTTGCACCTGGGGCAAAATGTTGATTTGCGCTCCTCCCCCCTAAATTTTAACAAAACTTTCATTTATTAAAAAAATTTTGATTTATAACAAAATATCACAAAAACATTAAAATTAGTTAAATTCGCTCTACTTACTTTTGTTTTCAAGGAATGGTGACAAAAGTTATGGGAAAAAGGAAAATTTCAGATTCAGTTTGCTTATATTTATTGCCAACTGCGCCTTCTATTATATTTTAGTAAATATAAAATTTATAGAATTATAAAATAATTATAACCATTATATTATTTATTTGAACTTTTGCGCCCTTAAATTCTGTGCCCGGGGCAAGCTCCTCCACAGTCCCCCTAAACCACCTCTCGGTCCAAGTGTGGTGAAAAGGCACTGTCTTAGAAATTACGTAAATGACATATAATGATTTCCTCATTAGACCAGGCTCTAATTTCTTTTGATAGGTCTCCTCAGTTTGACTTGGTAGTATATTTAACGACCAAAGAATGAAAACACGACTACGTCTTTATCGGTTGCGTACAGACAAACAACTAATAATACAAAGCCCTTTAAAGTCAAAAGCACCCTTCGTTAAAAGCATTGTAGAATCGTGCAAGGAATGCGCTTGACCATCGAATGGGTTACTTCTCTGAATAATTATAGCTTCTTACGAGCTATTTTCTGGACAAGTCTTAAAAATGTATGTAAAAAGCTTATTTGAGACCGTTAGACAAATTTCACTGGAGATGGACCATTTCTTCTTCTTTCTTTCGGTACCCCCTCCTCCAACCCAAAAACAAAATATTTCAAAATATTCCTTATATTTATGTTCACATTGAAATGCTAATATGACCCTAATTCCTTATACATATTTACCAATTATTAAATCAATTACTAATATGAATTAATTACTGCTACACTAATGTTATCTTTTCATTAGTATTACTTTATATTCACTACTGACTTGAACTTCACAATTTTTTTTCACATTTTCAATTAATGCATCTTATGCGTCTTTCATAATTAATCAATTAATTATTAATATAGACCAATTACAGCTGTAAACTAATATTACCTTTTAATTAGTATTACTTTATAATTAATATTTACTCTTGTTGATCAGGGTTAGTTTGAACTCCAACCTTTTTAAACATTTGTCAATTAATGCATGTTATGCATCTTTCATAATTAATAAATTCATTATTAATACAAATTAATTACTGCTGTAAACTGATATTAATATTTAATTAATACTGCCTTATAAACAATATTTACTTTTTTTGATGATGATTGATTTGAACTCCAACTTTTTTCAATTAAAAAAGTCCTTGAATTGAAACTTAAAAGTCTTCATACCAGCAAACGAATTGCTGTTTTACAACTTGGTTTCCATAGAAACGTTATTAAAGCTGACAAAAATGCTACCGATTTTAATGCTTACAGTAAATTAATTTATAGAAGATTAATATTTAACTTTTCTTAATCAGGGTTGAAATGAAACTCAACTTTTTTTTCGAATTTTTCAGCTAATGAAATCCCTTAAATTCTCAAAAGACACCAGCGAGCAAATTGTTGCGTTGCCACTTGTGTTCTAGTGAAACACATTAGCAAAAAAAATGGAAAAAATTCTTACACTCATGACTTCCGGTACCAGTGATGGAGTCAGTTATGCTTTCAACTATTTTCTTAGCTTCATCTGTTTCAATTTCATCTTCTTTTTCTTTGTCTGATTCACCATTCTCAACCTGGTAGAATCAAAATAAACTTTGAGATAAGAAACCTGTTTCAAAGTCAAGTAATTCCAAATGAAAATCAAAAGAATATAGAAAAACACTAGCACAAGAGGCAAGGAAATTTATAAGTAAATATATAGCGATTCTAAAGCCTAGCCATCAAGCCAATAAACACAGAAAAGTGAGTAAATCGAGGGATTTACTTGACCGAAAACATTACACATAATTGGAGAAAAAATATACATACAATTCTTTTAAATTCGTTTCCAAAATGGACTAAAAAGTAGAAAATAATGTTTTTCAAGAGAATCTATGAATATAAGTAAAAACGAGGGGCGTAGAGCGGATTAAGCTTTACATAACATAAATATGACCAAAGGTAAAAATAACTAAATGAAAAAAATCGGCGAGTTGAAAAAAAAATGTTAAAAAAATCAAACTATGTAAACACAAATCCATTTTTTGCATCGCGTTTCTACTTATATTCATAGAGGCTTTTATTTTTTTTTTACTTTTTAGTCCATCTGAAAACGAGTTTTTTTTAAATGTTTTTATTGTTGTCGACTTTTTAGTCAACTTTAAAGCTAAAAACAAAACTTTTGTCTTTTTTAAGATATGCATTTGTCTTATCTAAGGTTCGAACTAAAGTTACCACAACCACGGGAAAGCACAATTACAGCTACGCAACCGCGTCTAGTATAACAGTATTTGTTTTATACTTTTTGCTGTGCCCCATCACCTTTTATGTTTCTTTATTTATACAGGGGGGAGTATGTAAGAAGGGGGGGGAGGATTTTGATGTTGTATTATTGCGCTTTCATTGGAAGCTGCATGTACTGATCAGATTTGAAAGTAACAGAAAATTTGGATGTGGTCGAAAAACGACTCACCAAATTAATGAATTTATGTGACAGAAGCGCAAGAATTGAAAACTACAAGATTTTGAGTTGAGGGAAACAAGTTTAAAAAATTCAATTACCATAATTAATTTTCATAATAAATTCACCAAATTAACAAATTTATGTGACAAAAGTACAAGAATAGAAAAATACAAGATTTTGAGTTGAGACAAACGAGTTTAAAAAAAAATAACTACCATAATTCTTTTTCATAATGAAAGAACGCATCTAGACACACATTTGGTCAAAGTCACCATCCCATCATTTAGCAATACGTTGGAATTTACGAATTTGCTTCAATGAAAGGGTTTGCTTGGAGGTGTGTTTTCTTTAAAACTTGTCAGAATTCAGTACCTTTAGGCTAAAACACTATTTTAAAAAACTGTTTTCAATGTTTTCAAAATACTATTTGGGTAATAAATAGACGTTGTTAGACAAATTTCTATGGAGAGACTCAGCCCCGTCTATCTGAGTACATCATTCCTTAAAATCTTACAAATTCAATGATTGTAAATACAACCTTTCTTATGGGATCTTTGCTGCTCCGATGTCCCTTACATTTTGCTGTTATTTCTACGCGGTTCTACGTTTTCTTTAAAAATATAGTTATTTGATTTTCTCTTAGGCTTTTACTGTTTTCTTTGAATAGAATGCGGTTCTTGATGTCTCAGATTAAACTCTTATTATCATTTAAAATTAACAAGCTTAATATCCAAATTGCGGTTTTTACCTTGCGATAGAATGGCATCGGTTTTTCAACCAAATAGGCGGCTACTTTTGCCTCCCCAGAATTTTCTAGAGCACTTCCCCTTTTTTTACAAGGATAGTTACTGTTCAAGCTGTCGCTATACTATCACCATTACAGTCAAATATAATATATATATATATATATATATATATATATATATATATATATATATATATATATATATATATATATATATATATATATATATATATATATATATATATATATATATATATATATATATATATATATATTTATATATATATATATATATATATATGTATATTATATATATATATATATATATATATATATATATATATATATATATATATATATATATAAATATATATATATATATACATATATATATAAATATATATATATATATATATATATATATATATATATGTATATATATATATATATATATATATATATAGATATATAAATATATATATATATATATATATATATATATATATATATATAAATATATAAATATATATATATATATATATATATATATATAAATATATATAAATATATATATATATATATATATATATATATATATATATATATATATATATATATATATATATATATAAATATATATATATATATATATATATATATATATATATATGTATATACGTTTATTATATTTATATAAATTTATCAAATTTTATTTATATTTTAAAGCTATTTTTTGAAGCAATGCTTTGAGAATGACTTTAGTTGCGACCTAAGTAATTATCAGATTGATGACAATTTCATAGAGTAGTTTTACAAGACCCGTTTCCACATAGTTTTTTTTGTGTATTATGTGCATTGATTTCAGAAAAACTATTTTCCATACAACAAAAGTGAATTACCTTTTTGTCATCTTTTTCTGTTGTGGGTTTGCTCTCTATAGCTTTACCAGCCTGTTTTTTAAGTCCAACTTGTTGCAAATGATATGCCGCAAATTTAATGAACATCATATAACGCGACTCCACAAAAGCGTCAATCAGTTCCTGTCGAAGTGTAGAAAGCTTGTGTTGGTGCTCAATAGGAAAGCCCATGCTTCGCACTTCTTTTGGAAGCTCTTCATTTTCCACTGCAATAAAAAACGACTTATTTAAAGTAGGCAATCAGTTGAAGTCACAGACCGTGACGCAAGAGGGCAAATAAATTTGTAACTATCTACAACGGAAACGTGCCATATGCATTTCATCACCTAAAATGTCGATATTTTATCACTTCCTATATTTTTCATACAAATTTGCCTGTTTTCTCCATTTTAGGCCAACAGCCAGATATATCTTATCTAGATGGATAGCCTCTAGATTTGTTGACACGTTAAATGTTTTAACACTGCGTGTAAATTTATACGCAAAATCGTACACCCCCCCCCCCCCCAAAAAAAAAAATCTGTGGCTTATCTCTGTTAATGAAAATGAATAAACAAATAGAATAAACCAAATTTATTACTCTAGAGCAGCGCTGATCAAATTAGGAAATTAGCTGACCTAAAGACCATTAGGAAAAGCAGAAGTAGCAGTAGTAGGACCGTAAAGTCGTAGGAGATTAAATTTGGAAGCATGTACAACAAAAACACGCTCTAGATCTTTACTGATCTAGCGCAGTGCTTCTCATATTAGGAGACAAGTCGATGAGAAAACCATTAGGAGAAGCAGAAGTAAACAGTGCGTGGACCGTAAATTCGTAGAAAATTAAATTTGGAAGCATGTACAACAAAAGAACGCTCTAGATCTTTACAGATCTAGCGCAGTGCTTCTCATATTAGGAGACAAGTCGATCAGAAGAACATTAAGGGTAGAAGTATTTTTTGCAAAGCGATCAAATCACTTCTTTCATAATACACTAACTCCTAAACAATCGCTCATTTAAACCTTTGTAAAGTTGTCCATTCCGTTTACTAGAAGTAGTAGCGGCTCTTAAAAGGGCTTGGCTAACACTGTTACTGCATTGCCGACTCAACGTTAAGGTAGCAGAGGTTGTACACGCTGAGAAGCAATCCTAGATTGTAATTTGTCTAAAGCTTTTACTTAGGTCAACTTACGAAAATTTCCAATTATGTTGCTTTCTACAATTTTCTCGAACATAATTATTGGGTGTCGTTTGTACCTTGTGGACTTTTCAATAAATATATTCCATAAAATAAGAAATTTGCGCACCCTGAGAACAATTTTCAGCCATAAAAGCAGTTCTACACTTTCTGAATACACTTGAACCCCTTTTGTTTAATTTCTATTTTCACCTTTTTGTTAGTATTGAATTTTGGAAAAAGACAGATTAGAATGACAAGCTTCATAGCCCTTTAGCCATAGTAGCGCATTGGAATTCAAAAATAAAGCGGTTAATAGTTCAAGAAAATAAAAAAAGAGAGCGAAAGAGAAAGAGAAAGAGAGAAAGAGAGAGAGCGAGAGAGAGAGAGAGAGAGAGAGAGAGAGAGAGAGAGAGAGAGAGAGAGAGAGAGAGAGAGAAGAAATAGAGAGAGAGAGAGACGAGACAACAAACTTACTCTTAAGAAAGTTAACATCAGGAGGGAACGTTCTCAACAAATCTAGCACGTAGTGACGTCCATCATTACCAATTATTCCTTTACATTCAACACTGGAACAAAGCTCCACCTCTTCTCCTTTGTCATTGACCACTTTATGAGGCAATATTTTCAATTGTTGTGCAGCCTTACCAAGCAAATCCATGTATTTTGGATGACTGACAATTGTCTTACCAAAATCTATAGAGCCATAAATCACTGACTGTTCTTGTTCTCTTTCTAAAATCCCAGGTATTATAGACTGGGCTGTCACACGATAGCCACGATAGTCAATAACAACTGTACCGAGTGTGTAAAGGCCTTCCATATCCACAGCACTGTAGACTTTCACTCCTTGTAAATCATTTTTCTAAAAGTAAAAAGGCCGATCAAAGAAATACTTAAAGCCTGGTTTAGAGGACTGTTAAGAATTCAGCAGTATCAACCAAAAACAGAGACATTTTCCATTTTTATTTTTTGTCATTAAACAAAAAAGAAGAAAAATCAACAACAGAATCTTAACTTGGAATAAGCTGGCACTATTACCAAGAACGAGAGTCCCCCCCCCTTCTAGAGAAGCTAGGAAAACTCGTCATAAATGATTCTGTCTCAAAAGCCAGCCAAGACAAATCTTTGGCTAGTAGGCTAAATCCTAAGACTGCTTCCTTTTTCAGCCAGGTTCACATAAAATTCTAGATGGCGCTAGAAAATTAACTTCAAAGTTTCTACCCGGCGCGCAATAACTGGGATAGCCTAGCAGCCATGCTACTTGGCAGTTTTAATGGTTTAGCGAATTATATTAGCAGATTTTGTTAGAAAATGCCAGTACTTCCACTATCCCTGAATTTGTCGGCAGTTTTTGAAATTTTGTTGAGTTCTGCTACTAGCCGCTTTGGAACTTTTTGCATACCTGGTTACTACCATGCATAATGTGATGGACATGTTTTAGACAGCGCCGCTGATCCTTAATAATATTACTAAGATTTTGGAATTCCATTCTTGAGCTTAAGATCCTGGGATATACTTTTCCACTTTCTTGACATCTTGAGATTTTTCGTATTATATATTATATAAATTTGAAACATTCCAGTATCCACCAGAAGAAAGATTATACGTTTAATTACTTTGAACAAGCTGTTGCTTAGAGTTGCTCAGAATCAAAAATGATTCTAGCAAACTTTGTCTTTCCCTCAAGGACAAACACAAAACGGTAACGAGTATCAAAGCTATCTTAACACAAGTTCTGCGAAACCGGTTCTATTATGTCCGTTCATGTTCCAAGTTGACACACAGCCTCTATTCAACTCTTTAAAGATTCTGAGCGATTTCACTCTATGACAGCAATAATTAGCACATAAATCGATGGCAAACTTTGTCTTTCCGTCAAGGACAAACATAAAACAAAAAAATATTATAAAAATAAAACAAAATAATAAAAAAAATGAAACAAAATAAAAAGCGACTATCCAGAGATACCCAATCAATTTGACAGAACAGATAGCTTATGTGGTTTGAAAGATAAAATTAGCAAAAGAAACTTTGTCTTTCCGTCAAGGACAAACACACAACAAAAAATAGGACAAACCCAAAACGATAATAGATACAAAATAAAAAGCGACTATGCAGACATACAATCAACTTGACAGAACAGATTAGCTTATGTGGTTTGAGACAAAATTAGGGAAAAAAAAACTTTGTCTTTCCGTCAAGGACAAACACAAAACAAAAAATAGGACAAACCCAAAATAATAGAAACAAAATAAAAAGCGACTATGCAGACATGCAATCAACTTGACAGAACAGATTAGCTTATGTGGTTTGAAAGATAAAATTAGCAAAAGAAACTTTGTCTTTCCGTCAAGGACAAACACAAAACAAAAAATAGGACAAACCCAAAACGATAATAGATACAAAATAAAAAGCGACTATGCAGACATGCAATCAACTTGACAGAACAGATTAGCTTATGTGGTTTGAAAGATAAAATTAGCAAAAGAAACTTTGTCTTTCCGTCAAGGACAAAAACAAAACAAAAAATAGGACAAACACAAAACGATAATAGATACAAAATAAAAAGCGACTATGCAGACATGCAATCAACTTGACAGAACAGATTAGCTTATGTGGTTTGAAAGATAAAATTAGGAAAAAAAAACTTTGTCTTTCCGTCAAGGACAAACACAAAACAAAAATAGGACAAACCCAAAACGATAATAGATACAAAATAAAAAGCGACTATGCAGACATGCAATCAACTTGACAGAACAGATTAGCTTATGTGGTTTGAAAGATAAAATTAGGAAAAGAAACTTTGTCTTTCCGTCAAGGACAAACACAAAACAAAAAATAGGACAAACCCAAAACGATAATAGATACAAAATAAAAAGCGACTATGCAGACATGCAATCAACTTGACAGAACAGATTAGCTTATGTGGTTTGAAAGATAAAATTAGCAAAAGAAACTTTGTCTTTCCGTCAAGGACAAAAACAAAACAAAAAATAGGACAAACACAAAACGATAATAGATACAAAATAAAAAGCGACTATGCAGACATGCAATCAACTTGACAGAACAGATTAGCTTATGTGGTTTGAAAGATAAAATTAGGAAAAAAAAACTTTGTCTTTCCGTCAAGGACAAACACAAAACAAAAAATAGGACAAACACAAAATGATAATAAATACAAAATAAAACGCCACTATACAGACATGCAATCAACTTGACAGAACAGATTAGCTTATGTGGTTTGAAAGATAAAATTAGGAAAAGAAAACTTTGTCTTTCCGTCAAGGACAAACACAAAACAAAAAAGAGGACAAACACAAAATGATAATAAATACAAAATAAAAAGCGACTATGCAGACATGCAATCAACTTAACAGAACAGATTAGCTTATGTGGTTTGAAAGATAAAATTAGGAAAAGAAAACTTTGTCTTTCCGTCAAGGACAAACACAAAACAAAAAAGAGGACAAACACAAAATGATAATAAATATAAAATAAAAAGCGACTATGCAGACATGCAATCAACTTGACAGAACAGATTAGCTTATGTGGTTTGAAAGATAAAATTAGGAAAAGAAAACTTTGTCTTTCCGTCAAGGACAAACACAAAACAAAAAAGAGGACAAACACAAAATGATAATAAATACAAAATAAAAAGCGACTATGCAGACATGCAATCAACTTGACAGAACAGATTAGCTTATGTGGTTTGAAAGATAAAATTAGGAAAAACAAACTTTGTCTTTCCGTCAAGGACAAACACAAAACAAAAAATAGGACAAACCCAAAACGATAATAAATACAAAATAAAAAGCGACTATGCAGACATGCAATCAACTTGACAGAACAGATTAGCTTATGTGGTTTGAAAGATAAAATTAGGAAAAGAAAACTTTGTCTTTCCGTCAAGGACAAACACAAAACAAAAAATAGGACAAACCCAAAACGATAATAGATACAAAATAAAAAGCGACTATGCAGACATGCAATCAACTTGACAGAACAGATTAGCTTATGTGGTTTGAAAGATAAAATTAGCAAAAGAAACTTTGTCTTTTCGTCAAGGACAAAAACAAAACAAAAAAATAGGACAAACCCAAAACGATAATAGATACAAAATAAAAAGCGACTATGCAGACATGCAATCAACTTGACAGAACAGATTAGCTTATGTGGTTTGAAAGATAAAATTAGGAAAAAAAACTTTGTCTTTCCGTCAAGGGCAAAGACAAAACAAAAAATAGGACAAACCCAAAACGATAATAGATACAAAATAAAAAGCGACTATGCAGACATGCAATCAACTTGACAGAACAGATTAGCTTATGTGGTTTGAAAGATAAAATTAGCAAAAGAAACTTTGTCTTTCCGTCAAGGACAAAAACAAAACAAAAAATAGGACAAACACAAAACGATAATAGATACAAAATAAAAAGCGACTATGCAGACATGCAATCAACTTGACAGAACAGATTAGCTTATGTGGTTTGAAAGATAAAATTAGCAAAAGAAACTTGTCTTTCCGTCAAGGACAAAAACAAAACAAAAAATAGGACAAACACAAAATGATAATAAATACAAAATAAAAAGCGACTATGCAGACATGCAATCAACTTGACAGAACAGATTAGCTTATGTAGTTTGAAAGATAAAATTAGTTTATTAAAGTATATGTTTCGATATTAGAGAAACAGTTTGCCCTGAGCCACATACATTACACAACCACTATTGAAAATATATTGAAAAAATATTATATATATAATAAGAAAAAAATATATTGAAAGAACACAACCTATTAAAAATATTGTAGAAAATCCCTATTAAGGTTCTTTCCTCATATACATAATAAAAATATAAATATATAGAAGTTTTTTTACGTAAGTTAATTCCTAAGTTACGTATATTTTTTACTAATAAAAACGTTTGTTAAAATTAAAAGTTCTAGTTGCCTTTTTAAGTAGCCGAAAATTTGGAGGGCAACTAGGCCTCCTTCCCCACTCCTTATTTCTCAAAATCGTCTGATAAAAACTAAGAGAAAAGCGATTTAGCCAAAAAAAAGAATTAATATGCAAATTTCATTTTAATAATTTATGTGCGGAGAGCCAAGATCAAACATGCATTAATTCAAAAACGTCCCGCTCTTTACGCTAAATTTTTTACTCTTTAATAAAGTAGAATTTAGAGAAAGAATCAAACTTTAGCGTAAAGAGCAGGGCGTTGAAAAGGGAACAGCCCCTTTCATACACGGAGTAATTTCTGTTCGTTATAAGTTTTAATGTCGCTCCTTACTTTCAGTTAAATAAACTAATTTTTTTTATTTATATTCAACAAGGAACCGGGGAAATCCATCTTTATCTTTTGTAAAACAAAAGTGGGAAATATTATAATATTTTGCTAATAATTACTAGCAGTATAGGAAAGGATAATCCTCGGTATTTAAAGACATTTTTTATTGAAGAGGCTGCAGAACACGATAATATAAATAATTTAAAGTGAATTCCTCTTCTTATTTAATGTAGGACACCTGTTTGACTTTTTTTTTGGCACTTAATGAAGCTGAAATGACTATGTCATTTGGTGAGGTAGCCAAAAAGGTTAATTAAGAAACTTCAAGGGTTTTAAAAGCTGTGCCCTTTTCTTCCCCTCCGAATGGTCCATTAGCGCCAGCTTACGATACAAGACCACTAAATTCCGGGATTTGTTGTTTTGTCTTCTTATTTTATTTTATCTTCTTCTTATTTCTTATTTTTATTATTCTTATTATTATTTATCTTCTTCTTATTTTATCTTCTTAATTTGTTATTAATTTATTTATTATTTATTATTATTATTTATTATTATTTATTATTATAGTTTATTATTATTATTTAATTTATTATTTATTAATTAATTTATTATTCTTATTCTTATTTATCTTCTTCTTATTTTATCTTCTTAATTCATTAAAGATTTAATTTATTTCTAGCTTCACGAGTATCGAAACGAGTAAAAAAAGTATTCTCGGTAAAAAAAAAAAAAAAGACAAAAAAAAGATATACTTGGAAAAATAAACATACCGGTGCAACAAAAGCAGCAGCGTCCCCACCTAGCTCTTTATAATGATCCTTCACATCAAAACCCAATGAGAAGAATATATTATTCCAGATAAACATCTGCATCTTCGCATCTTCACCGGGATTGATTGCCATTACGTTACCATCTATGACACTTACAGCGCCTCTAGTAGCTGCAGCCACGAAATCACTATGCACTTTGAAGATGGCACGTTCGCGTAGAAGCCTTTCAGGTAGGTTTTTACGAGGAAGTTCTCTTGTTGTTTGCAGTTCCTCATTCCAGTCCCGTGTTTGGCCAGGGATATGCTCTTCATAGCCAAGCTTCGAAGAAAAGGCTGTAAAAGACGAGATAGAAGTTGACCAATCAAACAGCAAAGCTAGCGATTACGCAATAAATTCAAAGACGTCGTTTATTTCTAGTTCAGGGGGCGGCGGTGAAAGTACAAGACTATTTTCTTGCACCCCGTTAAGAATTTTGTCCCTCCGCCCCCATGTTAATAAACAACCAAGAGAGATAAAACTCTACAAAAAGAAAACTTCAAACGAGACGACGGCCAGTAGAATTGAAAGACTAAAACAACGCGGATATTTCGCCTGTATCCAAACAAGGCGTCTTCAGCACAAGATAGAAAATTAAAAGAAAACTAATCTAAAAACAAATAAAAACCACCACCAATAATAATAAATACAATTGTCGCTACTTATCCACGTAGGGAAAAGCAGCTATTTGAGTTACTTCAATGAGAATCAAAGAGCAGTTCGGCTTAAGAACTTTCACCCCCCCCCCCATGTTGTCAAATTCTGACAGCTCGTTATGGTTTAAGGGAGGGTGGTGTCGCCCAGCCCTTCCCCAAAACTCCTAAAAACGATACATTAAAAGGAAAAAAACATTATCTTTGGTATCCAACCCAAATTCATAAACAATATGAAATTCAGAAGCCGTGTTATGACTAGAGAAGGGCTAACGGAAACCTTTGAATCTTCGACTGGTCTTCAGCAAGGCTGCCTGCTATTACTGAACTTCTTCAATCTCTTTTTCACTGCAGTCCTTTCACTCATGGATAGCGCATCTAGTGCCTTCGCAGAAGGAGTAGTGATAGAATAACTAGCTTACACCGATGTTATAGACGAGAAATTTGCCTTTCTTGGTAGCTTACCTATCTCTGACAATAACCTCTCCAAAGACATAAAAAGACACATGGCATTTGCAAATTCCAGTTTTAAAACTCTGACGCTCATCCGGAGGAATAAGAATTCATCCACAATTCTTAAGGTGAGGGTATTCAACTCAGCCATCTTCCCTATCACCATTTATGCCTGTGAAACTAGGGCTCCTAAAATTGATGTTTGGGGTTGGAACCAAAATCACTAAGAGGCATTTCTGGGACCACTTCCCGTGATAGAATATCCAACACCAGGCTCCTTCTAAGTCTAAAGATCACACCTACCGTACTCGAAACCAGCAACAACTTAGATGGTTAGGGTGAACCACAAGCGTATGGAAAAACCTCACCTGCTAAAAATAGTTTTTGGAGGCTGGGCACATGGTTCTCGCCCAGAGGACATGCCTAAAAGAGACAGAGATAACTTTTTCGTCACTGAACATGTACCTTCTCCACCTGGTAGGAGATAGACATTCATAACGGAGTTAAATCAATAGACTGGTGAAAGAAGTGGCCCCAATACAACCTCCAAGGACCGATGGGAATCAAGTCAAGCAAGTCAAAACAATAATTGCATTTTTGTTTCACGTGTATATTCTATATTCTCTTACTTATTTACCCTTTTCAGTATTATTTCATGTTGTTCTTGCTGATGGAGCATTTGGCGTAATGGCTAAACTTAAATGAGTCTTCATTTATGTAAAGAGGCATATTTAAAAATAAAGAAGATCTACATTTTTAACGATATGCGAGATCCAATTAGAAGTTGGGATGACCCAAGCAACCACCTTTTGAAGTACAAGAAGGAAATATATGACTTATAGCAGTTACAGTCCACTCCCGACGATTCGAGTGCGGATTAGGTTTGCAACTTTTTTCCTCCTTAACTAATAATTATGAGCTTCTAGATAAGCAATCGGTCTTAAAAATCCCATTGTCATTACTCACCAAATTCAACGAAAAGAAGAATAAAATTTTAGCATCCAGCCTTTTGAAATCTATTTGTGCTAGAGCAAATGATGCTTTCGCATTGGTTTAATTGAGACATTTTTTTTTCAAAATTAAAACGAGAAATATTGAAAACTAGCTTCTATTCAAGAGCTTCAGGTGATTTTTTTTTTCCAGTTTTAACTAATTCCAAAATTGACCAAATTTAGTTAGGTGGTAGATTTTTATGAATACATGCCTATTTAAATTGATAAAACGATTTTTTTTCAATTAAAGAAGGGTCCTAATTAAAATTAAACGTCGGACTCACAATTTGCGGTAACACTGAATTAAGACGGATGGTCTACGCCATAAGGGCTTATGCTCCGTCGTTTCAAGTTTATCTTCCGCGGCTTAACTCCTTTTGACACGTATCTAGGAAATTCAACTAAGACCATGAAAAAAAGCACATATTACTCTGATTCCCAGGACTACAGAACATAAATAAGTTGCACTTAATTTAACGATATTTCGTATTTGCGCGAACTATCCAAGAAAAATTTCTTAAGTAAATTAACTGATACTTCCTTTTTGTCACTGGTTTCGCTTCTTCTTTTTCCTAAAGAGAATAGTGTTCAATATACTTTGTAAATAATTAAAGTGTTCAAAAAACTGCAATTAAAATGCTGGTAAAAACACAAAATTATAAGAAAATTGTCCCACGGCCTTAGTTTGCAAGCTCTGAGATTAGTCAAGGTGACAACCAGGGAAAACTTTAATAAAAAGCTAACTATGTTTCCTTGTTCTTCTATGAAAAGAAATACAGTCCCTCCATGGGTTTTGGCTGTATGCACTAAGTGGACGTGTTTTGGCAAACAGTTTTGACTATTTATTCCGACAGCATAATTTTGTCTTTACTCATAGCCCTAAAAGTTCGGTAGATTTAGATGTTAAAACGAAGACGTCCAAACAGAACATACTTCGCCGTACTTTATTTTATTGATGTTCATTATACACTTAACCACGAAGGTACGGCATGTTCGGGGACGAAAAAATTGTCTCCGTCTCCTTTGGGGGTGTCCTCTAGGGCGAGAACCATATGTCCAGCTATCAAAACTATTTCTAGGAGTTGAGGACTTTCCATACGCTAAGTTGTAGCTGGTTTTGAGTACGGTAGGTTTGACCTTGAGACTTAGAAGGAACTTGGTGTTGGATATTCTATCATGGGAAGTGGTCCTCAATTCAAGCAATCAAAACAATAATTGCATTCAAATGTTAAAACCAAGACGTCTAAGTCAATCAAACAGAACGTACTTTGCCTGGCCCAAAATACTGATTTAACTATGGTTTTAAGCAAGAATCATTAATAATTTTACCATCTTCAGCTCTTATTGCATCAATTGTGTGATCAGTGGCAATACCAGTCCAGGAGAAAACCTGATAGGGGGTGGCCACTCGCTCAAACGGATGACGCGATGTGCGTTTCTTCTGCAAAACAGCAAAAACTTTCTTGAAGACTGGACTTATCTGGTTGAGTAATTCAATTAGCGAATGTGATAAATACGACGGATTGCAGGGTTTAGGGTTAAATTCATCATCACTGGACCTGCAAAGAGAAAGGATCATATACATAGATAAACGTGAAATTTATCAAAACTGGTCTCCTAAATAATCTTCAAAAAATTTTCCTCTTTAAAAGGAGGATAAATGCTGACATTGGTGGCATGTTTTGGTTATTGATTGCTATAATAGCTTACTAATAACATATACAATAATCTTATAATTAGTAACGTGACCATAGAAGTAGGAAATATAATTGATGGCTAATCTTGCTGAGTTTTATCAGAATTCATTTCATCTTTTCTGTCATCATAGTAGTTTGGGAATCAATGCTAGTCTTATGTTGTCAATGGGAGAAAATCTCTGTGTTCAAAAAAAGACAATATCGAATCCGATACTCTTTTGCATATGTTTACCATATACAAGCGAGATAATATAGTGATAGTGCTCCGAGCATTAGCGTTTTAAAGTTCTCAAAGTCAGCTGAAACACTATGGTTCTACACAGGTTTACCATGTAAGAGTGTAATTAACTAGTGACAGTGATACCAGCAATTTGTTTTAGCTCCTAAAGCCGGCTGAAGTTCTAATTGTCAGGTCTCTAAAATGAAACTGCCCCCTGTCAATTGAAGACAGAGCGCTGGGTGTGTTTATCTAATTTGTAAAGCATATTTTTTTCAGAAAAAAAAAAAAAACAGATTCTCCTACCGAAAAATACCAGAAACAAAACTTAAACCTATCTAAAAATCTCATTTTGTTAAGAATATTGATCATGCAACCAATCAGTCAAGTAGCTGCTTAATGTAGCAAAATCTGTACCTGTTTTAGCAACTCAAGCTATGTTTTCTTACTATCACATTAATAACCATTAAACTTGGAAAAGATTGAACCATTGAACCATTTTTTACTGAGACTTTTTGTCGAGTTTTCTGCCACCAAAAGATTTTGGCAATGGATGCTTGTGTTTGCCACCCAAAAGATTTTGGCGATGGATACCGGTCTAGTTCTATATGTATTAACCTCATCGATTACCAACAAGTCTTTGGGAACAGAAAAAACAAAATCATGCCCGAATAATACTGGCTCCCGGAATGAATTTGATAAGACAAGATAAGGTAATAAAATAAGGCACGTATTTTTGTATTTTTTTTTTTGTATTTTTGCTGACATTTTGCAGTGTCTTATTTTTAACAAATTCTTTCCAGAATTAGCACAATTGTGATCCAATCAAGTGCTACGACGCTAAAATCTTAAGTGAACTTGAAAAGTGGAATCAATCCAGCAACTTTTCGGCCATGTGAAAATGTCATTGTGAATGGTTCTAACAGACTACATTTTCCTAGTAAAAATTACTGAAGAACCCAAATAGCTCAAAAGTTGGTGATATTACCGCAGTGTTGCAAGAGTTATAACCCAAATTGTGTCAAAAAAGTCCTCTTTCAGTAATTTTTTTTTTTAATCTGGGAGAGTACAGAATTTCATTAGCCAGGAATGGCACACAGTATAAAATTCCATTTTTATCTAATCTTACCACGAGTCAGTGAAGCATTGTCATGTTGTATATATAATTTTCTAACAATTTTGGACGATTTTTATGTAAAATGTTAAAAAGAGAAAAGAAAATTTTGTCTAGTTTTTGCGGTTATAATTTAACACATTTTCGCTTAAAAACTGAAGTTTTCAAGGCCCAATAAGTGAAACGATAATATTTTATAAATTCAAAATTAATGATCAGTAATTTTTTTTTTTATAATCTGGGAGAGTACAGAATTTCATTAGCCAGGAATGGCACACAGTATAAAATTCCATTTTTATCCACGAGAAGCTGAATGCCAATTTTACCACGAGTCAGTGAAGCATTGTCATGTATATATAATTTTCTAACAATTTTGGACGATTTTTACGTAAAACGTTAAAAAGAGAAAAGAAAATTTTGTCTTGTTTTTGTGGTTACAATTTAACACACTTTCACTTAAAAACTGAAGTTTTCAAGGCCCAATAAGTGAAACGATAATATTTTATAAATTCAAAATTAATGATCAGTAATTTTTTTTTTTATAATCTGGGAGAGTACAGAATTTCATTAGCCAGGAATGGCACACAGTATAAAATTCCATTTTTATCCACGAGAAGGTGAATGCCAATTTTACCACGAGTCAGTGAAGCATTGTCATGTATATATAATTTTCTAACAATTTTGGACGATTTTTACGTAAAACGTTAAAGAGAGAAAAGAAAATTCTGTCTAGTTTTTGTGGTTACAATTTAACACACTTTCACTTAAAAACTGAAGTTTTCAAGGCCCAATAAGTGAAACGATAATATTTTATAAATTCAAAATTAATGATCAGTAATTTTTTTTTTTATAATCTGGGAGAGTACAGAATTTCATTAGCCAGGAATGGCACACAGTATAAAATTCCATTTTTATCTAATTTTACCACGAGTCAGTGAAGCATTGTCATGTATATATAATTTTCTAACAATTTTGGACGACTTTTACGTAAAACGTTAAAAAGAGAAAAGAAAATTCTGTCTAGTTTTTGTGGTTACAATTTAACACACTTTCACTTAAAAACTGAAGTTTTCAAGGCCCAATAAGTGAAACGATAATATTTTATAAATTCAAAATTAATGATCAGTAATTTTTTTTTTTATAATCTGGGAGAGTACAGAATTTCATTAGCCAGGAATGGCACACAGTATAAAATTCCATTTTTATCCACGAGAAGCTGAATGCCAATTTTACCACGAGTCAGTGAAGCATTGTCATGTATATATAATTTTCTAACAATTTTGGACGATTTTTACGTAAAACGTTAAAAAGAGAAAAGAAAATTTTGTCTTGTTTTTGTGGTTACAATTTAACACACTTTCACTTAAAAACTGAAGTTTTCAAGGCCCAATAAGTGAAACGATAATATTTTATAAATTCAAAATTAATGATCAGTAATTTTTTTTTTTATAATCTGGGAGAGTACAGAATTTCATTAGCCAGGAATGGCACACAGTATAAAATTCCATTTTTATCCACGAGAAGGTGAATGCCAATTTTACCACGAGTCAGTGAAGCATTGTCATGTATATATAATTTTCTAACAATTTTGGACGATTTTTACGTAAAACGTTAAAAAGAGAAAAGAAAATTCTGTCTAGTTTTTGTGGTTACAATTTAACACACTTTCACTTAAAAACTGAAGTTTTCAAGGCCCAATAAGTGAAACGATAATATTTTATAAATTCAAAATTAATGATCAGTAATTTTTTTTTTTATAATCTGGGAGAGTACAGAATTTCATTAGCCAGGAATGGCACACAGTATAAAATTCCATTTTTATCCACGAGAAGCTGAATGCCAATTTTACCACGAGTCAGTGAAGCATTGTCATGTATATATAATTTTCTAACAATTTTGGACGATTTTTACGTAAAACGTTAAAAAGAGAAAAGAAAATTTTGTCTTGTTTTTGTGGTTACAATTTAACACACTTTCACTTAAAAACTGAAGTTTTCAAGGCCCAATAAGTGAAACGATAATATTTTATAAATTCAAAATTAATGATCAGTAATTTTTTTTTTTATAATCTGGGAGAGTACAGAATTTCATTAGCCAGGAATGGCACACAGTATAAAATTCCATTTTTATCCACGAGAAGCTGAATGCCAATTTTACCACGAGTCAGTGAAGCATTGTCATGTATATATAATTTTCTAACAATTTTGGACGATTTTTACGTAAAACGTTAAAAAGAGAAAAGAAAATTTTGTCTTGTTTTTGTGGTTACAATTTAACACACTTTCACTTAAAAACTGAAGTTTTCAAGGCCCAATAAGTGAAACGATAATATTTTATAAATTCAAAATTAATGATCAGTAATTTTTTTTTTTATAATCTGGGAGAGTACAGAATTTCATTAGCCAGGAATGGCACACAGTATAAAATTCCATTTTTATCCACGAGAAGGTGAATGCCAATTTTACCACGAGTCAGTGAAGCATTGTCATGTATATATAATTTTCTAACAATTTTGGACGATTTTTACGTAAAACGTTAAAAAGAGAAAAGAAAATTCTGTCTAGTTTTTGTGGTTACAATTTAACACACTTTCACTTAAAAACTGAAGTTTTCAAGGCCCAATAAGTGAAACGATAATATTTTATAAATTCAAAATTAATGATCAGTAATTTTTTTTTTTATAATCTGGGAGAGTACAGAATTTCATTAGCCAGGAATGGCACACAGTATAAAATTCCATTTTTATCCACGAGAAGCTGAATGCCAATTTTACCACGAGTCAGTGAAGCATTGTCATGTATATATAATTTTCTAACAATTTTGGACGATTTTTACGTAAAACGTTAAAAAGAGAAAAGAAAATTTTGTCTTGTTTTTGTGGTTACAATTTAACACACTTTCACTTAAAAACTGAAGTTTTCAAGGCCCAATAAGTGAAACGATAATATTTTATAAATTCAAAATTAATGATCAGTAATTTTTTTTTTTATAATCTGGGAGAGTACAGAATTTCATTAGCCAGGAATGGCACACAGTATAAAATTCCATTTTTATCCACGAGAAGCTGAATGCCAATTTTACCACGAGTCAGTGAAGCATTGTCATGTATATATAATTTTCTAACAATTTTGGACGATTTTTACGTAAAACGTTAAAAAGAGAAAAGAAAATTCTGTCTAGTTTTTGTGGTTACAATTTAACACACTTTCACTTAAAAACTGAAGTTTTCAAGGCCCAATAAGTGAAACGATAATATTTTATAAATTCAAAATTAATGATCAGTAATTTTTTTTTTTATAATCTGGGAGAGTACAGAATTTCATTAGCCAGGAATGGCACACAGTATAAAATTCCATTTTTATCTAATTTTACCACGAGTCAGTGAAGCATTGTCATGTATATATAATTTTCTAACAATTTTGGACGATTTTTACGTAAAACGTTAAAAAGAGAAAAGAAAATTCTGTCTAGTTTTTGCGGTTACAATTTAACACACTTTCACTTAAAAACTGAAGTTTTCAAGGCCCAATAAGTGAAACGATAATATTTTATAAATTCAAAATTAATGATCAGTAATTTTTTTTTTTATAATCTGGGAGAGTACAGAATTTCATTAGCCAGGAATGGCACACAGTATAAAATTCCATTTTTATCCACGAGAAGCTGAATGCCAATTTTACCACGAGTCAGTGAAGCATTGTCATGTATATATAATTTTCTAACAATTTTGGACGATTTTTACGTAAAACGTTAAAAAGAGAAAAGAAAATTTTGTCTTGTTTTTGTGGTTACAATTTAACACACTTTCACTTAAAAACTGAAGTTTTCAAGGCCCAATAAGTGAAACGATAATATTTTATAAATTCAAAATTAATGATCAGTAATTTTTTTTTTTTATAATCTGGGAGAGTACAGAATTTCATTAGCCAGGAATGGCACACAGTATAAAATTCCATTTTTATCCACGAGAAGGTGAATGCCAATTTTACCACGAGTCAGTGAAGCATTGTCATGTATATATAATTTTCTAACAATTTTGGACGATTTTTACGTAAAACGTTAAAAAGAGAAAAGAAAATTCTGTCTAGTTTTTGTGGTTACAATTTAACACACTTTCACTTAAAAACTGAAGTTTTCAAGGCCCAATAAGTGAAACGATAATATTTTATAAATTCAAAATTAATGATCAGTAATTTTTTTTTTTATAATCTGGGAGAGTACAGAATTTCATTAGCCAGGAATGGCACACAGTATAAAATTCCATTTTTATCCACGAGAAGCTGAATGCCAATTTTACCACGAGTCAGTGAAGCATTGTCATGTATATATAATTTTCTAACAATTTTGGACGATTTTTACGTAAAACGTTAAAAAGAGAAAAGAAAATTTTGTCTTGTTTTTTTGGTTACAATTTAACACACTTTCACTTAAAAACTGAAGTTTTCAAGGCCCAATAAGTGAAACGATAATATTTTATAAATTCAAAATTAATGATCAGTAATTTTTTTTTTTATAATCTGGGAGAGTACAGAATTTCATTAGCCAGGAATGGCACACAGTATAAAATTCCATTTTTATCTAATTTTACCACGAGTCAGTGAAGCATTGTCATGTATATATAATTTTCTAACAATTTTGGACGATTTTTACGTAAAACGTTAAAAAGAGAAAAGAAAATTCTGTCTAGTTTTTGTGGTTACAATTTAACACACTTTCACTTAAAAACTGAAGTTTTCAAGGCCCAATAAGTGAAACGATAATATTTTATAAATTCAAAATTAATGATCAGTAATTTTTTTTTTTATAATCTGGGAGAGTACAGAATTTCATTAGCCAGGAATGGCACACAGTATAAAATTCCATTTTTATCCACGAGAAGCTGAATGCCAATTTTACCACGAGTCAGTGAAGCATTGTCATGTATATATAATTTTCTAACAATTTTGGACGATTTTTACGTAAAACGTTAAAAAGAGAAAAGAAAATTTTGTCTTGTTTTTGTGGTTACAATTTAACACACTTTCACTTAAAAACTGAAGTTTTCAAGGCCCAATAAGTGAAACGATAATATTTTATAAATTCAAAATTAATGATCAGTAATTTTTTTTTTTATAATCTGGGAGAGTACAGAATTTCATTAGCCAGGAATGGCACACAGTATAAAATTCCATTTTTATCCACGAGAAGGTGAATGCCAATTTTACCACGAGTCAGTGAAGCATTGTCATGTATATATAATTTTCTAACAATTTTGGACGATTTTTACGTAAAACGTTAAAAAGAGAAAAGAAAATTCTGTCTAGTTTTTGTGGTTACAATTTAACACACTTTCACTTAAAAACTGAAGTTTTCAAGGCCCAATAAGTGAAACGATAATATTTTATAAATTCAAAATTAATGATCAGTAATTTTTTTTTTTATAATCTGGGAGAGTACAGAATTTCATTAGCCAGGAATGGCACACAGTATAAAATTCCATTTTTATCTAATTTTACCACGAGTCAGTGAAGCATTGTCATGTATATATAATTTTCTAACAATTTTGGACGATTTTTACGTAAAACGTTAAAAAGAGAAAAGAAAATTCTGTCTAGTTTTTGTGGTTACAATTTAACACACTTTCACTTAAAAACTGAAGTTTTCAAGGCCCAATAAGTGAAACGATAATATTTTATAAATTCAAAATTAATGATCAGTAATTTTTTTTTTTTATAATCTGGGAGAGTACAGAATTTCATTAGCCAGGAATGGCACACAGTATAAAATTCCATTTTTATCCACGAGAAGCTGAATGCCAATTTTACCACGAGTCAGTGAAGCATTGTCATGTATATATAATTTTCTAACAATTTTGGACGATTTTTACGTAAAACGTTAAAAAGAGAAAAGAAAATTTTGTCTTGTTTTTGTGGTTACAATTTAACACACTTTCACTTAAAAACTGAAGTTTTCAAGGCCCAATAAGTGAAACGATAATATTTTATAAATTCAAAATTAATGATCAGTAATTTTTTTTTTTATAATCTGGGAGAGTACAGAATTTCATTAGCCAGGAATGGCACACAGTATAAAATTCCATTTTTATCCACGAGAAGGTGAATGCCAATTTTACCACGAGTCAGTGAAGCATTGTCATGTATATATAATTTTCTAACAATTTTGGACGATTTTTACGTAAAACGTTAAAAAGAGAAAAGAAAATTCTGTCTAGTTTTTGTGGTTACAATTTAACACACTTTCACTTAAAAACTGAAGTTTTCAAGGCCCAATAAGTGAAACGATAATATTTTATAAATTCAAAATTAATGATCAGTAATTTTTTTTTTTTATAATCTGGGAGAGTACAGAATTTCATTAGCCAGGAATGGCACACAGTATAAAATTCCATTTTTATCCACGAGAAGCTGAATGCCAATTTTACCACGAGTCAGTGAAGCATTGTCATGTATATATAATTTTCTAACAATTTTGGACGATTTTTACGTAAAACGTTAAAAAGAGAAAAGAAAATTTTGTCTTGTTTTTGTGGTTACAATTTAACACACTTTCACTTAAAAACTGAAGTTTTCAAGGCCCAATAAGTGAAACGATAATATTTTATAAATTCAAAATTAATGATCAGTAATTTCTTTTTTATAATCTGAGAGAGTACAGAATTTCATTAGCCAGGAATGGCACACAGTATAAAATTCCATTTTTATCCACGAGAAGCTGAATGCCAATTTTACCACGAGTCAGTGAAGCATTGTCATGTATATATAATTTTCTAACAATTTTGGACGATTTTTACGTAAAACGTTAAAAAGAGAAAAGAAAATTTTGTCTTGTTTTTGTGGTTACAATTTAACACACTTTCACTTAAAAACTGAAGTTTTCAAGGCCCAAGAAGTGAAACGATAATATTTTATAAATTCAAAATTAATGATCAGTAATTTCTTTTTTATAATCTGAGAGAGTACAGAATTTCATTAGCCAGGAATGGCACACAGTATAAAATTCCATTTTTATCCACGAGTCAGTGAATTCCAATTTTACCACGAGTCAGTGAAGCATTGTCATGTATATATAATTTTCTAACAATTTTGGACGATTTTTATGTTTAACGTTAAAAGAGAAAAGAAAATTTTGTCTAGTTTTTGTGGTTATAATTTAACACATTTTCATGTGTTACTATACAGGGTTACATATACTTTTGATTTGATAAAAATTTAAATAAAACAATAATTATCAAGCAGCTTCGATTAATAGTTCTTAAATACGAAATTCCGCAATACCCAATAATCCATTGGTTATTTTTTTCCTCTACGACCAGTTCACTTCCGCCAAGCACCTACTCCAGCTGAAAATCATCCGGTGCAGACATTATTTTAGTAATTTTCCTTGGAAAGAAAAGGCAATTAAGTGTAAATTAAAAAATAAATAGACACTGGCGTAATCTAATATTTTCCAAAACCAGTAAAGACAAAAACAAAATCTAATAGCAACTGGATTGTGTAACTAATAGTAACTGGATTTGGCACGAATTTCAATTACACTTTAAACCAAGTTTTAGAGCAAATTTATCAATTGAATTTTTTTTTGTTTCTCACCCAAACTATTTCCAGTAAATCCAGTAAATATGATTCTGGTAATATACAAGCTCAATACATTACCTATTAAATGATACAAATGAAAAAAAAAAATTACTGGTTGAGATAAAATCCACGCGAGCAAGCAGTCACATGATATCTTTTATCCTCCATGGTGATGATTGTGATGTAAAGAAGATCTCCATGCATTTTTCTTGGTCCTGGAGGGGGATTCCATGGAGAAGATGTAAGAACTTTAATACACAGCTGGCCCTTTAAATCTTTAATTCCAGGTAAAAGAGACGAAAGAGGGCGGTCCTTGGAACCAGGGATAATATAATCAGGAGGTGTACAGTCAATACTTTCTGGGCGGCTCTTCTTTTTCTCTGAAATAGAATAAAATAAACATTGTATTTGCGTAAAAGTCATTCAATTATATTTTGTATCTCTGGGCAGGGGGGTTAGACAGACTGTGATAAATATATTTGGTAAAAAAAAGAAAAAAAAAGAAAATGGCCAATCGAAAATACTTCCTTGAAAACAGCTGTGTTTAACATGATAGACAGCTAGGTATCGAGCATTAGAGAAAATAAAACATAGACATTTAAAAAGAAAGTAACATCGCTATTATTGCTACTAATAACACAAGTATCGGCAGACCCATCACAGCGAAAAACTCTGATTAGTCTTAATAGTCCGTCTTTAGCAATTGTTTTAACTTAAACCTATAAACAAAACATAAGTGGGAGCAAAAAGTTGAGACAGAATCAATAGATATTGCCTTTTTAGAGTGTTTGGTTTTACTCCTGTAAAACCCTGTTGAAGTTAATTTTCATCTCCCTGAGCCCCCTTACAAGATAGCCAACGATTTGAACCTGCATCTTGCGTCCATAGTACAAAGTCTCCCCCCTTTCACTGGCTCAGGTCAAACTATTCCTCCCTCCACCTCTTTCCCCCAAATTTCTCCCTCTGATGTTATAAATAAAATCCGAAAGCTTAAAAAATCAAGTACTTGCCCATTAGACATCCCAATTGACTTGATTAAAGCCTTTTCAGACACAATTGCTGGGGCTTTATCTGATATTTTTAACCAAATTACAAAATCTGGTAAATTCCCAAGTTGCTGGAAACTAGGTTTTATAGCACCCATCCCAAAGAAATCTTCCAGTCTGACTATAACCAACATGCGTCCTATTACGCTCACTCCAGTTTTTTCTAAGCTTTACGAAGGTTCCTTTGTGACTGGCTTAAAATTAAAAGCATACCACACATTGACATCCGACAGTTTGGTAATTTAAGAAAAACCTCCATCACCCATTACCTTGTACACTTGATTCACGCCATCCTAAGTGAACTAGAGAAACCAAATGTTTGGCTAAACTGGTTTTAGTCGATTTCCAAAAAGCGTTTGACTTAGTTGACCACAATATCCTAATCCGTTTACTACAAGATAACTTTGAAATTGACCCACTCTTAGTAAATATTGTTATATCGTTCCTTTCAAACAGATCACAAGTTGTAAAATACAAAAATACTTACTCTAATCCCCTCCCTAGGTACTGTGGAATATCTCAAGGAACCTTATTGGGACCACTCTTATTTCTTGTCATGATTAACGAAATTGGCAAGGAATTCCCCCAAAGATGGAAATATGTGGATGACTTGTCGATCCTTGAAGTATGTCACAGGAATATTAAAAGTGACCCCGTTGAAATCCTAACCCAATGTTCGGATGAATCTAAGAATTTAAATATGACAGTAAATCCCACTAAATCACAGATAATGACGATCAACTTCTTGAAATCTACTCCTGTTTTTTGCGACCCGATCCCACGCGAAATGCTAGTGAAACATGTTAAGCTCCTTGGTGTCACAATTTCTAATGATCTTAAGTGGGACACACATGTTTCCAACATTGTTAAACAAGCAAATGTTTCACTATCCATGTTTAAGCTGCTAAACAAATCTAATTGTCCTAAGATACATTCCATCCGTGTTTACTTATCCTTTATCAGCCGTTATTAGAATATACATGTCCGGTCTGGCATTCGCAACTTTCAAATGAACTTAGTGACAAAATCGAGTCGGTCCAAAAGCGTTCGCTCAGGATCATTTACAAAGAAGGCAAAATTCCATACTCCTTACTCCTTAAAGCTGCACGCATTAACACCTTAAAAGAAAGGAGGGAAAAAATTTGCCTGCTTTTCGCTAAATCAGTCATTTCCAATCCCCGTACTGAGGACTTACTCCCTGATTTTCACAATCCCATTAGACTCCGACTCCCCCGGTCAGCCTCCTTAGCAATCCCAACTTACTCTCCGATCCATGCTGCTACAGAGAGGTTTCGTAAAAGTTTTATCCCCTTTATTCTGGAACACCTTAATAATAATAATTCGTGATTATGTACTTGCCAAATTCCCCTTTTCCTTTATTGCCGATTTTATTTTTGATTTACTGTAATGTTTTGTAATTTAATTGTCAAGTTTACTGATTTGTCCTTTATCTTGATGATTTTGCCTTTTTAATTTCTTTTCAATTTCAAGTGTTTGACTTAATGTACTGATTTGAAATTGTTTTTTCTTAACTTTTACTGACATACAAAGCGAATTGGCTCTATAGAGCTTGTGATAGTCCTTTGAAAATAAATATTATCTTATCTTATCTCCTAATATTTTTCTCGATTTAAAAATCCCAATTTAATTTTAAAGAACATTGAATTGGCTTTAAAATTAGTGAAGTCCTACAACTAAAAAGATTCATACTTTTAGATTCCAAGAGCCATTGACTAAATTATAAATTCAACTGATGGTAGAATAGTATGATTTATTGGCTAAAATAGCACAAAAGCTAGTATAAGCACGTCAGACCAACTACAATGATAAAACAGATGTTAGGGGATAAGCAATAAAACAGAAAGTTAAATCAATTATCAAAATGGGAAACAAAATAGGGTAGAAAATAGTTTTTGTATCTCATGGTCAACATTTGGGGACGCAAGTCAAGTTGGGTATTTGGATCTCTACGAGCATTGAGTCTTGTGTTTGGAAGGAGTGGGGGATTTTCAAAGTTCATGGTAAGGATGTGACGTCGTGATTCCAATGTACTAAGTTCCAGTCTAGCCAAACTTTCATCGTATTTAGTATAGGACGTCCTCAGTATAATTTTTATTGCTCTTTTTTGAATATTTTCAACATTAGAGCATTGGTCTTTGGTCGACCCTGGGTGCCAGACAGGACACGCATACTCAAGAAAGGGTCTTATATAAGAACAATGCATTATTTTAAGGTTCTGGATTAATTTGGAAAACCGTTTAAGAAGGGAGAAAGATTTAAGGAGAAAACTACCAGATTTAAATAAGTGGGAAATGTGGGACTTCCATTGAAGGTCATTGTCCAACTGCAAACCAAGCAGTTTAACCGTACTTAAATTTGGTATGCAAAGGTCATTATTGATAAGGGATATATTTTTTTTAAAGGAGAATAGCATGAAACTTCTTTAGAGCATGCTTAAGTTGAGTTTAACATTGTCGAGATCATTCGTTAAATAGTTAATGAGTGAGTCAAGTATAACGTCCGAAGTAGTAGAGTAGACAAAGGTTAAGTAATATCAAATCATCAGCAAATTTAAAAGAATTGTCAAAACTTGGTAAAACATAATCAAAAAGAATTACTCCATAGGAAATCAAGGAAAAACCTGAGGAGTCCCCGGAGGACTATACGTTGTTCAGGGTCAGACGAAAAACAAGCTACCATACGTAGAAAAAAAACTCTGCCACCTAAAGCCCTTGTATTATCAACTGTCTGATGATACAAGTTGTCGAAGGCTTTGCTAAAATCAGCAAAAACAGCCTCAACGTAGGAGCTATTTAACTCATGTTTGAAAGCAATGTCACGTATACAAATTAAGCAAAGGGTGGTGCTATGATTCGACCTAAAGCCAACTGATTTGGGTTGATTTTATCTTGAATATCGTCAAAAACAAAATTGTAAATTAAACTTTCAAAAATTTTAGAAAAAATGGAGGTTTTCGACATTGGTCTTAAGTCAAAGTGAACTTTTGGGGTCTTAGTTTTCGGTACAGGTGATATTATAACTCGTTTAAAACACACTGGGAAAATATCATATGCAAACATTGGTTAAAATAGCAAATAGAGCTACACTTAAATACTTTGCACTTTCCCCTGGATATACTGACTTGTTTGTGTCAATATTTTCGAGTTTAAGTTGGGTCTGCTGTATTTCAATCACAGGAATGCCATTCACTGAACAGTTGGCCGGCATATGTTGGAGTGGCGGGTGAATTTCACAAATTGAGACAAAATGATCATTAATGGTATCCACGCTTTGTGGGTCACCATTTCTCTCCAGAAAGAAAATTTTTGAAGAGACCTTTCCCATGAGATCTTGGACACTTTTGAGAAATTTCTTAAAGTCAGAATACAATAGCTTATTGAGCACGTGAGCACCATGCTCCTTTCTCGCTTTACGAATTTCACTAACAACAATGTTTTGAAGTTTCCCAGATTCTTGGAAAAATCCTTCCTTAAAGAGTTTACCACGTTCATTTATTAGGCACCAAATATTTTGTATTTATCCTTTTGGATAAATTTTATTTTTTTACTTTAATAAATTTTTTTACTTAAAATAATTTGTTTATTTTTGATTTTATTTGTTTATGGTTTACTATTAGATTTACGAGTAACTTTTATCACTTTCACTGGATTTGGAGCTAAGTTTTACTTCTCGTCATTAATGAGTCTATATGAATAGCTGATCAATTGTTTTGGTGAAAAGGATAATAAAGGGGTCTAAAAGATGCATAGATGGTCACTTGCCCCTAATGGAGGAGTCATTTTGGGGGCACAGTAATAATCTTCCATATTGCTAAAAATCAAGTCTAGGGTTTTGTCACCGCCTGTAGGCGACTTGACCACTTAGTCAGGATTAAAGCCACTTTTGGTCTAGCTCATGAAAATAGCCAAATAATGTAATTGCGGCATAAAGATAGTTGCAGTGAATTCTGTCAGTACTGTTGTAATATACTTGTAATATACTAGATAGTACTAACACACAGTACATTTAGCTCAAGATGATATTCCGATTAAGCTGAGTCAATATGACATGACACAAGAGGAAGTGTCTTCCAATGTGAAATAACCTAAAAAGCGCTTTCAGTTTGTTTGCCAAAAGCTGAACTTTATGTAAAAATAAAGTAAAATTTTGCGTCACTTTGGTCGACGAGCACTTTTCCTTACGAAAGGAGGAGAGGGAAAAGGACAGTAACCAAACTCCTGGTTAAAGTAGTCTTTGTTTGTTTTAAGTTTGACTAGGATATTCAACTTAATTTTTACTCGTTCTAAGATTTATTTATTCATTTATAGCAGTATCTTTATGTTTGGTAGGATTATTTATTTTAATCTTGTTTGTTTTGGGTTCCATTCATTCTTTAATTGTAATTTAACCGTATAAAAACGTCTATTTAATAGCCCTTCATTTTCATTGTAGACTGTATATATGTATGTTAAAGTCCAATACACCACAATGTGTTAGAAACTGTAAGGCTATGTGTATAGCTTTTTAAGAATTTTAAACTGATTGGCAACCTCAGTATTTCCACTTCCTATCATTTTGGCCCTAGATGGACCAAAATTTATGTTTTCTTGTCTACAAAAGTAGTAACTTTTGGTCTAGCTCACGAAAATCGCCAAATAATGTAATTGCAGCATAAGGATAGTTGCAGTGAATTCTGTCAGTATAAAGTTGTAGATAAGCCGTCAGGCCCTTCTGAAATCCACTACGTGGTAGGGTAATAAATAGTACAAAAAAATCATGGAAGATACTTCTTTTGGGAGGTATTTGGTTCTGGTCAAGAGCCACAAAACTTCAGTTTTGGAGTTGTTCTCTATTTCAGAAAATGAAATATCCGATTTGGGAGTGTAGACCAACAAAAAATAGCCACTCCTCCACCATAAGATAGAGGGATATCATCTTTGTCCAATCTGGGCTTAAAATGGGAGTCATAATTTGGAATCGAGCAAAAATCATCAGTGGTAGACCCAGTTTTGGTAAGGAAAGCAATATCAATCTGGTTTCTGTCAAGACTAATTTGTAATTCATCCATTTTATTTACCAGTGACCTTATATTCGCAAGAAGGATTTGGGGAAATGAGTAGGAGGGGGTGCGACGTATCATACCAGGGTTCAAAGAGAGGTAAAAAAATATTACACGGTGTCAACCACAGCTTGACTACATCGTTAAAACATATATCCCCGGAGTCTATAATCCTAGCAGATCAGGATAATCAATTCGACTGAAGCTAGACTTTTTAGAATCCTGATACCCCCCTTTATTCAAAATTTTACAAATTTACCTGAAGGAAGCTTAAAAGGGCATTAACTTGGTATCTTTTTCGGGTCGTCCTCTAGGTATATTTTATGCTGATGAAAAATTTTGTCTGAATAAAATAGCTTTTATACAATGTATGACATCATTGCAATACTATTCAGTATTTTTCTTTCTGTAATTGCATATGAATGTGAAGCCATTCTTATGAAAAAGTTTTTTTTCAAAATTAAGGCTCTGAAGTATAGTAAGCCGAAGGGTGCACATCCTGCCCATGACCCACCAAAATATTGTCATGTCTACCAGTGGGGCCTACGCCACAAATTAGAGCCCTGCGGTTGGACTACACTATTACAATAGATATCCCACAGAATCTATAATGCTTACATCTAAAAAAAAAAATTAAAAATAGTCTGACAGCACAAAAAAAGAAGATCAAATCAAATGGGCGCTGACGTAGCCATACAACAAATGAAACTACAGTCGCAAATACATTCACTATGTTCGATTTAGCTACCTTTTCGCTTTCAACAAGGTGACGCATCAATCAAAAGGCTTATTTGTGCAGCTGATCAATTTTACCTTTTCCTGATATTTATTATCCGATCCTAATTACTCAGTTTTTTAGTCTTTAAATCTTAAGTTCACCAGTTTCTAGAATTTTTTCCACTTTCTTTTTGGACGCAGAGAAAAAAAAATCATTTTTTTCGCTACTGGCCTCATCCATTTTTTTTTAAGTATCAGATTAGTCCTGTTTTTCTATAGCTATACACCTAAGTTTCGATCTTAATCTATCATCTCTTGGGAGAACAATTTTTAGCAGGGACGGATGTTCTCTTTACTCCATCAAAAGGGGAAAAACGACTCTCATTATACTCCTTTTAGACCCCCTATTTATGTTACAAATTTTGAGAAAATTGGTGAAGCAGTTTTTTTTCCTCTATGAATTCAAAAACAGACGGACATCACGACGTTCATCATAAGTATACAGATTATTTTTCAAACATTTTTCCGTTGGTCAAACCTGGCCTTGCCAAAAGTCAAAGGGACTCAAACCTGAAAGAACTCACAGAAATGAATTTTTTTGTATTTAGACTAGGAAACTATTATTTTTAATATGTAAGTAACACAGCTAAATAGATTTCTATAAATATAATTATCGGCTCAATTTGCCTGTCACTTGGTATAATTAAGCAATTGAGACAGATTCAAGGATTCTCAGTGTTACTACTGAGTTAACCGCAATGGTAATGGATGAAACATTAGTTCATTTTGTTACTCCATGTTATTTTCATAAAATCATAACCTTTGAAACTGACCTAAACAGCCAGTTGCGACTTATTTTTCTTTTTAACTGGCAATGGGGAAAAAAGTCTCATAAAAAAAATATTAATGATTCTGAGATAGAACAGTCCCTAAACCCGCAGTCAAACCCTATATCCTGTCTCCGGCCATTTAATGCCCGATTAGTCTTTTTTCGGGGGGGGGGGGCATATTAAATGACATATTGGGGTTTAAGTTGAACTTCCAGAAATTTTTCTAAGTTTCATTGATTTTACCAATATTTGAAAGTTGGACTGAATATGACCAATGGTACAGGTCTTATTAGACGTAATAATATGAAAACAGAAAAACATTTTTAGTTCTACTACTAACAAAAAATTGCCACTAAAAATTAAAGTCTAATTTCGTGAATATTTACCAATAAATAAAATTGATCAATAAAAAAGGTAAGGGTCATCCAAATATTTTAAACTTACGAATAATACCCTGTTTTTACACTTACCTAATATATCTCCTTGTGTTATAACATTGAGAAAGGACATAGAGTTGCAGTCAACTCCATTCAGAGCATCAGAAGGATCTGACGCCTTCAACAAATCCCTGAAAAAGAATATAAAGAAGCTAAAAATTATGTAAAAAAACAAACTAAGCTGATAAAAATGTATTCAGAAGAAAGTGGCAAAATAAAATTCAGCCTTAAAAACTTTTTGTTACTCGTGAACTTCAAAACGCAAAAAATTATCATTCTACTAGTGAGGGGGGGGGGAGCCCTGGATTATTATTTCCGAATAAATTATAGTCAGTGTAGTTGGCTCCACCAATGTGTTAACATTGTCATTGACGTGGTAAACCTAATTCATCCGCTCTTTTTATATAGCCCAGTTCCTTTTTTCTTAGTTGAAAAGGTATACTAAATTTAAAAAACTGAAAATACTAGTAAAGTCGTAAATCTATACTGTTAATATAAAAAACTCAAGAATGGCTGGAAATGTATATTCCTGTAAGCAGTTTTTGCTAAAACTGTCATATTTTTACCTCATGAGTGTCATGGAATGTCAATAATTATTAATATTTTTGTGTTCCAGGAAGGAGAAGCTAATGCTTCCTTTGTATCCCCCAAACACATAACGTAGATAAAATTAGCAATAACAGCAAAAAATCGTTGTTAATCCATTTCCAAAACAATGATTTAGAATTTCTGTTGATCTGAATCAAAGGGGGAAGGGGCATGAGGGTCTCTGTTTCTCCCTCTTCATAAAAGAGCATTAATTCTACGATTCTCACCATATTTTCTTGCAATTTTCCGATACACCAATTTTTTTTCAACCCCGACCCTACTTACACACCGTTATGGCCACGTTTGGTCCAAACTATTCCGACTCTGGAAAAAGAAAACGGAAACAAGATGATTGAAAAAATTCTTATGACTACCAAATGATTTCTTGGCTTGAGCTCATATCTGAATGAGAGGGATTTCAATATTTTACCAGATGTTGGAGCCTGAAGGTTGAAGAAAGTAGGGTTTATCTGGAACAACTATGTTTATCCCTTTCTTCTCATACTTTTGGTAATATTTGGTAATATAGGTGTATTGGTAATATAGGATGGTATAGGTAATATATGATAATATAGGTAATACAGGTAATATAATATAGTAATATTTGGTAATATAGGTAATATAATATAGGTACTACATACAGGATGGAAGGGTAGGCTACTAGACCACTTGCTTCAAACTCCAAAGAAGGGATAGTTATTAGACATGTTATTTAATGCTGAAGAATTTATAGATAAATGAAGCACCACATTTTTTTGTAGAAAAAGGGGCTATAGATAGTTTTTGGCGAAAATTCTAAGATCTGTAACTCACGCGCACTTCCACTGGATTCATCAATAAATACCCAATCCTCAGTACTGCAAATTGGTTAGACTTACCGGTGACCATTATTGAAAATTCCTAGTTTGGAAGGCTTAAATAGGTGTAATTAGGAACTGCGCAATTGGATAAATAGCCACTATAGTTCATATTTTTAAAGTTTTAGTAAAATTTTTAGATGCTCAGCTTCACTAGAGATTGAAACTCAAAACTGAAAATATAAGAGACCATAAATACTGAAAGAGAGCTGTGGGAGAGAAACATAGCAATTTACATTTATTAACCTGTTTCCCAAAAAAGAGACGCGAGACATATAGTGTTGGTGACGTTAATGTTAACGTGACTTTGAGTGGAAAGATTATTATATCGCCGAGTGGAGAAGAAGTGGGATAAATAAAAAGTGTACAAACAACGGCTCCATATTTTACTTAAAAAACATCGGTGAATATGCAAAACATGGTCTCTCAACCAAAAAAAAGCACCCTCTTTTTACCATGAGAAAATAGTCAGTATATATATATATATATATATATATATATATATATATATATATATATATATATATATATATATATATATATATATATATAAGGTAATTTTGGTACATGGCAAGGAGAAACGGTCTTTATTTTAATCAGAACACAAAAAACTTTGTAATGTTTTCTATCCCAGAACTGCCTAAATCCATATAACTCAAACCATAAAGATAAATTTTAGTCTTATAATATTCTCGTTTATTCTGATTCTTTAGATATTTCTTGCCCTTATAATAGAAGCCCATATCTCATTTATTTCACAGCATGTTGAAAATTCCCATAGTTTAAAACATTGCAAGAGACTGGCATACCTTCAATAAAACGTTTGAAATCTTAAAAATTACATTATATACCAAAATATTAAAACTATTTAATATTAAATATTTTAAACTTAATGTATTTAATTTAAAACATAAAATAATTAATTACTAAAATATTAATATATTAAATTTGAAATGTTAAATAAAAGAAATATTGAAATATTTAATAAAATTATTAAATGATACTTTATCAGTGTAAATCCAGAATTATTTTTCTGCCACCTTTTTGCAGTCAATGTGATTGAATGGTTCATTTGTTTTTAAAAGATTTGTTTTTTATTTCAATTTGCAGATTTTATTCTATTCTATACTTTTCTTTATTTTACTCTGAGATCGGCAGAGCGGAAATTTCAGCCAAAACATTTACATTATGTTCAGTTTTAGCTTATTTTTTTCCCTGTTTATTCGCTCTATGTGTTGTTTCTTACGTCATCAACCTTGAAACCACTTTGGGCCAGGATGACCGCCACCGAACAGTGATGAAGCATCCGATGATTAAAATAATAAAAAAAAAACAAGCCACCATCGCAAAATTTCAAAGCATTTGGAAGATAGACTAGGAAATCCTCCAGGTGAGATGGCCAGGTGGCAATGTATTGTCTCAAGGAAAATCAGGAATTTCGCGAGTGAAAAGAAAATAAATACCTAACGTGTCTGAGATGTATTCTAGCCTCTCTGACTGTATACGGTTCTTCAACAACTTTAATCACGGATCCTTCTTTAAGGCCTTCTATGGTTTTCAGCTCCACAAAGTTATCCAAAGTAACCCCGTCTAGCTGGAGAGAAAAACAAGTTCTATGGCATGTGTCTTCTCTATCCATTAAAAGCTGATGGATCTCTTGGACTAATTCCATACTTGAAACCTAAGAAATATACAACTGTGAACACACCAATGATTTTAGTAGAATTTTTTTAAGGATTGGAAATAAATTCATATAATCAGTCTAACTAGAAACAAACATTAATTACTAATGTATGTCATCAATCAGAAATTGATCTAACTTTAGTTTCATTTAGCAATCGATCAGCACATGTCTTTTAAGTTATTCTGAAATATTTATTTCCACTGCCCATGGCATGTCCAACTGAACATCAATACATGCATGACAGTTTTCCTATGGAAAGCAATAATAAAATTTTTACCCTTATTGCAAACTGGGAAGAATTTAAGAAAACATAGTCTCTATACCACTTTTAAAAATTCAACCAAAATAGTCTTTCAAATGTGGCGAGGTAAAAACAACCCTATCCCGGGCAGACATGTTTATAGAATCAATTGTTCTCGCGGTTACTTTTGTATTGAGAGGCCACGCAAACAAATAAGGGAAAGACTATTTGAACATAAGTCTTCAAAGGACAAAACCATGAAGTTCTCCAAAGGCCTTCACTGTGTTGCAAAGCAACACACTTCTGCTTGCACAGCAGCTTTTTTATCGTGAGCAATGTTAAAGTAATTTTATTTTGGTCTGTAGCTCCGAAACAGCAAGAGATGCGAAGTTAACAAAACCATGAAGCTGCACCAAATGCCTTCATGGTGTTGAGGAGCAACAACTGGAAATTCATGGATACATTTATAAGATACACTTACTTTCATTAAAAAGGTTATGAAATGTTAAAAACAAAATCAATTGCATTAGATAGCACTAGTCAGAGAAACATTGGTCTACAGTTGCTTGCCCCTCCTAAACGTGTAGTATCACACTAACCTTCTTAATTACAATTGGAAAAAACCCTCCTTTAAAACACCTCCCCATAAAACTTTGCAAACTTAATAGAAATATGCAAAACAAATTAAATAACTTTCAAAGAACTGAACTCCAACTCAAGAGCTCCAACAATAACTTCTACTACTTCTTTCCACATCACCTATCAAAAGAAGAATAGTGTGATTCAGTTGGCTCAAAAATAGCTGAGATTATTCACTCTCAGGAAATACCTCAATGCTCCTTCAAATGTTAAATCTCATGAGAAGTGAATTCTTGAGCAACTACATCAAGCTCATCAATCTGGTCAACAGAAAGATATGAGTGAGATTTATTTGCAATTACTGATCTGAAGGTCATCTGGATAACCATCTTACTTGTCAAGGAAGGGTTCACCAAATACTATGTGACTGTGGCAACTACTAAGTTGGTAGAAGTAATCAAAATTCGAAAAAACATCTATAGCAGCACAAGGCTATAAGGCAACACAGAATTAAGGTTCTAAATTCCACTTTTTAAAGACACCACTTTCTCTAACATTGGCCTGAGTATGACGTAATGAACTTAAATCTAAAAGACTAAGAAGGCTATCTGCTAAAAAGGAAAGGATCACATTAAAAACTAGTTTCTAGTATGATTTCGTTGTCATGAAGTACCTTATTTTTATGTCCCAGATGGTCATTTAGAAGACCATCTTACTTGTCAAAGAAGGACTCACCAAATACTAAGTGACTGTGGCAACTATTAAGTTGGTACAAGTCATCAAAATTCGAAAAAATATCTATAACGTTCTAAGGTTCTAAATTCCACTTTTTAAAGACACCACTTTCACTAGCATTGGCCTGGGTATAACGTAATGATCTTAAATCTAAAAGACTAAGAAGGCTAGCTGCTAAAAAGGAAAGGATCACTTTAAAAACTAGCTTCTGATATGATTTCATTGCCATGAAGTACCTTATTTCTATGTCCCAGCTGACCTTTCTCAAAGTAATGATCTCAGGACTGTTTTCTTACGGTTCTGGTTTTAACTTCCTAGTTTATTTTGTATTGGATTTTATTTGAAGGTGTCCTAGCTAAACTTTCTTGAACTCATGATGTCAAGGCTGTTTTATTGATGGTTATGGTTTTAATTTTCTCCTTTTTTTATAGGTTGAATTTTATGTTTATTTTACTTTCTAGTTTTTTGCCAAGAAAACAATTAGACCCAAAATATTCCATAAATTTTCTTGTACTACTTATTGTTTTAACACTCTTGTCAGTTCTGATTTTTCATAATTCTTACACTAGTACAACAGAGACCCATGCTCATCACTAATTACGCAATCTAATAAAAACTTCAATGCCTTAAACCCTAGCAAAAGATCAGCCCACGTTCAAAAAATAACACATACACAAAAAGACATGACAACTAAACACACGAAAAAGAAAAAAAAAATAAATAAACAATAACAACTCACATTATAAACAAACTTCCAGCACTGATGCTACAACACAAAAAAAAAAACAAAGCAAATGTCTGACATTTGCGTTAGTTTTTTTTCTTATGTTGTAACATAAGTGCTGGAATTTTGCTTATATTGTGAGTTGTTATTATTATTTATTTATTCTATTTTTCAAATTTTTTCTTCTTCATGTGTTTAGTTGTTGTGTTTTTGTGTGTTATTCTTTAAAAATATTTTTTTTTTGTTTCGTTCTTTTCGTTTTTTTTTCCATTGAAAAAAAAAGAACTCCTGGACGTGGGTCCGAAATATTTGATTCCCAATGGTATTGTGAATTATTTTCCGCTTGAGTTATTTAAGATGTCAAATTATTTTTTTGCCATTTCAAAACTGTTAAGTTCTGGGAATTTTTTTTTAGAAAACATCTAAATCAAAAGTTGATCCACTTTTATTGAAATTCAATCCTTAAATAACGTTAGAAAAAGTTTGTATGGTACCAGTATTTTGGGAGGGGGGGTCAAATGATTTCAGCCCTTAGACCATTTTCTTATTTTCCTGTAGACCATTTTCACCAGTACTATTTAAATGTGCTAGATTTTTTCTCAACAATTGAGGATTTTTAATTAAAGTAGGTTTTTTGTAAGTTTGCATATTTTTAGAATTTAGAATGAATGAACTCTCTTTATTAACTACTAAATTACAAAAACTATAAATACACACAACCGCCCGGGGGAAGGCTCAAACAACCTGATGTTGGACGGCTGCAATCCTCTGATTCTCAACCTAATTTAAAAAAAAACAAACAGAAATTAAAGAAGGACAAAAATATTCTCACTCAATTACCACCCTTAATATATCCAAGAGTTTCCTCAAATTTCCATGAATGAAGAGAAGTCGTTTTTATTAGGAGTCCAAATAACAAACAAATCTTTATTGTTTGATTTATCGTTGCAAATTTATATATTATAATTGGGCTCTTGATTTGCATTGAAAGATGTTTTGGCCATGTACATAACATTTTATGTGGGGAGAAGAAGTTGAATTAGCAGAGAAAAAGGTTGAGTCTTGCATACGCAAAGCTGAGCATAAGAAACAGTAGAACGCAAATCATTCATTGAAATAGTGCAGAAGAAAAAGTAGGCTGAGTTGGCCTACAAAGGCATTAGTTTATGATTAACTGCTGGGTTTCAGCTCCTAATATTCAGTCCTAGGAAGAAGTTAAAAGAACACTAATCCTCTCTTACAATCATCTGGAAGTTAAAAAGACCAGTTTTATTACTTCAACTCTTTAAATTGAATTGAGTTCCTTGCCAACAAAGGAGGAACTTCTTTTGAAGACTACTTTGCACTATAGACTGGCTTTCTTCTAAACAGATGAACAAATATGATTGGGCTGTGGAAATATATTATGTTCTACGATTTTGAACAGGATCCTATTTTTGTACGTGTAAAAAAAAAAAGAGCAAAATTGACTGTGAAATTATAAACCTTTTCCTGAATACTACAACTGTTTTTGGTCAAGTCAATGGTGACTAAAATACCCATGACTTTTTTTCCTAACTCTAATTATGCTCAAATAATTACATTCAAAGTTCTATAATCAATTCTTCCTTGAAGTTTAATAAACCTTAAATATACAAAAAAGGACTAATCAAAGATATTTTGGAACAAAAAATCCAGTTACATTTTATAAAAGGTGCTTTCGTGGCTTAAAGTTGGTAGTCTGCCTGGCACTACATATTTCATATTACTTTGCCAATGACAATAACACTAGGAGTAAAATTCTAAAAAGAAATACCTGAATATCAAAAGGTTCCACACCAGGTGCAACTATTTTGACAGTAAATCCTGTGTCTTGAATAAAAACTACATCAGGCTCATCTTTTTTGTCATCAGATCCATCAGCCTTGGATGACTCATCTTCTTCTTGTACTTTGCCTTCTTCCTTTCCCTTAACTTCAGACTCACCATTGACTTAACAAAAACAAGAATGAAAAAGACTTATGCAAAAACCATAGAATGTATGGTGCATAGAATTTAAAAACCACAATCGAACAATAGTGATTTCTACAAAAATAGCTAGCATTAGAAATGGACAGTGCTCCTAAGAAAGCAATAAAATGTTACGCATTTAAAAATATTAATGTGAAGAGATGAATGGCGTTTTGCATTACAAATCACAAGGCCCATCCCCCCTGTCAACTTAATAGGGACACACAAACCTGACTTTTAGATCTACCTGAAAGTTACAAAGTAAGCACTCTGGGTCAATAGAAATGAGAATTAAGATTTACAAGGACATATAGGCTACCTCTTCTCTAATCTTTGAAAAAAATTAGATCTCAGTTTTTGCTCCGTTTGAGTGATGAAAAGCTGCACCCAGGTCAGCAGCTCTCTCCTCAACCCCTCCAAGCTACACCACTGCCAATCAGCTTAAAACTTATGGAACAAGAACATCAGCACAAGAGCAGAGTAAGAACAAATTTCTGTGGTTATAAATCACTTTTAACCCGCCATATTTCTGCATTAAAGTATCTGGGTCTCCTTGAGACTTTATTGTCACATGGCTAATTTCAAGCTGATTTTGATCAAAAAACTTAGAATTGCTCAATTTCCTTATGGTTGAAATGCTAGCAGGCTTCAAATTCTCAAAAGTTGAGGATTTTCCCAAGCTGGGAAACAAGCTAACCCTTCAAGTTACCAATCAATCCTAGGCAAAAGAACAAAAAATATTTGTAGTCCTAGCTTCTGTACATTAGTCATTGGCACCTTTCCTGCCTTACACCATAGCCCATAACAATCCCTTGGAGGATGTTGTATTATTAGTACTGAGCCTCCTAATCATTGCACTATATAATTGAATATATATTAAGGGTCAGTGAATCTTCACCCTCAAACTCCAATGAGACTGTTTTTTTTTTTATAATCAATATCCTAGCAACAATGACGTTTTTACCTTAACATAGGACATCAGTTTTGGTGAGCATAGGGAGAAAAATTTACTATTCACCTCACATCAGATTTTCAATAAAAACTTAATTTTGCTAAAAGACAACTTACAGAAACTGTAATAAATGATGTACACACACAATTACATTCATAGTTGATGTCATATACAAACCCTTGACATTATTTTGAGGCTTTTAAAGCTCTTTTAACAAATTCCTGCAAATTTGTTTTAAACAAACAGGATTTTTAGTAACAATTTTTAAATACTTAGTTACTATATGATATATTGAGCCCCTTTAAGGACTCAAAATTTAATTTCCCCCAGAAGTGATTATTGAATTAGGTAAAACGGTAAAAATATGGTATTTTATTTGGAGATTTAACACACATGTTGGTAAAATAGGGATAGATGATATCCTAGCCTAGATAAATTTCATGTAAGAATCCCATGAATTCATGGGATGATAATACAGCAAACCTTATTGATTATTTTAAAGTAAACTGAAGACTGGCAGGATCAATACAAGATACTAGGGTATATAGGAGTGCTGTTATTGATGTTAAAAGTAAAGATCACCATCTAGTAGTGTCTAGGGCTAATTTAAAGTTGAAATTTTGAAATTTTAATTACCTCCCAAGAAGTTATGATGTTGGTAGACTCTAGGATGAGAATTTGAGAGAAACTTTCCAAGATCAGTTGAATACTAAACTTGAGAATTTAAAATTTGACTATGTGGAAGATGGTTGGAATAATTTTAGAAAAAGAGTTTGTGAAGTTGCTGATGGTGTCTTAGGGAAGAAAGTTAAGACTGCATCTAGGAATATTAGTGAAAAAGCTTTATGTTTAATAGAGAGAAGAAGGGTTTGTACAAGAATTATTGTAATAACAGATCATATGAAAACAAAAGAAATGTAAAGAAAGTGGAGAAAGCATTAAAGTATGAACTAGGGAGGTGTGAAGTAGAGGCCAAAGATAAAATTACCAAGGATCTGGAAGATACAACTAGATGGCATAATAGTAAAATATTGTACTGGTACGTTAATAAATTGAGATGGAGTAGTCAATCCAGACTTGTCCCAGTTAAAGATAGGAATGGGGCCACAATTCAATTCAATTTATTTATAACCCATCTACAAAAAGAGGGCGGAACGCCCTTAAGATGGAGTAATAAGAGAAAAAAAAAGGTACAAATAAATACAAATCAACACAATCAAACAATTAAATAAGTAATGCTGACCATGGGTGAGACACTATCGACATGGAAGAACGAAAATCATGAAGCCTTTTATCAATAATAGATGTAGGAGAAACTAGGCGGAATTTGTTCACTAAGTAACTATTTCTAGTCCAAGGAGGGTAACTGAGAAGGAATTTAGCATAACGAAAATATACTCTACGAACAGATAGTTTCTGAGGTTCACTAAAAAACTGCCAAACCAGACAAAGAGAAAGGAGATGAGGTACAACTAGACTATTATAAATTTTCGCAAGATTTAATTTATCAATATGTTTAATATTAGATGCAATTGAAGCATAAGCAATTCTCAGTTTTTTCTTCAAAAGTTCAAGGGATAAATTCACAGTTTCTTTCATATTTTTTCCAATAAGCATTCCAAGGTAAACTAATTTTTGAGAAAGGGGGACATGAACATTAGCTAAAGATAAAAAAATAGGGCCATTTGTCTCTTTAAAATTGAAAGCTACAACAGCAGTTTTATCAACATTGAAAGAAAGCCCAATATTTTTATATTCATTATAAAGCTGATTAAACGCGTTTTCACATCCACTAAAAGTACGGCTTAGATTCAAAACGTCATCTGCAAAAGTTATTAAAGACAAGTTAAATCCACGGTGAATACAACTAAAATTAACAGAATTTTGGGCATTTAAAACAGAGTTATTAAATAAAGAAGGTGAGGTAAGGCCACCTTGACGGACTCCTTTCAAAAGATTAAAAAGGGAAGATCCCCCCTTTAACTTCGCCTTAAAGTGATGGTACATATACAGAAGGCACTTCACTATACAAAAATTTACCCATCTTTTATACGCTTCAAATAAAACTTGGGAAAAAATACAAGAGTCGAAAGCACGAGCAACATCTAAAGCACAAAGGATAATATGGGATCTACTTCTTTCTGCATCAGCAAGAACATTCATTAAAGCAAAAAGGGCATGCTCCCAGCTAATACCTTTTTGGTAACCAAACTGGTGGGGTGGGACATAACATTTAGAAACAATTTCATCCAAAATAACTGACTCAAACAATTTAAAAATAGTACAAGAAACTGTTATAGGTCGGAACGAATCACACAAAGTAAAATCCTTTTTGCCTTTTTTTGGGATAGGGGTTATTTGACCAACTGTAAATTGATAAGGAACAACTCCGTTTTCAATAGACATTTGAAAAAGTAGAGATAAATGATTAAAAAGAAGAGCACTTGCATAATCAAAATGTCTGGCAGCAATTCCATCAACTCCCGAAGAATTTCTTTTCTTTAGTTTTTGACAATAAAACGATACATCACTTGGCTTAATAATAAATGTCGAGGGTTCGTGTTTCTTCAGACAAGCACTTAATTCTTTTTCAAATTTTGACTCAAGAGCAGGATCGGGAGAAGAAAACTCATGCTTATAATAATTTATCCACTCAGGCTCAGGAATATTATTTGCACTAATGTGTTCACAGGGCATTCAAATTTTTTCCAGAGCTTTGAAGGGTTCTCTGCAATTTTATGAGCGTTTTTCTCAATAAGATCAACCTTATGTTTTCTTAACACTTTAGCAAAAAAAACGTTTAGAACGTAGCCGCAGACCATTTATAGTCCCAGACTTAGGCCTGCCGCAATCCCTCCAAATATTCAGCCAAATTTTAGAAGACTCGCACGCAGAAATAAGGGAAGGGTTTTTTGACCAGCCCTGAAGTTGAGAGCCTTTCCTAATACGCTTGCACGGGACAGCTGAAGCTTCAGCACACTTTAATGCATGGTTAATTTCAGCTAGATAGGTGGTAAGTCCGATCGCTATTTCTTTTTCACTAAGGCCAGAGCGCGTGCACAACAAATGAAAGGGCACCTTTATTTTATTTAATATTCTGTCACATTCAAAACGAAACATCTTGCGGTTAACTTCTTTCCAGTCTTTTATATAAAACCACTTTTTATCTGGCTGTTTGGAGGCATTAAACGAAGCATTTATTTTCAACTTTATTGGAAGGTGATCCGAATAAAAGCCATCACAAATTACCTCAACAGTTTCACAGGGGAAAGATGCAATAAAATGATCAAGGTTAGAAGTCACTGACAGGACACCAATAAACGTGAAAGTTTCTGTTTTGTCAGCAACTGAGTAGGAAGGGGGGAGGCAATTCAGAAGGAGTTGGGTTCTTGGCGATGAACTGTCTGTTAAGTCACAATTAAAGTCTCCTGCAATCAAAACTCAAGCATTTGGATGCTTTGAAACTCCCTTCACAAAACTCGCTAGCTTTTTGCAAGCATTTATGAATTTATTCTCTGATTGTGAAGAGCAGTAATTAGTTGGCAGGTAAACGTTTATACAGATTAGGTCCGAAAATTCGGCAGCAATGAAATGGTCATTCGACTCAAGGAGATTGACAGGAAATTGTGAAATAATAGCTAATCCGCCTGAAGGTCGGCCACAGCTCTTATTCATTTTCGCTGGGTGAAATAAGAGATAAGAATACTGTGAAATGCTGAGTAAATTTTTCCTTTCATGAGACAAAAAATGTTCTTGCAGAAAAATTATTTCATTTGTACTTAAAAGTTCAGAGAGGACTAGGCCTTTGTCAACCACTTTGCCATTGATATTCCATGATAAGAGACTTAAGGCTCGAGCCATTATGCTGACTTAACTTTACTTAAAAGTCCTTGGGCGACTGGACATTTGAAGCTGTAACAGGGATGATCCTGTGATTTGCACAATGCACACTTCTTGGGCCTTTGACAAGGAGATGTTTTGGAGCTTGAATGACCATGGTCACTGCAGACTGCGCAAATAGCTTCATTTTTGCAGCTACTGGATATATGCCCATAAGCTTGACACTTGAAACATCTTACCAGGAGGGAGAGATACTCAGCCACTTTGATCCTCTCATAATCTATGACTGGGGGATTTTTTATGGCATTCATAAGATCAACTTTGGTTTCAAATTTCAATCGAAACGAGTGGGTGTTGCCAATCTGTCTTGAACTGACACATTTGGGAATCAGTGCGCGAAGTTCATCGTCATTTATATTACTGGGGACAAATCAAGCAATACCGAGGTGAGAGGGGCTCCTGATTGTTGCAGAAAGAGATTTGTCACCGTTTTGAAAGACCCCGACAAGAGTTTCTGCATCAGCCTTGCTAGCTGTAACAACTCACCAATTATCTTTTCTGGGCTGAACTTCGACAATTTTAGAGCACTCTCTGCCACACATTTTTTGCAAAAAGTCTTTCCTCAAATCGGACTTCGTGAGGTCAGAGGGCAAATTCTTGAGTACCACTGCATATGAGGGCTTTGTTTCAGTAACTGTAGGAACAATCGAGGGGGCGGGAGGGTCCTTATTCATGAAATTGTCTAGCTTATTACAAACTTCTGTAACTTTTCTGGTGATTACTGCAGCTATCTCACCAGGACAGATAGGGACTTCGTCAGGTTCAACTATCACAAAGACTGGCAGCTCAACATTACGTTGCTCACAAAGTTCAAGTACCTTTAACATTTTGTTAATATTGTCTTCAGCACTTTTTTTAATTGACACTCTATTGGTGTAGTGAGCAGAAGACCACAGTATCTCCTTAGCCTTGATTACATTGTCCCTTGTAAAAAACTCGCATGCTTTATGACTTATCTCGTCACTCTTATTTCCAGCTTTTCAAGCACGATTTAAAAAGTTCAAAATCGCATTCCAAACTAATTTCTCCAACATGGCTATTGCAGATAATATGTCATTGAAATATATTCAAGTTCTTAAGTCCTTGTACGAAAATCTCTTTGCTTAATAAATCACTAAGTCCCAAGGGACTTTGCACTCAAATACCAAAACTATCAATTAGCCAACAAATGAAAATAATCCAATTATGAATGATGTTTCAATAAATGTCTATAGTGAAATCAGACCAGCTTGAGCTCACTGTATTAATAGGTTATATCCAAAATAAGGTGTTTACCAAGCGAACTCTCAAATAAGACTTTAGTTATTTGATAACTTTAATTAGTGATAAGGAATGAGTTACAGAGAGATGGGAAGAACATTTTGAGAATGTGCTAGACTGAGATACAGTAGCAGGATAAGATTTAGAGGAAAATGAAAAATTTTGTGATACCTTGGATGTGAAGGAAGATTTGTTTTGTGAGGAAGAATTAGCAACAGAACTAGAAGGATTAAAAAATAATAAGGCCCCAGGTGCTGATAGTACAGTAAATGAGTTTCTTAAACATGGTGGCTCTGAGGTTAAAGTTACTGAAGATTATGAATATGATTTTTGAAAAGGGGGAAGTACCTAATGATCTTAGGAAAACCTTGATTAAACCGCTGTATAAGAAAGGTGATAAAAATGAGTGTTGTAATTATTGATTCATTAGTCTGGTCTCTGTAGGTAGCAAATTACTTGGTAATATGATACTTTTTAGACTGAGAAATGCTGTAGACATAGTTTTAAGAGAAGAACAGCACAGTTTTAGAAAAGGTAGAGGATGTGTTGACCAAATTTTCACTCTTAGGTGTCAAACAAAATTTGGAATATCAGAATACACTGATAATTTAAGCATCCTAGATGAAAGTATGAGCAAAATGAATGAACTTTTAGAGGTTTTGCAAGTTTGGTAGTAGCTAGTATAGAAAAAGGCACCATGTGATGTATTTACTTTCATACTGGCTAAATTATGTGAAAATGAAAACATTTACCAATTAAGAATTATCCCAGTAGGCCTATTGGGAGCATAACCCTAGGCCAATATTTAGAAATGGTATCAATGAGGAAATCATGTTAGACTGCTCTTTTGCTAGTCTATTCAGCTTAAGTCTAGAATTGAGTGGATGATCAGGGAACATGTTAAGACAACAATTCTTACTTCATAGCCTAATATATGTCCTCCTAAACAGCCCCAGTTCTAGACTTACATTGTCTAAGTAGTAGTTTTAGGCTACATAATCTGGGAGGACAAGATGTACCATTGGAGTTTAAAAACATAAAATTGAAGGAATTCAATATCAGATGTCAGAATAACTGGGAGTGCCTCAGAATAACACCCCTTCTGCCTAGGCCTAGAACTGCTGCTGATGTGCAGGGTATTCTAGTGTTTCATTCAGAAAATCTATAAACTTGCCTGTTTGCATGCTTATTTTGGGTAATGTTTATACTAAAAGACCACTTATGTAGCTAAGAAATAAACTTCCCTCTATTGTCAGAATTGCATTCTGAATCCAAATTTATAATGTATTTACATCAGAATTAAATTCCCCCCACATCTCTCTCTCTCTATATATATATATATATATATATATATATATATACCAATTTAGGGTATATACATGCACATTAGGGGGGGGGGGGGAGGGTGAGGTCATAAAATTCAAACTTACCTCTATAGTCATAATTGCATCCTGAATCCAAATCTAAAATTCATTTGCATCAGAAATGGAATTTACCCTCACCCCCCTAATGTGCAAATAGGCCTATACACCCTTAATTGGTATATATGGGGGTAGGGGTAAAGTTAATTTATTTGGTAAATATTTTGCTGTTTATATTATTGACTTATAAATAAAGTGAACATACCACTAGATGCCATTTTTAATGCTCTTTCTGAATATAATACTTTCTTCTCTTGCAAATTCAAATTTAAGCCCTATTTGAAACCCCTTAAAATGACTAAATTTTCTATTTTTTTTTAAGTTAAACAATCCAAAAGCATTGATTTGTCACAATTAAGTTGGATAAAAATTCAAAACTATTTCTCCATTTTTTCTATCTGTCATGTTCCTTCTGTCAGCTTTGATATTTTTGACATAGCCTATAGGTGGAATGACAGTTTTTATGTGGCCTAACAGAATACAAAGAACACACAGCATATATGTGTTTAAATTTTTTTATTCAACTTGATCTTGACAAACCAATGTTTTTGCACTATACAACTTTTACAAAATGCATTTACAATGAAATAGTAAGTTTGAAACAAATGTTAGAAGTAACCCATTTTAGGCCTATATCCAAAAAGTATAGAATGATATTATTTTCAAGGGTTTCAGAATATTATTCTGAATCAAAATTTAACATGTAGGCTATGAGCATCAGAAATGAATTTCACCCCTCACATTAATCCATGAGTCCCATAGGCAGCAGGGCAAGGTCTGTATTCTATACTTATTCAATAAACCTTGTTTGAGGTTTTATTTAAGTTTTATTACTCTCTGTTGAATAAATATAGAATACAGACCTCACCCCACTGTCTGCAGGGTTCATGGACTAATAAACTTCACTCTATAGGTAATGTTACCTGTCAGCAAGCCTACTTTATGCATTTTTAGTCTTGTTGGAGGGGGATTTTAGAAAGCTAAAAAATGGATGTGCTTCTTTAATAATGAAAAAGAAACAATATCCAATCATCAGAATCTTGCTATATGCAGTAATACACACTTTAGAGCATTTCAAACAAAACTAAACATTTACTGTTCAAACTTACCTCTATGGTCATAGCTGCATCCTGAACCCAAACTTAACATTAATGTGCATCAAATGAATTTTACCTCACCCCCTAATATGCAAATAGGCCTACATAACCTGAATTAGTGTATATAGGGTGGGGGTAATGTTCATTGCTGATGCAAATGAATGTTAAATTTGGATTCAGGATGCAATTCTGACAATAGAGATAGGCTAAGTTTGTTTCTTAGCTACCTGAATAGCCTGTTAATATAAACATTATACCTTATTTCTTATCAACAGCTGGTTCAGAGATCTAGACAACCTAAATAGCCTATAACTTAAACAAAAAATGCTAGCCTATCTTGGACTGTATCCCAAGGAAGAAGTACTTCAAACTAGAATTTAAATCACTAATCTGCAATTTAAAGGTGAAAGTTACTAAATTATCCTACCTAGATTCCTTGCAGCTTCAACTTCTGTAGACATTTTCTTTGGGGTAGGTTATAGAATCCTTAGTTATGATTCCACGTGTAAAACGATTGAAAAACTTCACAAATCAGCTGGTGCACAACGTGGAAGTATTTTCATGTAACCAATGGAAAAAATTTTCTATGCCGGTTATCTCCGTAGACGATTCGTACGTAATATAAATGCAAATCAGCCATACTCAGTTATATAAATTTTTGAGCCAAATGCATAGGTCTATAATATTCATTTAATGAAGGTGCGTGAAAATCTGAACTCAATTCAGGATAGTATATTATTTTTAACTGATGCCCTGATGAGGAAAGGCTGGGTATAAAATGTTGAAACTGTTCTGTTGTTGCTAAATGGTTTGAGATCAAAAGCTCCTTCCTCTGTCCTTACCTTTTCAAACGAAACTCCTGCTTTTGTGTCCTCATAGTGGCGTCAGGATGGACATTTCATGGGTTTTTCAACCAGAACCGTGACTGCAAACGGCGCTGTCGGGTAAAGTTGAGGAGTGGCATCACTTGGAGAAATTATAGTCTAGTAAATAACAAAGAATTCGCAATGGATTTTGATGTTGATGGATTTTCAAGTTTTTTAGTTTTGGTGGGCATTTTGGGCTGAAAGCCTCTTCCTAGCTAAGTTGTCTATTGTGGGATGCCTCCCCATATTAGTATAATATCTGTAAGCATGAATTTATAATGAGTCGAAGGTAATAAGCTTGAGGTTACTTGTGTAGGATATTCTTGTTGATATGAGAGCAACGCCAGGTAATGAAAACCACAATTTGACCTAGATGGGCTCGGGGTTGCACAAAGCTTTCATTCATACCGAAGGTCCTAGGGACTTCTCACTATCTGGTTTTAGGCCGGTTTAAGCGCTTCGTGTAGACTTTAGAAAATGTATTACCTTCTGTCATGCGCTGTTTGGCACAACTGCTTCTCCTGGGAACATAATAGTTTGAATGATTTATGTAATGTGAAAATTACAACTTGGAATACTAAAACGTTGAAAAAACTATCGTATTGAAATTTATACTGACGAATTTAAATGTTATAAACTGGATTTTTAGGAAGCACAGAAACTCACACCCAAGGGAATGGAAAAATAAAACTTAGGTGATATAGGACTTATTTGCTCAGGCATTGGGATACATGATGAATAAGGAAGTAGCTAAATCTTGCCGAGGTTGAAAAGGTATTATTAACAGAATGCTAGTTTCTCATTTTATGACGAAAGAGTTCAAGGTAACAGTCATAAAGTTTATAGAACTGATTGATGAAGATAGTATTGGTTTAGATGAATTTTACGTACAGCTACAGGAACACATAGAAAGGATCCCGGGTAGAATATGCAATGATGGGACAGTTTTTAAATAAATATATTTGAAATACGTGTTTAAATGCTTTCCATGCTTTTCAAATGCATATTTAAATACATTTCTGGTAGAGTATTTAAAATTTGTATTTATGTAGTTTTGTCTTGTATAAGAAAAGGATCCCGGGTAGATTATGCAATGATGGGACAGTTTTTAAATAAATATATTTGAAATACGTGTTTAAATGCTTTCCATGTTTTTCAAATGCATATTTAAATACATTTCTTGTAAAGTATTTAAAATATGTATTTAAGTAGTTTTGTCTTGTAATTGAACCACAAAATATTTTGACATACAGCATCAATGCCATTTTGTCACGATAAAACAAGTTGCATTTCACCAGTAGATGCCATGTCATTCTCGACCACTTCGGAAGGGATTTCTGCATGTCGGAATGATAAACAAGTTTGACTTAGAATAAAGCACGATTGCAAAGTTTCAGTTACTACAATTCTAGACAGAAAATATTTCGAAAGTAATACAGTGCAGCGTCCAATGTACTCTTGTGCTTGAAGATAGTGTAAGTTAGCATACGAACTGTAAGCACAAGCTCTATAAGGATCAATATACATCGAAAACTTCTTAGTAAGAACCTTCAAGTAAGGAGTCGGAAACTTTTAGAAACTATAAAAGAAGAATTTTATAAACAATTAATTCATTAGAAAAAATGACTTTTGACGCTGATTCAAATAGGTACAATTTATGAAGTTTAATGATGCCCATCAAAAGCTACAAGCTTGAGAGAATTTGACTGATTTCCATAAATAAGGAAATACCAATGAGAAATCAAACAATCCTCATGAAAATTTCATCATCATCATCCTTAGTATATCAGAAAGACCTAAGGTAAAAGTTTCAAGGTTCCGTCTGCCGAAGTGTGGAATTTATGTTTCTTACCAGAAAAAAAAATAGGGACGCAAATTATTTATTTGTCGTTGTTTTCCCCAGGAGAAGATTGTATCAGACTAAGGCATTTGAAGACTGGGAGAGGGCTCATTCAAATGGAAATTGGATTTTCTAGTGCCCTTTTTCAGTGATTAAAAATATTTTCAGTGGGAAAGTGGCCCTTCCTGCCATGTTCATAATGTCAGTTCATAAAGTCAGTCTTGTGGCCGACAAAAAGGACAATACCCCCACTCTTTTCGGTAAGAATTGCCCGCCCCCCTAAAATGAAAGGCTCGATCCGCCCCTGGCTACCAGAACCTTTTGGATGATGTTTAATGGTTCGTTTGAAAGCAATTGATCATATATACCTGATTCTTATCAGTTCTACCATCCGTGAGTGTGATTTAGCACTAAAAACAACAATTATGGTGCCACTTCTTTAATGGAAACGGGTTCCTTGTAATAATTATGGTCCAAAACCCTTTACTGGAGGTTTGTAAGAACAGCTTTCATATACTCACTCTCCAACCCCCTTACTAAGTTGCATAAATATTGTCATACTATCAGCAATAGATCAAATTAGATTATGAGAGCCTAGTTTTGTTCTTATTTTATTTATTTTCTTTTGCTTCTTTATTTTTTTAGTTTTTTTTTCCGCATCTTGTCCCAGCAACACGTGTTCAGGGTGCTAATTTTTAACTGCGTAAAACTTGCGGATATACAACTGATAATTCCTCTGATATACTCTGGTAATTCCTCGAGACGCATTCTTTTTTTACTTTCTCTTTCAGCCGCAAGCTTGATTTCGCGTTAGTCTTGTAATACACTTTCTTTTGGTAATTTCTCTCTGAGCCACAAGCCTAAGCCCCCCACCTCCTTCGCAGTCCCATTGTCTGTGCATATAAATAGATTGTCCGGTTTACCAACTTTTGAGAATACAACATATAATTGTCCATGGGAAAAACAATACGTTTTAAGATTTATGCCGCATTTTCTAATGTTTTCTCTTGAGCTTTGTTGATGGTGATTACAAATGCTAATTGAATTGAGAATTGCAATCTTTTAAATTGAAAAGGCAGATTCGTTGGAATCATAGGAATGCGAGAAATAAGAGCAGCCTCACTCTTGGAAGGCCCTGTCAAGACTGTTTCCTCTATTACGTTTTCCATTGTTAATTTTTTACTGCAAGTCGCGTGCCATTGCAAAGCTTTGATGGGTCAATATTTCGCAACATAATTATTGTTACGCCTATTTTTAGTTGTAGCATATGTGGTGAAAACCATTTTTTTTCTTTTTTTCAATTTTTTTTTGTTTTTTCGTTTTTTCTTTTTTTTTAGTTTTTGTTCTTTTTTAGTTTCTTTTTAGTTTTTTCATATTTTTTTGTTTTCTTTTTCTTCTTTATTTTTTAGTTTTTTCTCCTTTTTTTGTAGAAGATAGTGTAACGGACAGAGAGACAGTACAATTTTATTTATATAGACAGGTAGATAGTTTTTTTTTTAGTTTTTTAGTCTTTTTCTCCCTTTTTTTATAGAAGATAGTGAAACAGACAGATAGACAGTACATTTTTATTTATAAAGATAGGTAGATAGTTTTTTTTTTCGTTTTTAGTTTTTACTTTTTTAAGTTTTTTTCTTTTTTATTTATTTTTTTGTTTTCTTTTTTAGTTATTTTCCGTTTTAGTTTTTGCTTTTTATTTTTTTTTTGTTATTTTCCTTTTTTCTTTTTAGTTATTTTAGTTTTTTACTCGTTTTTTAGTTTTCTTTTTCTTTTTTATTTTTTAGTTTGTTTCCCTTTTCTTTATAGAAGACTAGCTGTTGGTGGGGGGGCTCCGCGCCCCCAAGCCCTCCTCGCCCCGCGCGTAAGTCATTAGGCACAGGATTAGTTACGCACCATTGTAGTTGTGTCCCTGTGTCCCACCTGTGAATATAGATAGTTCTTTCCCATTTTCTCTACCACTCTATATTAATCAAGTATTCAATAGATTGTATTTTTACAATCTAATGACCTAAAGCTATTACTTTAATAATAAATTGATAGATCCATCCACTGACAAACAAATGGATAAGAAATGCAGTGCAATGAATAATTATTCTATAGACTAATGATTCGTCCCAATGACGAAAATTATATTTTAAAATGTCGTCAAATGTTTCACCAATACATCGTTGATATGTATGCAAAGATTGAATCAGAACGTTTGCTATTTATCCGTCTGAATCAGACCAAGCTCCGCTCTGAACAATACATTCATTTGCGAGATGCAGTTGTAAATGACGGTAATACCACTAACGTTGGAAGATTAACGATTTTACCTTCGTCATATGCTGGCAGTCCCCGTCGTATGCATGAATATACTCAAGATGCAATTGCGTATGTTCGTCTCTATGGTCGTCCAGATTTATTTATTACATTTACATGTAATCAATCTTGGGACGAGATACAGCAGCTTTTACTTCAAGGACAATCGGCGGTTCATAGACATGACATTGCGGCCCGTGTTTTCCGGCAAAAGTTGAAATCACTGATAAACTACATAGTAAAACTTAAAGTGTTTAGGTCAGTGCGATGCTGGATGTGCTCAGTGGAATGGCAAAACGAGGTTTGCCACACGCACATATTTTAATCTGGCTACATGATAAAATTGCTTCTATTGAAATTGACGATGTGATTTCCGCTGAAATACCTGATGAAAATGTCGATAAGGGTTTATTTGACATTGTGGTAAAAAACATGATACATGGACCTTGTGGTGCACTGAATGAAAAATCACCATGCATGGCCAAAGGAAGGTGCACAAAGCAATATCCTCGACTTCAAGGACCCAACAAAATTACCGGCAACGATGTTTACCCACAATATAGAAGAAAATCTACTGGAGATGGCGGTAAAACAGCAATAATAAAGAAGCATAACGGTACCACGAAGTAGATAACCAGTGGGTTGTTCCATACTCACCTTTATTATCAAAAACATTTAATGCTCGCCTAAACGTTGAATACTTTAACTCCATAAAGGCAATCAAATACATATGTAAATACGCCGACAAAGGCAGCGACATGGCAGTTTTTGGCTTGCACTCCGAAATCAGTGATATCGATGAAATCGTAAAATATCAGGCTGGAAGATACATAAGCAGTAATGCTGCTGTTTGGCGAATTCTTTCATTTCCGATACATGAACGTTGTTCACCGTTGTCCAGCCGTTGTTCACTTAGCGGTACATTTACAGAATGGACAACATGTTTATTTTTCGGAATCCAGCGTGCAACAAAGAGCCCTAAATCTACCGGATACAACGTTAACTGCTTTTCTTTTCGTTATGTCAAAATGGTTATTTTGCAAAAAAACTGCTGTATACTGAAGTGCCTTCGTATTACACTTGGAATGCTAAAAAGAAATCAGTTGAACGTCGAAAACAGGGTAAGTCAGTCGACGGCCAACCTACCATCTTCAAAGATATCACGATAGGAAGACTCTACACCATTCATCCCAATCAACAATGAATGCTTCTTTCTCCGCCTGCTTTTGGTGAATGTACCCGGTCCGACGTCCTTTGAGTATTTGAGAACTGTAAACGGTACTATACATGACACTTACCGTAGTGCATGCCAAGCTCTGAATTTATTGGAGAATGACCAACACTGGGATAACTGCATCAATGACGCGTGCGAAACGTCAACTCCAAGTCAAAATCATGCATTGTTTGGAATCATACTAACATCGTGCTATCCTACAGCTCCTACAGAGTTATGGGAGAAATATAAATCGAAAATGGCCAAGGATATACTCCATCGAAAACGTTTAGAGACTTTTGATTTTACATCAGAAATTTATAACTACACTTTAGTTATTATTGAAGATTTGTGCGTATGTATGGCAAACAATCCTCTTCAGGGTTTGGGAATGCTTCACCTAATCGTAACGCTAGTGTTTCGACATGTGTAGAACTGGATCGTGAACAAAGTTACAACATGAGTGATCTATTGTCGTATGTACAAAATAATATTTCTAAGTTAACGTCTGAGCAAAAAGACATTTATGATAAGATAATGCATTGTGTATTTTTCACCGTTGGAGAAATCTTCTTTTTAGATGCGCCAGGTGGTACTGGTAAAACGTTTGTGATAAAATTGATTCTGGCATCAATTCGATCAAAAACTGACATAGCGTTGGCAATTGCGTCGTCCGGAATAGCCGCAACGTTGCTGCCTGGTGGAAGAACTCCGCTTTGAAATTGCCTCTGAATTTGCATTCTACAGAAACTCCCACGTGCAATATTTCCAAATCATCTGGGATGGGTAACGTATTGCAGCAATGCAAACTTATTATTTGGGATGAGTACACAATGGCACACAAAAAATCGGTCGAGGCTCCGGAGCAATCATTACGAGATTTGCGAGGAAATTCGAAACCCTTTGGCAGCAGATTAATATTGCTTGCGGGAGATTTCAGGCAAACATTAGCTATAATACCTAGATCAACCCCTGTGGAAGAAATGAATGCTTGCCTGAAAAATTCTAATTTACGGGCACACGTAAAGACATTAAAATTAACTACAAATATGCGTGTCCGATTGCAAAACGATGACTCTGGGGAAATATTTTCAAATCAATTGCTGGCAAATGGAAACGGAAAGCTCCCAGTAGACTCAATTTCAGGACGCATACAACTGCCTCCTGAATTCTGTAATTTAGTGACGTCCAAAAATGAATTGGTTGAAAAGGTATTTCCGAGTATTATAACCAATCATAAAAATCATAAATAGCTAAGAGAACGAGCGATATTGGCAGCCAAGAATAAAGACGTCCACGAAATCAACAATATTATTTTGACCAAGATTCGAGACCAGGGAGTTCTGGTGCCCCCACCAACTAGGTGTTGGTGTGGCGCGAAGCGCCACACCAGCAGCTAGTTAATCTATAAAAGATAACATTAATTTTAATTCTTAAGCCAATTATATTAATGGATATAGGATGAAGCATACAGTGTAATTGCGGGGTGGGGGGGGGCAACATTTCCCTTTACTTTAAAATTTCCATCTTTACTCTCTTGCAAAATCCCTGCAAAGTCACCGTTATGGAGTTATTATATATTTGCACATTAGGCGTGGTGGTGGTAAAACATAGCATATATTAAATACAACAATGGTTAGTTTACGTATTTACTATATGCTATGCTTTACCCTTACCCCCCTGATTTGCAAATATATAGCCCAAATTTGTTTCTAAACTATTACAGATTTGCGATTTCAAATATCCGATCAACAAAAACGGAAAAGATTGCAATCCCATATGTGTAAATACAGAATATTTGGGCCGGAATAACTCAATAACGGTGAGTTTGCGATAGTTTTGCAAGAGAGAAAAGATGTTCCAAAAGTCAAAATGCATCTATTAACAATAGTCTTATGACCCTAAATAATTGTTCAGGTAATAGGAACGTTGACCACCTATTTAATATAATGTGTTCTGGGTGGCCTGCTTTCAATAGTTCTTTGTTGTAGTTTACATAATTTTGTAATAAAGTAGGTATTTCTAATGAAATATACAAAATATGATGAAGATATAATACTTTATGGTACTTGTGTATTATTCAGAACACACTCAATAAGTGAAGTTAGGTTTTTTCGTAAAACACACTATGATGCAGGTACATTTTATGAGAAAGTCCGGTTTCATAGCTACAAAGACAAAAGGTTAGGTTAGCATCCTAAGTAATTTTACAATTTTCCTAGTAAAGTATTATATTTTCATCAAATTTTGTTTTATTTCATTATCTTTGTCAAAAGTTTGGGCTATATATTTGCACATATCAAATAATGCATTATATCAAATACATAACTTAACCTAATCACCTCTATGTATAAAATATTCAATTAAAATGTACCTCATCGTAGTTTATTTCACGAAAGAACCTAACTTCACTTATTGAGTGTGTTCTGAATAATACACAATATGTGTCTGAATAATACACAAAAATATAATACATAAAGTATTATATTTTCATCATTATTGACTTCACTTATTGAGTGATTTCGTTATTATAATACATACCCATTCTATTCTTGATATTTTGTGAAAATACCGTCTATATTGCCCTTCACAATTATTTTTGAGTCCCTTCTGGGGAGTAGAAATACAGCAATAATAGCGAGTTCGTTTTTTACTAGATTTCGATAGATGCTGCAACCATGATTAGTCAATATCATATTCGAGATTTAAATAAAACCTGAGCAGCTAGTATCTTCAGGGTTATTATGCAACAGCGTGACCATTCATCATTATGTACCCGATCCAAGTATTTAAAATCCGGTTTCTCTGAGGCCTCAAAATAATCAAGTTTGTTTAATAAGCTATTTACAAGTGTTTCAAAATTTACTCATCTAGGTTTCATAAACACTTGAGGTAAACATTTATTATTTATACTTGAGCACTTGAAGCAAAGTATCTGTCAAATAAAAACTTATAGCTGAGTATATAGTTACTTTATATCTCCAATTAAAGCGACAAAAGTCATTAAAGCTGCTCAAACTACCTTATAGAATATGTTGAAAAAACCTCAATTTGAAAATAGCGACAAAGTCAATAAAATATTTTGTCAAAACCCTATGGGTATGAACTTTTTATGCACATGGACCTAGTAACAATAGGCCATTAGTCTGGATTTTTTGACATAGGGGGGTGGTATTAGTTTAGAATTAACAGTCTCCAAAAGAAAATCCCGTAAAATTCTCAAAACTACTTGAAAGGATTCTAAAACACCTACTTAAATCATTCATTAAAGCCCGCTAATAAGCTTTACCCCCCCCCCCCCTAATGGAAAATATATTGCCTGAATTATTCCCAATAGGCAGACTTCCCGCCACTTGTTGCCGTTGTCTGGCTTGTTAGAGGTTAAATTAACATGAAAAGAAGAGTTGGCCTAAAGGAAATTCATAAAGTATGTATATCTTGGGCTATGCATATTGTCCATTAGGGTGGGTGGTAAAGTTTAGTGGTAGATCTTAAGTAATTATATAAGTATTTTAGAATTTGTAAAAGTAGTTCTCAGAATTGTTTCTGTGTTTCCTTCTGGAGAATCCTCTCTTTCGAACTAACCAGTAAACTTTTTACTTCATCACCTCCAGAAATCATCTGTTGATTTGAATTTTAAGGTAGCTTTCACGTTTGCATTCTAATCTTTATTATTTCTCTTACTACTAAGGAAGTCTGGACTTAGCCATTGCTTTTTTCTCATTACTGATACAAGAAATTTGGCCCACGTCGATAAAATCAACTTTTGAACGGAGTGTGATTCTAGTTTTATTCAAGGATGTGATATTTTTTTTATTGTGCAAAATTTTTTCATGAGGTAAACGGCTTTGAAAGTCTCAAGAGACAGAACTTCACAGTTCTGGCACAAATAGAAAAAAAAAGTTGATTAACAAATTTGCCCCAAAGGACTGCGCCTAAGTCCCTATTAGGAGCGAATATATGCAATAGGACCTAAGTGGTCTCGTAAACACACCATGTCCCATTCTCTCTTTCAAACAACTGTTTGACAAGTAGGTCAGCAAACAAAGTTAAACGAATATTTTCAATTCGTATTATCAAAGGTGCAGAGTCGGCTCGTGGCTCTTTTATCAACCACTCCCTTTAACCATATAATTTTTTGTACAAAACTGATGCTGTGTTTGTGGCTTTTTTCCTGTTTATGTTGCTGCGTTCAATCCTGAGTTCACTTTTTGGTTTCCTCTTCTGATTGCTATGTTCTCATACTCCTATGTTTTTCTGTTTTACTTCATGTATTAAATAACTTTTAGATCCGAGTTGAGCTTTCTCCTAAGCTTGTGCAACAACCCTTTCGATACGAAGAGGTCAGAAGAAAAAAACAAAGAGGGCATATCATTCTTTTTAATTGAAATAAAAACATACATATAAAAAGAAATGAATAACATTAAGTCACTCAGGGGTACTTGTTTATGTCTCCTACTTGGGGCACTTTATGATGATAAATGTGGAAATGTGGAGCCTCATGCTCTTTATGATGATTTTATCAATGTATTGCGCCCTTTATCAAGTCACTATTGGTTGTAGAAGCCTGCGTACCAAATATAAAGTGAATCTGAGGCATTTTTTAAGTTCTTAGATTGTAACACCAAAAACCAAAAGTGGAATTACATTCCTGCTTCTCTGGATCTGCTTTTCTCCTGATTCTGATATTTTGTACAGCCTCAATTTTTCTGATGGTTATGTGTCAGCATCAGTTTTGCTGCTGGCATCATTTTTAAGTCATACTAGCTGTTGGGGTGGCGCTTCACGCCATCCCAGCACCTAGTTGGTGGGGGCGCTTCGTGCCCCTACCAAGCCCCCCGCGCGCGTAAGTCGTTACGCGCCATATTAGTTACGCGCCATTGTAGTTGTGTCCCTGTGTCCCGCCTGTGAATATATATATATATATATCTATATATATAAAAATAAGTTGTCTGTCCGTTACGCCAGATTATATCTTCTCTATATATAAAAGAAAACAAACTAGAATGTAAAAACTAGAAATTACATAAATATTTCGAAATATTTTGACGATAGATTAAAGTAATTCGAAAAAAGAAAAATCGTGAAAAACTAAAAAAAAACTAAAAAGAAAAAACTAAAAAAAAACTAAAAAAAAATTATAAAAATTAAAAAAGAAAAAACCCTAAAAAGAAAAAACGTAAAAAAATAAAAAAGATAAAACAATAAAAAGAAAAAAAACTAAAAAAAGCTAAAAAACTAAAAACAGAAAAAAATAAAAAAAATGGGAATTGCACCGATATTTCAATATATTTTGAAAATAGATTAAAGTAATTCGAAAACCTTTAAACAGATACCTCAAAATTTAATGTTTAATATAAATTGTTGGAGCTTTAGCATGCTTGGCACGTAAAGATTTTTCCAAGTGTAAATGTTAGAATGAACATTGACAAATTGAAGAAAACAAATCAATAAAAAGACAAAACTAAAAAAAAGAAAAAACTAAAAAAGAAAAAAAAAACTAAAGAAGAAAATGTATCTATATATATAAAAATAAGTTGTATATATGCATGTTTGTTTGTTTGTGGGTTTGCATTTGACGTCATTATAAATATATAAGGCTTTGTATCTGACGTCATTATAAGATGACACAACGGACCGGAAAACCGGGACACAAATGACGACCGGGACACAGGGAATATAAATGACGACTGGGACACTCAAAGAGAAAATACAGACCGTGACACCGGGACACAAATGACGACCGGGACACCGGGACAGAGGGAATATAAATGACGTCCGGGACACTCAAGAGAGATTACAGACTTCCCAGACCGGGACACAAATGACGACCGGGACACAGGGAATATAAAAGACGACCAGGACACAGGGACACAAATGACGACCGGGACACAGGGAATATAAAAGACGACCAGGACACAGGGACACAACTACAACGGGGACGCCGGGGGCATAGGGGGATCTTTATATATATATATATATATATATATATATATATATATATATATATATATATATATATTATATCTATATATATAAAAATAAGTTGTCTGTGGATGGATGGATGGATGTGTCAGGTGACGTCACCTGAAAAAACTGGATCAGGTGACGTCAAAACTGAAAAAACTAAAAAAAGGCAAAAACTACAAAAAAAACTAAAAACTAATAAAAAAAATAAAAAAGCTAAAAAACTAAAAAAACTATAAAGGTAAAAACCAATAAAAAACTAAAAAAAAAACTGAAAAAACTAAAAAAAGGCAAAAACTACAAAAAAAAACTAAAAACTAATAAAAAAAGTAAAAAAGCTAAAAAACTAAAAAAACTAAAAAAACTAAAAAAAGGTAAAAAACTAAAAAAAATAAAAAATAAAAAAAACTAAAAAAAGGAAAAAACTGAAAAATAAGCTAAAATAAAGGTAAAAACCAATAAAAAACTAAAAAGAAAAAAGGAAAAAACTAATAAATGACGACAGTGGATCGTGGATCAGGTGACGTCACCTGAAAAAACTGGATCAGGTGACGTCAAAACTGAAAAAACTAAAAAAGGGCAAAAACTACAAAAAAAACTAAAAACTAATAAAAAAAATAAAAAAGCTAAAAAACTAAAAAAACTAAAAAAAGGCAAAAACTACAAAAAAAACTAAAAAAAGGAAAAAACTGAAAAATAAGCTAAAATAAAGGTAAAAACCAATAAAAAACTAAAAAGAAAAAAAGGAAAAAACTAATAAATGACGACAGTGGATCGTGGATCAGGTGACGTCACCTGAAAAAACTGGATCAGGTGACGTCAAAACTGAAAAAACTAAAAAAAGGCAAAAACTACAAAAAAAACTAAAAACTAATAAAAAAAATAAAAAAGCTAAAAAACTAAAAAAACTAAAAAAAGGCAAAAACTACAAAAAAAACTAAAAACTAATAAAAAAGCTAAAAAACTAAAAAAACTAAAAAAAAGGCAAAAACTACAAAAAAACTAAAAACTAATAAAAAAATAAAAAAGCTAAAAAACTAAAAAAACTAAAAAAACTAAAAAAAGGTAAAAAACTAAAAAAAACTAAAAACTAAAAAAAAAACTAAAAAAGGTAAAAACTAAAAGAACTAAAAAAGAAAAAAATAAATGACGACACTCAAAGAGAAAGCGACCAGGACAAAAGGAATGTTCGATTAGCAATCAACAAAGCACCGGGACACAGGGAGTATAAATGACGACCAGGACACAAGTAAAAAAAAAATTAACAAAACTAAAAAGAAGGTAAAAACTACAAAAAAACTAAAAAGAAAAAAAAACTAAAAACTAATAAAAAAAACTAAAATAAAAAAAAAAATTAACAAAACTAAAAAGAAGGTAAAATCTACAAAAAAACTAAAAAGAAAAAAAAACTAAAAACTAATAAAAAAACTAAAAAATCTAAAAATCTAAATAAACTAAAAAAGAAAAAAAAAAGGAAAAAAATAAAGGAGAAAAACAAAACTAAAAAACGAATGTATATACAGACCGGTACACCGGGATACAAATGACGACCGGGACACAGGGAATATAAATAATGACCGGGACACAGGGACACAACTACAACGGGGACACCGGGGGAAACAGGGGGATATAAATGACGACCGGGACAAAAAAACTAAAAAGAAATAAAAACTAAAAACTAATAAAAAAAACTAAAAAATCTAAAAATCTAAATAAGCTAAAAAAGAAAAAAAAAGGAAAAAAATAAAGGAGAAAAACAAAACTAAAAAACGAATGTATACACAGACCGGGACACCGGGATACAAATGATGACCGGGACCCGGGACACAGGGAATATAAATGACGACCGGGACACAGGGACACAACTACAACGGGGACACCGGGGGAAACAGGGGGATGTAAATGACGACCGGGACACCGGGACAGGGAATGGTCGATTAGCAATCACCATCAACAAAGCTCAAGGGCAATCATTAGAATCATGAGGTATAGATCTGAATACAGATTGTTTTCCCATGGACCATTATATGTTGCATGTTCAAGAGTCGGTAAACCTGACAATCTATTTATATGCAAAGACAATGGGACAGCAAAGAATGTTGTATATTCGCAAGTTTTACGTAGTTAAAACCATATATATATATATATATATATCTATATTCACAGGTGGGACATAGGGACACAACTACAATGGCGCGTAACTATTATTGCGCGTAACGACTTACGCGCGCGGGGGGGCTTGGGGGGGGCGCGAAGCGCCCCCACCAACTAGGTGTTGGGGTGGCGCGAAGCGCCACCCCAACAGCTAGTATATATATATATATATATATATATATATATATATATATATATATATATATATATATATATATATATATATATATATATATATATATAAAATAGAAAAAGGAAAAAAACTGAAAAATAAAGGAGAAAAACAAAACTAAAAAAAAAAAAATAATAAGAAGGTAAAAACTACAAAAAACTAAAAATAAAAAATAAAAAAATAATCAAAAAAGGTAAAAACCAAAAAAAAACTAAAACGAAAAAAAGTGGAAAAATATAAAAATTTATTTCATCATATACCAATTCAAAACGAATGTATATACAGACCGGGACACCGGGACACAAATGGAGACCGGGACACAGGGAATATAAATGACGACTTGGACACATGGACACAACTACAACGGGGACACCGGGGGGCACAGGGGGATATACAAATGACGACGGGTACACAGGGAATGTTCTATTAGCAATCACCATCAACAAAGCTCAAGGGCAATTATTGGAATCCTGAGGTCTAACTAAAAAAAGTAAAAAACTAAAAACTAAAAAAAAGACCAATTCAAAAACGAATGTATATACAGACCGGGACACCAGGACACAAATGACGACCGGGACCCCGGGACACAGGGAATATAAAAGACGACCGGGACACTCAAAGAGAAATTACAGACTGGGACAACGACCGGGACACAGGGAATATAAATGACGACCCGGACACAACTACAACGGGGACGCCGGGGGGCACAGGGGGATATATAAATGACGATGGCAACACAGGGAATGTTCGATTAGAAATCACCATCAACAAAGCTCAAGGGCAATCATTAGAATCATGAGGTATAGATCTGAAGACGGATTGTTTTTCCCATAGACAATTATATGTTGCATGTTCAAGAGTTGGTAAACCTGAAAATCTGTTTATATGCACAGACAATGGAATAGCGAAGAGTGTTGTATATTCGCAAGTTTTACGTAGTTAAAAACATATATATATATATATATATATATATATATATATATATATATATATACATATATATATATATATATATATATATATATATATATATATATATATATATATATATATATATATATATATATATATATCTATATATATAAAAATAAGTTGTCTGTGTGTGGATCTGTGGATCTGTGGATCAGGTGACGTCACCTGAAAAAACTGGATCAGGTGACAAAACTGAAAACTGAAAAAACTAAAAAAAGGCAAAAACTACAAAAAAAACTAAAAACTAATAAAAAAAATAAAAAAGCTAAAAAACTAAAAAAACTAAAAAAAGGCAAAAACTACAAAAAAAACTAAAAACTAATAAAAAAGCTAAAAAACTAAAAAAAACTAAAAAAAAGGCAAAAACTACAAAAAAAACTAAAAACTAATAAAAAAATAAAAAAGCTAAATAACTAAAAAAAACTAAAAAAACTAAAAAAAGGTAAAAACTAAAAAAACTAAAAACTAAAAAAAAACTAAAAAAAAGGAAAAAACTGAAAAATAAGCTAAAATAAAGGTAAAAACCAATAAAAAACTAAAAAAAAAAAACTGAAAAAACTAAAAAAAGGCAAAAACTACAAAAAAAAACTAAAAACTAATAAAAAAAGTAAAAAAGCTAAAAAACTAAAAAAACTAAAAAAAACTAAAAAAAGGTAAAAAAACTAAAAAAAATAAAAAATAAAAAAAACTAAAAAAAAGGAAAAAACTGAAAAATAAGCTAAAATAAAGGTAAAAACCAATAAAAAACTAAAAAAAAAAGGAAAAAACTAAAAAAAATTTTCATCTAAAAAACTAAAAAAAAACTAAAAAAGGTAAAAACTAAAAGAACTAAAAAAGAAAAAAATAAATGACGACACTCAAAGAGAAAGCGACCAGGACAAAAGGAATGTTCGATTAGCAATCAACAAAGCACCGGGACACAGGGAGTATAAATGACGACCAGGACATAAGTAAAAAAAAAAACTAACAAAACTAAAAAGAAGGTAAAAACTACAAAAAAACTAAAAAGAAAAAAAACTAAAAAAAGGCAAAAACTACAAAAAAAACTAAAAACTAATAAAAAAGCTAAAAAACTAAAAAAACCAAAAAAAGGCAAAAACTACAAAAAAAACTAAAAACTAATAAAAAAAATAAAAAAGCTAAAAAACTAAAAAAACTAAAAAAACTAAGAAAAGGTAAAAAACTAAAAAAACTAAAAACTAAAAAAAACTAAAAAAAAGGAAAAAACTGAAAAATAAGCTAAAATAAAGGTAAAAACCAATAAAAAACTAAAAAAAAACTGAAAAAACTAAAAAAAGGCAAAAACTACAAAAAAAACTAAAAACTAATAAAAAAAGTAAAAAAGCTAAAAAACTAGAAAAACTAAAAAAAACTAAAAAAGGTAAAAAACTAAAAAAAATAAAAAATAAAAAAAAAAATAAAAAAAAGGAAAAAACTGAAAAATAAGCTAAAATAAAGGTAAAAACCAATAAAAAACTAAAAAGACAAAAAGGAAAAAACTAAAAAAAAATTTCATCTAAAAAACTAAAAAAAACTAAAAAAGGTAAAAACTAAAAGAACTAAAAAAGAAAAAAATAAATGACGACGCTCAAAGAGAAAGCGACCAGGACAAAAGGAATGTTCGATTAGCAATCAACAAAGCACCGGGACACAGGGAGTATAAATGACGACCAGGACATAAGTAAAAAAAAAAACTAACAAAACTAAAAAGAAGGTAAAAACTACAAAAAAACTAAAAAGAAAAAAAAACTAAAAACTAATAAAAAAACTAAAAAATCTAAAAATCTAAATAAACTAAAAAAGAAAAAAAAAGGAAAAAAATAAAGGAGAAAAACAAAACTAAAAAACGAATGTATATACAGACCGGGACACCGGGATACAAATGACGACCGGGACACAGGGAATATAAATGACGACCGGGACACAGGGACACAACTACAACGGGGACACCGGGGGAAACAGGGGGATATAAATGACGACCGGGACACCGGGACAGGGAATGGTCGATTAGCAATCACCATCAACAAAGCTCAAGGGCAATCATTAGAATCATGAGGTATAGATCTGAATACAGATTGTTTTCCCATGGACCATTATATGTTGCATGTTCAAGAGTCGGTAAACCTGACAATCTATTTATATGCAAAGACAATGGGACAGCAAAGAATGTTGTATATTCGCAAGTTTTACGTAGTTAAAACCATATATATATATATATATATATATATATATATATATATATATATATATATATATATATATATATATATATATATATATATATATATATATATATATATCTATCTATATTCACAGGTGGGACATAGGGACACAACTACAATGGCGCGTAACTATTATGGCGCGTAACGACTTACGCGCGCGGGGGGGCTTGGGGGGGGGGCGCGAAGCGCCCCCACCAACTAGGTGTTGGGGTGGCGCAAAGCGCCACCCCAACAGCTAGTATATATATATATATATATATATATATATATATCTATATATATAAAAATAAGTTGTCTGTCTGTGGATGTGTGGATGGATGTGTGGATGGATGTGTCAGGTGACGTCACCTGAAAAAACTGGATCAGGTGACGTCAAAACTGAAAAAACAAAAAAAAAGGCAAAAACTACAAAAAAAACTAAAAACTAATAAAAAAAATAAAAAAGCTAAAAAACTAAAAAAACTATAAAGGTAAAAACCAATAAAAAACTAAAAAAAAAACTGAAAAAACTAAAAAAAGGCAAAAACTACAAAAAAAACTAAAAACTAATAAAAAAAGTAAAAAAGCTAAAAAACTAAAAAAACTAAAAAAACTAAAAAAAGGTAAAAAACTAAAAAAAATAAAAAATAAAAAAAAACTAAAAAAAAGGAAAAAACTGAAAAATAAGCTAAAATAAAGGTAAAAACCAATAAAAAACTAAAAAAAAAAAGGAAAAAACTAATAAATGACGACACTCAAAGAGAAAGCGACCAGGACAAAAGGAATGTTCGATTAGCAATCAACAAAGCACCGGGACACAGGGAGTATAAATGACGACCAGGACATAAGTAAAAAAAAAAAACTATCTATATATATAAAAATAAGTTGTCTGTGAATCTGTGGATCGTGGATCAGGTGACGTCACCTGAAAAAACTGGATCAGGTGACGTCAAAACTGAAAAAACTAAAAAAAGGCAAAAACTACAAAAAAAACTAAAAACTAATAAAAAAAATAAAAAAGCTAAAAAACTAAAAAAACTAAAAAAAGGCAAAAACTACAAAAAAAACTAAAAACTAATAAAAAAGCTAAAAAACTAAAAAAACTAAAAAAAGGCAAAAACTACGAAAAAACTAAAAACTAATAAAAAAAATAAAAAAGCTAAAAAACTAAAAAAACTAAAAAAACTAAAAAAAGGTAAAAAACTAAAAAAACTAAAAACTAAAAAAAACTAAAAAAGGTAAAAACTAAAAGAACTAAAAAAGAAAAAAATAAATGACGACACTCAAAGAGAAAGCGACCAGGACAAAAGGAATGTTCGATTAGCAATCAACAAAGCACCAGGACACAGGGAGTATAAATGACGACCAGGACACAAGTAAAAAAAAAAATTAACAAAACTAAAAAGAAGGTAAAAACTACAAAAAAACTAAAAAGAAAAAAAAACTAAAAACTAATAAAAAAACTAAAAAATCTAAAAATCTAAATAAACTAAAAAAGAAAAAAAAAGGAAAAAAATAAAGGAGAAAAACAAAACTAAAAAACGAATGTATATACAGACCGGTACACCGGGATACAAATGACGACCGGGACACAGGGAATATAAATGACGACCGGGACACAGGGACACAACTACAATGGGGACACCGGGGGAAACAGGGGGATATAAATGACGACCGGGACAAAAAAACTAAAAAGAAAAAAAAACTAAAAACTAATAAAAAAACTAAAAAATCTAAAAATCTAAATAAGCTAAAAAAGAAAAAAAAAGGAAAAAAATAAAGGAGAAAAAATAAACTAAAAAACGAATGTATATACAGACCGGGACACCGGGATACAAATGACGACCGGGACACAGGGAATATAAATGACGACCGGGACACAGGGACACAACTACAACGGGGACACCGGGGGAAACAGGGGGATGTAAATGACGACCGGGACACCGGGACAGGGAATGGTCGATTAGCAATCACCATCAACAAAGCTCAAGGGCAATCATTAGAATCATGAGGTATAGATCTGAATACAGATTGTTTTCCCATGGACCATTATATGTTGCATGTTCAAGAGTCGGTAAACCTGACAATCTATTTATATGCAAAGACAATGGGACAGCAAAGAATGTTGTATATTCGCAAGTTTTACGTAGTTAAAACCATATATATATATCTATCTATATTCACAGGTGGGACATAGGGACACAACTACAATGGCGCGTAACTATTATGGCGCGTAACGACTTACGCGCGCGGGGGGGCTTGGGGGGGGCGCGAAGCGCCCCCACCAACTAGGTGTTGGGGTGGCGCGAAGCGCCACCCCAACAGCTAGTATATATATATATATATATATATATATATATATATATTCACAATGAAAGAGATTCTCATTCACATATACAAACATTGGGCAAAATTATGTGCCGGGCGCCAGCCTAAACTTTCCTAAAAATTTTCTTCTCTCTCCCAAATCCAAACAATCACCCCCTCACTAAGATATTTTTCAACCAAAAAAAGAAAAAAAAAATAGCACAATCGCAAATCTCCCACAAAGGCTCCACGGCCTGTAATAAATTCTTCAAATCCCCACTATTCAAACCAAGTTGAAAACACACCTCCTTCCCAACAGCACTCTTTAGCTCGATAGTAAATCCTCAAAGACATAGATTTGTTCTTTGGGCTTGCCACTCTTGGATTTCTTGGTCATTTAGTTTTGTTGTACTTCCTTACATACTGAAATGCCCTCATCCATCTGCATGTCATAAACTTCAATGAATATTAACATATTACAAAGAACGTAAGAAGCTGCCGAAAACGATGGAAAAACAACTGCATGGTTTAAGCTCAGTCACGAAGAAGAAACAGCTAGAAATGCATTATACCCTGATGTTTCTAAAGTTATGTTCTACAGGCTTTTGCACAATGAGGATCCATGGGAGAGGACTTTAGACGATGTTCTGTAGCATGAAGCAAGCAAAAATACTTTCTAGAACTAATTACGTGTTTGCTGTACCAAAAATTGTATAAGATATTTGCAAACAATAAACCTAAGCTTATGTGAGCATTACAGATCACAGATTCAATCACCTAGAAAATTGCTATTACTGTGAGAATCTCATATTAGTGGTAATTTCAAACTGTCATCTAATACACAGTAGGCTAAACGCTAAGGTAGTTTTGTAGTGGTAGTTTGCTTTTTCAGCTTCAACGGTTCATATAGGATTTTAGGTCAAGGCCTCAATTCTCTTTGAAATTTTTGTTTTAGGTTTATAGAAGAAATGCAAACAGAAAAACGACCATCATAACCAAGATTACTGAAAAAACAAATAAATGTGGATTGATAGTTCAATATATACTGATATTCATTCCTGAAAGCCTCAAAAATTTTGTATTTCCTTAAGTTATGAAGATAAAACGTTTAAAAAGTTTTTTTTAGAAAAGGTGCAAATTATGTTTTGGTCTTTAAAACACACGAAGGCCGTAAGTTTTACACCTCTTTGTCGTAGCTTATACTTGTTTTGGGTTGACAGAGCTATTTATTGTGAACCCCATGCAACTGAACCCTCTTGCAACTGATCCCTCGTGCAGCTGAACCCTCATTTAACTAACTCCATGTGCAAGTAAACCCCACTTAACCGAACCACCGTGCAACTGAACCCCCGTGCAACTCTAACCCATTTAACTGAACCCTTGTGTAACTGAGTCCCCCTGTAACTGAGCCCCAACGCACCTAAACCCTCGTAGGGCTGAACCCTCGTGCAACTGAACCTTTTCACGTAACTGAACCCTACTTTAAAGGTTTCTGTAGTGCAGTGTGAATTTTAGCAGAGGCAAATCTGCTATACATGCTGTTAACAAGTGAAAGGGTAGGTGTTGAATGATAGTAAACCTAACATTAGCAAAGTATATTATTGCTATACACAAAATATGCGTAAAAAGTTCTGACGCGCAGGAATAATTTTGAAGAGTTCCTGTTTGTCGTGATTTATACTCGCGTGTTTGGTTTTCAATAAAACAGTTTAGATAATATATAAACAAAATGTAGAACATACTTCATTTTTGCCTAAGGAAAAACTCGTACGCTTTCCCATGGGTACAAAGAGCTGTACACAATATTTCAAAAAGAAAATATTTCAATATTTCACAATATTGCACGAATTTAGCCCAGAAAAAAATGTATTTAAGACAATTATTTTACCAATGAGAAAAGATTAAGACTTCTTTCTTTCTTTAAAATAACTTTATACAAATGAAAGATTACTCAAACACCTATCATCAGTAGTACACACCGTGTTATGCTGACTATCCATGGCAACTCTACATCCACAGGACGAAGTGTACTGAGCTAAAGTAAAAAAAGAAGATTATCTTCAATTTTCATGAAATTGGAGTTAATACAGGAGTTGAAATTGGAGTTAGTTCTTAACCCTGGCGATTTTTCTAAGGTAGACCAAACCTTTCGTAGAGTGAACACAGTCCACCCGTGCCCCCAGTTAGCTACGCCCATGGTCACCGACGTGTTTCCTATCTTAGACGCATTGCCCTGGCCATTTCCCGCTCCCCAACTCTCATACGAAATACCACACCCATTCCCATTGTCATAAAAGTGCCTTATGTTTCGACCTTAGACTTTAAAGTTTGATATATTTAATTCAGTCGAAGTCGATCTCTAGGAAAATCATCCTGGCCATACAACGGCCTATAAGCTGCCTGAGATGAAAAATCAATCACCAAAATTCCCCAAAGAGATTTTATTAGTCCTTACAGATTTTTCATAAAATCCTGCTGAAATTTTCGTCGGCCTCCGTACGGACCTCTCTTGCCTTTTCATTTGCATCCCTATGGGTCTCTTCCTTTCATTCCCTAGCCTCTCCTGCTCTCTCGCTAGCTTTTCCACGAATTGCACATCTTTTTTTTTGCATTTCCAGTACTAACTTTTTGAAGCTAGATTTCAGGGGACCACGGTATGAGTGTAAGCTGCCATCCCTAGCTAGAGTTAACTGGTCTCTGTAAATTTGTAAATTGGACTTTTTCCTGCTCAAATGGCATTATTTGTATTAAAAAGTATAACTAAAATGTTGATGTATAATTAAAACTGAATACAAGAACATGCACAATACTTGTCCGAAATGTTTCTGATCAGTAAATCTAGCCAATTTAAGAATTGCCTCACAACAAAATGGCAAAATACAATATGCTATTGGGAACTATCAGAGACACGCAAAACGATGTTTAAGTAACATTATGAATTTCCAGGAATATCGACGCTGAAGCAGTAAATATCAATTCAATTTGCTTCTAACAAATCTCCGATGCGTAAAATAGCAAGAGCTATGAAGGAAAACACGAAAATAAACTGATTGAAGAGCGCAAATATTATACTAATAGAAAGCTGGTCTCCGTCCCGTCATTAGCTCCTTCTTGCGTCCCTATCCCCGAAAGGGAAGTGGCTTTGAATTAAGCCATTCACGAATCTGCCTACCCAGAATTGAGACTACAAACGGTACTGCAGGGTGACCTAGAGGAGCGGCGGATCTCGAGGAAATTATAGCCTAGTGAACAACACAACATTCACATTTGATTCTGATTGATGTATGATTTTCTTGGATTTCTTTATTTTGGTGGGTGTTTTTTTTTTTTACAGAAAAATCTTTATGAACAGAAATTACTCCGTATATGAAATGGCTTGTCCCCTCCGCAATCCCTCGCTCTTTACGCTAAAGTTTGACTCTCTGCCACAATCCTACTTTTTAAAACAATTAAAAGCTTTGGCTTAAAGAGCGAGGCGTTGAGGAGGGGACAACCCTTTTCATATACGGAGTAATTTCTGTTCGTTTTAAGTTTTAATGTCGCTCCTTACTTTCATTTAAAAAAACTAGTTTTTTTTTATTTAATTGTTGCCAGAAAGCAATTTCTGGCAACTCACCAACCCTTTTGTATTAGTACAAATACAGAAGAGAGAATAATGAGGACTCTTTTTTCCCAAGACAGTGAATGAACAATACCTATTTGAATATTTCGGCCCTATATCCAAGGGCCGTCTTCAGCAAAGAAAATAATAAACAATAACACACTTACAATAAAAGTTCTTGGTTAGAAATCCATTTTTTAAAATAGCCTAGGCATCATTATTTCTTAACGAATAGTTCAGCCAAGACTATGTGATAGAAGCTAACATGTTACAAGCTAAAAAGGTTCATTCATTTCACTAACTGTATTTGTTAAAAATTGGAACAATTTCTTATTGCAATGTTTGCCTTCCCTGCAGCTATTCTTGTAGTTCTTTTGGGATTGGGCTTTGTGTTATTGGTTCCTATTTTTGTTTTATTTGAATTTGATTATTTTCTTTAATTAATTTTGTGTACATAGGGTTGAGTGTGTATTCACCTAAGTCTCTATTTAGGGATGTATTATTATTTAAGTTTCGTTATATTTCCATTGCCTCGCGGACAGTTTGTTTGATTCCTAGGTCATTGCTAATTAGAATTATTTTGTCAAATAGAACATAATGGCCTGGATTTCCAAAAATATGATTTATTAAAGCTGAATCGAAAGATATGGAGCTATTCTTAGATTTTAATGCTTTATCAATAATTTCTTTGTGTTGCTGTAATCTTATTCCTAAATTTTGGTGGGTTTGACCAATATAATAATTTCCAATATAATAATAACTGGGGTTTTTAGCCTTACCAGAATTGAGAAGATTCATTATACCTAAATTACTTCTGATTCTTCTTTTTGTGATCTCTCTGTGAAGCAGCTGGGGTTGAAGCTTTCCAGTCCGCTGACGTTAAGTAACAAAAAGATTGATCAGGTGGATAGCTTCGTTTACTTTGGCAGTATCAAACAGTTTGTGGTAATGAACCGTAAGTAAGAAGCGACCCGGCTCAATTGTAACCGATACTCTAAAGAATGCAATTTTGATATCAATAGATATATCAAAAGAATCGACTTATTATGTTGATTATAAATATACAAGTTTCATTAAGTTTAGTCTTACCGATTAAAGGCTACGGGCCTGAGAACATTTGACTGATTTCCAAAAAACGGAAAAAATCTCCAAAAGTATTACAATCTTAATAAAAATCACACCATCAGATTCAGCACATCAGAAAACGCTATTCTAGTGGTTTCAAGGTCCTATCTGGGATAATGTGGAATTTTGTACTTTTTTGCAAGAAGTAAGATTACGGATGCGTCTTTATTTGTTTTTATGTGTGTGTGTGTGTTTTTCCCTGGGCTGATCGTATCGACCCGGTAGTCCTAGGATATCAGGAGAGGGCTTTTTCGAACAGATATTAAAAGTTATAATGCCCTTTTTAAGTGAAAAAAAGATTGGAGGGCAACCTGGCCCACTCCCCCACCCTTTTTTCCAAAGTCATCCGATCAATATTTTGTGATAGCCATTTTGCTCATCATAGTTGAAAGGCCCAACGACAGTACCCATCGATATACAATGATCCCCATTGTCCCACAGGAAAGGACTTTAAATCATGTAACTTTGCCTATTTTTTACACATAGTATTTGTTATTGGGAAGTATGTATACATTTTCGGGTGGGGGGCGAATTTTTTGCTGGGGTTTTTCCAAGGGAGAATTTTCTTTGAGGAAAAAAAATTTCAGGGGTTGAACCTGTCAGGGGAAGTTGTATACCGAGGGAATTGGCCAGAATTTCTATACAAAATTCTTTTTAAATGTCTTTGTTCCTCTTTTGCATCTCAATTTTAGGCGTGGAATTGTTAAGGGTAATTGGAGTAAATTTTCACCGGAATTGAATTGTCTAGAGGATATTTCCGTCAAGAGGGCGATTTTTTCGTGAAGGTGGGGCTAGGTTTCCTGGCATCACTTAAAAAAGATCAGAAATTAAATTTAAAAAGCATGTTTTTTCAACCAAAAGTATGGAGCAACATTAACACTTAAAACGAAGAGAAATTCTTACGTGTATGAAGGGGATTGCCCCCTCCTCAACACCTTAATCTTTACGCTAAGCTGAAAATTTTGTTTTTTATAATTTAACTATTAGTAAAGACAGTGGGAGCAGTGAACATGTTAAAAGTAGAATAGCCAAGGCTAGGGTATTTTTCACACTTGAAAAAAGTTTGGAAGAATAGGAAAATAAGCCAGTAAACTAAAATTGGAATATTGGAATCTACAGTGAAGACGGAGGTGAAATATGGTTCTGAAGCAAGGTTACTCAGAAAAGTGGATGAAGAATTTTTATATGTTTTCCAAAGAGATTGCCTACGTTTTGTTTTGGGTACCTGCCTGACTTACCGTATTTTAAACAGTAGGCTCTACGAAATGTGCAGTTAAATCCCACTTTCTAGGGCTATAATGAGAGAAAGGTGGAGATGGCTTGGGCACGTTCTGCAGATGGAGGATGACAGATTGCCGAAGATTGTCCTTTTTAGCCAACCGTCAAGTGCTAAACAAAAAGCAGGTTGTCTACGTTTGAGGTGGGAGGATGTCCCAAAGGAAGATTTAAGTGAAACAGGAACTTCCTGAGAGTGTGTTAAAAGACAGGCTTCAAATAGATTGGGATGGAGGAGGAGCTTGCGAAACTCTGTTGGCCTCGTGAAAGGTAAAATAATCGATTTTAATAGATGGCAAGGCATCACAGTTCAATCTACATTCTGAACTGTTTTCAGTTAAAAGTTGACAAAATGCTCAGAGATGAGCACTATGGCTTTTAAATTAGTAGATCTTGGGATTTTTTTAAAATTTTGTTTGAGATTGATTTTAGAAGAATCGAATGATTGGCAGATTGACATTATAATAGTTTTAATTGGATTCCTAACTGTATTTGACTCAGACCACATGGACTCGTTTTGGATTCCCAGAATAAGCTGTGCTAATGTTAAGTACAATGAACAGCTGTCAGTCGTACGATGGCTGAGACCCTACTGAATGGTTCAGCGTAATGTCTGGTTTGTGCCACGTATGGATTCTTTTAATACTACTGTTTACCTTCTTAATAGATTATACACTTCGAAAGTCTGATTTCGCTGCTGGAATCAACTGAACCAGGGGAACTTCTGCTGATAACACATCCCTTTTATCTCTTTTTGATGGGGGGGGGGAGTTGCAGTAAAACATTACTGAGCTTGCAAACAAAGTGAAGCCAGTAGTTACATCAATTAGTACGAAGGAAACGACAATTTTGCCAAACAATGTAAATAAACTACCTACCACAGGGAGAGATCTAAGTAAAATCAGAGATTTTCAGAAAAGAGAGAAAGTGATGCGAAGCTGAATGGTTTCTTCTTGCAAGTGTCGTGACTCATCTATGAATTTAAGCGCTAAATAGAAAATAAAGCCAGTCAAAACCGCACATTTAATTTATTATAACTTTCAGGTCTGCTTTTAGTGAATTCTTTAGAATTGAAATTAACACTTTTTACACTTTTTGGAAAACAGCTTGGCTAAATTATTCAATATGGGCACAGGAATTTATCGTGACCTAAGAATTAAACCAGACAAAAAACTAAAGAGTTTCGATTTTTATATGATGTGGAAAGC